>NW_024037794.1:0-517500 GCF_016077235.1 Cyprinodon tularosa
CAAATTGAGGACCAGTTGTTGCAAAGTGAGGACATTTTGCCGGTTCTCACCTGCTATTTTGCTTTTGGTTAGGTTTAGTGCTAAGGTGTCGATTGGTTTGGGTTAGGGTCAGGGTGAGGTATGCATTGGTAATTGTTAGATTTAGGGTTAGTTCTATTGTTAGGGCATAGAAAGGGTTGAAAACGATTGAAAATCAATGGAAGTCAATGGGAGTCAACACATGGTCCTCACTGCGATGGCAGAACAAGTGTGTGTGTGTGTATCTGTGAAGTGTGCGACTCATTGTTGTACTGTTGTTTTAAACATGCCTCAAGGTGATGATAATCTTGGTGTTTTTTTAGGTTTTGCTCGTTTAAAAAAGTTAAGAACTACTGAATCATAATAACTGATTACAATTTTGAGTCCCTGTTAGCCTGTCTGTCTAAGAACATTTTTTGCTTGTCCTGGCTTTTTTTTTTGTCTTTGGTATCAGTCTCGGTTCCCTCATGGATTCCAAAAACTAACAACAAAAGGAAGAAAGAAAATGCAGTAAAAGTATTGTAGCGACATTCACACACGTCTCCTCTCTCCATTCCTGGGGGAGGATCCATTGCTTTCCAAACACACATCACTGCCTGAGGGGCAGAGTGACCGTTCAAGCAGCGCCATTTCAACATGCTCACACGCAGACAGAAGCGAGTGTGCACACATAGGGATGTGTTTGTGCTGTCCCACTGCAACACTCTGGACCATTGATTAGCCACACTGAGAGTAAAACTGACTGACCACATTATAATGATTAGCAGCAAATCTCGTTATGCAAGTGAGATCAGTATTTAGTATTAACTTTAGTAAAATACTTTTTTAATAATGGAAAAAAATTATTCATTTTTTTTCTGGTTACATTTCAACCCAGTCTGCCTCACTATACCACCTTTATCTCCTATTTTATGAGTCTCTTTCCTTCTTTCTGTTTCTCACCTGTACTTTATATTATAGCTGCATGCCTGGTCCAGTCCTTTCTCTACTTCCTGTAATCCTCATTGCCTTTTCTCCCCCTCCTGTCCTCCCACTCTTTGTAGGCTCTTCCCTCACACCTTCCTCCAACCCTTTGACATGCTTCACTTCATGTTATGGGTGTCACATGCTGCCTCCTCGAATTGTGTGTGGACGTGTATCCGTACGCATCTCGAGTTCAACCATTTTCTGCAGGAGGTGAGCACGAAGAAAGGATAAGAGGGAATGAACAAGGAGGCAGAGTTTACGCATGTAGCCCTGAGTTCGTTAATAATTAATGTGTCACAGGTTTGCAAAATTGCCTCACGTTCTTCTCTCTCCATCTTCCCTTTCTCCTTGCTCCCTCTGGCTTTCCCTGCTCTTGTTCACTCTGTCTTCTTATTCCTCCTCCCTCGTGGTTTGAGTCCCCTCTCTGTCTCCAATGTTTCCCTAAAACACACCGCTCTCTCTGGTGTTGCTGGAGGATGAAATGCTAATATGCACGTGGTGAGATTTGCAACAAGCGTCCAGCAAGCTCACCATGGCTGTTCTTCCTCTGTCTAGGCACTATATAAATAAAAAAAAGATCTTACTTTCTCATGCATGTTGTAAGCTTCAAGTTAAGTTTGATTATAAAGTAAATATTTGGTTCATTTACAAACCAGAGCATCAACACGTGTAAAAGAAGGACTCTGCAGTCTACTGCTACTGCAGAGGCCATCACTATGCTAGCCGTCTAATGCTTCGGGGTGTTGGACGGCACAGGTGGCAGGTGACACGGATTTCAATAAAAGGGATTAAAGCTGTGGGGACTGCAGAGAGGGAAAAACAACATGCTAATGGATGCCTGGATGGTTAAAGAAGAAAGCTACCAATTTGGTGTGTATACATGAACAACACTTCTGCTATAACATCATATTGATTATACAGTGATGTAGTGTGAGATCTGTAATCTTTTAGCAGACACCCATAGAACAATTTTCTAATTTTATAGGAATGTTCACAATTTTAAACATTTTAACAAGATTACAAAGACATATCCTTTTTAGACAACCCCCTCTATTCCTAAAGGGTACCAAAAATGTTCATGTTTCTCCACCCTCATATAATTGTTGCTGAAACTAAGATCATATCGACATACACTATGTTGTTACTTTAGGGTTAAATAATAATGATAATAAATATTTTTTAAAAGCTTTATTAATCCATGTTCAAAAAATATATCAAACCACTGATAAAACATCAATTTTAATGAACAAGTACAGCAAAATATGTGACAATATGAGCTGAAAGGTCATCATTTAAAAAGTGCACACAAGCTTAACCCACCCACCCATACAGTAGGTCTTGTTAAAATTATAAAAAATAGCGAATGACCCCAAAATACAACACATTTTAAAATGATGATGATGTCATTTATTAAGTGAAAATGGAATTGTAACCAACTGGTTTCTATGTGAAAGTATTTAACCAGTAAATCCATTAACTTGTTGCAGCAGCTGTGGTGACAGCAGCCATCATGGCATTTCTGCCAAAGCATCTTTTTGCTGACTCAAAAGTTCCTTTTCTAATTTACAAAGAGAGAAGAGGATTGCTTGAGCATGAGCACATGTCTAAGGTCATACTATGGTATCCCTACTAGATTTTATTCCAGACTTGTTCTTCTCCTGAAACCATTTGAAGTGGCACACAAAGAAATTTATATTTTATTTGGCTTTTCCCTTTGTACCTAATATTTTGTCTGAATCTAGGAGGGGTGGTTATGTAAAAGTAGAAAACACTGCTGATTCCAACACTTTCAAAGCCTCCTTCTGTCATCCAAGAATGACAGTCATTTCTTTCCAAAATGTTTTCAAAATCTGTTGATCATATTGACATTTATGGACCAATTCATAAGGTGTCTCTAGATCAGGGGTGCTCATTACGTCAATTGCGATTTACCGGTCGATCGCAGAGGCAGTACTGGTCGATCGCAATGTGATTGTCAGCCTATCAAGCATCCCGTTAATTTATTGACATACAGGGCAACCATTCAGATAAAAGCTGAATGTTTAAGCTCATGTTTAAACGACAGCGCTAGCACAGCAAAACTTTAAAGCTAGTTAGCGAATTGCCTCAGATTTTAAGCCCTTGGTAAAACGTGCTGACCAAAATGAGTGAGAAAGCTGGACCGAGTAAAAAGGCAAAAAAAAATATCACTTTCATTCGCAATGGGAGGCAGACTTTTTTCATGATGTCATTTTGAAAGTGCGTTTGCCTCATCTGCCAGTCTACCATCGCAATACCAAAGAAGGGAAATGAGGAGCAGCATTTCGGACTGTTCATGTAAAATACGATATTGACTTTCTGCCAAAAAGCCAGCTGAGAAAGAGAAAGGTGGAGGAATTAAAATTTCTAGTTGTCCGGACAGCAGTAATTTTTCACTCAACAAACTCCAAAAGCGAAAGCTGCCACCGAAGCATCGTTCCAGGTGCGTCACGCCATCATTAAAAGCAATAAGTCCTTCCAAGATGGAGTGATGGTAAAAGAAGCCTTCGTTAAAGAAGCTGACTCATTGTTCCGAGACTTTAAAAATAAGGCAGAGATATTATCTTTAATTAAAGCTCTGCAGCTGTCAAGACCTACAGTACAGTTACACAGCGCTGTGAAGCCATGGCTGAGGATTTAACCAGCAAATGTGGAAGGACATCAGAGAATGTGAGTGTTTCTCCCTGCAGTTGGACTGATCTACAGATGTGAGTGTCATAGCCCAGATGTGCATTTTCATCCGTATGGTGTTTAGTGATCTCAGTGCAAAAGAGGAGCTATTGACAGCACTTCCCATGAAAGAACAGATGCGAGGAGAGACATTTTCAGACGTTTAAAAACTTTATTGAGAAATCTCAGTTTCCATTGCTCAAATTGGTATCTATCACTACAGATGGAGCACCTGCAATGGTTGGACGTGTGAATGGATTTATTGCAAAGTGCAGGTAGGACGATGCATTCCCAGACTTCTTGAACTACCATTGCATAATCCACCAGCAAGCGATATGCGCTAAAATGCTCAACACGAAAGAGATCATGGATGTGACAACAAAGATCGGCTGTTGTATTCGAGCCAGATCTCTTCAAAGACGGTTATTTCATGCACATCTGGAGAAGGCTGACTGCGACCACTCTGAGTTGTTGCTACATACTGATGTGAGATGGCTTAGTCATGGGAAATTCCTCCAAAGAGTTCGAGAACTCTGTCTGGAGACTAAAGAGTTTTTCCGTGTATCTGGATATGCAGAATACAAGAAACTAAACGATTGTCAACGACTGTTGGACTTGGCATTTTTAACTGATCTGCCAAACTTCTTAAATGACCTTAACCTTGAGCTGCAAGGAAAAGACAAAACGGTGACCAATATGATTAGCTCAGTTAACGCTTTCAAACAAAAGAAAATAAAGAAAATATTTAGCCTCAAAGCTGCAGCGCCATGATTTGGCGCAAGGGAAGGCCTGTGAGCAATTTGACAGTGCATGCTACATGGAGCAGATGAACAATTGCCTGTTAGAGTTTAAAAAAACGCTTTCAAGACTTTTCTTTCCTCGAACCAGTCGCTACATTCATGTGCTATAATTTTCAAGAAGATGCTGAGGTTGATTCACTTGCATCAAACATTTCAGCCCTGTTTCACTTGAACGCTTCTGGAGTGGAAGATGAGATTTTGACTCTATAAACTGAGATTGAGCTGAAGTCAAGAGCTCATGGACAGTTCTGGAACTTTCTTACAGAGGAAAAGTACCCCAACATGAGGAAATGTGCTACCTCCTTGACTGCATTATGAACATGACACCCATCAAACCAATCCTTTCAGTATTTTACAGTATATGTACAATTTGAACAGTGTAAAATACCTCCAGTGATTATGTTTACTGTTTCTTGTAAATTAGCTTAACCTCCAAATATCATACATGACTCAGCAGATGAAAAAAAAAGCTTGTTGACATTATGGACAATCGCTTTTATATAAGTCTTACTGTGTGTCTGTATCAGGAGTTTTTTTTATTTCCTGTGAATTTACTCTCAGTGCAGTCAAAGGGTTTACTTACACAGGAGTGTGAGAGGAACAGTGCAGTGCAACTCTTAAAAAATATTCAGTTAATTTAATCAGGTAAATGTTACTACATAACCGTTATTAAACTGTGTTCAAAATAACTTTTTTTTCCCTTTCCTCATTGATTCAAACAAAATGACCAAAATGTTTTTTTTTAACACGTGTTGCTGAAGTACTCATTTCGTGGAATATTTACATGATTTCATAGGCCCATTATTTAATGTTATATTTGGTTTTAAGCTGCTGTTATGGTTCTGTGGACAAAGGCCGAGTGACAGCAATTTAAATAACAGCGTGTCAAGCTCTTCTCATGTCTGGAAGGCTTTACAGTGTGTCCCCTGGCAGGTGCAGGACTTGTGTCTCAGTAGGTGGACAGAGGACCGTCGAGTGACCTGCCCAGGACAGCTGCTGACATAATGAGGCCAGTAAACAAGCATCTGTCTCACCCACTGAAAGGTGAACCCACTCAGACCAGGCCACTTCTCTCCTTTTCTCCTTCTCTATACGGCTGTATATGGAAAAACCAGGAAGCAAAAATTGAAAAAAGCTCCAGTAAAATTGATTGGGAGCCTAGATATGAACACCAGCTACAGTAGCTATAGGAAAGGCTTTTAATACTCTTATTGTCTATTTTATTAAATGTTTTTGAGCCACGTAAGGTTTTGGGAAAATAAATACAGCTTCATAAATAGGTATAAGTATTAAATTTCTATTTAAATCCAGTATGGAACACAGTCCTATAAAAATCTATTTTTAAATATACTAAAATGTATATTTTTTGGTCACATATTGATTTAGACTATGATATATGCTCACCAGCCACTTCATGTGATACGTTTACTTTCCTGTTAAGATGTCTACTAAACCAAAAACTTACTGTGATGGATCTCCCCTTGTGGACTTCTGAGTTTCTTTTTAACCCTGTAATGCCAAATGTATCATATTTGATACATACGGTTTCTGAAATGTTTTGCGTCTGACACCTTTTGCATAATTTAATGGTAAAAACTTTGCTCAAAATCCTATTGTACACAATCAGATATACCTGATAACAGAGGGCAGAAGACTACACAAAAAATAATCTTGACTTATCGCATAGTAATAAATTAATAATATCAAAAATGTATTTCTGTTTTTTCTTTTTACATATTTTGTTAAAAGGCCAAATAAGGACTTCAAACCAAAAAAAGGTAATTTTCTGTTTTGTTTTATTCTTGGAGCGGGCTTTAAAGGGTTAAGTTGTCAGTTCCCCTTTGATCTATAGATAATATTTATCTAATGTTTTCTTGTTCATGGGTTTCTTTTCCATTTTGTATTTTGCTTAAGTAACTCTCTGTTGCCCCCCTGGTGCCGGTTTCCTTTCACTTGGTTCCCTTCTAGTTAGTTCTATTCGCAGCTGCTCCATATTAGCTTATTTGCCCATTCTTTGTTCTGTTCCCCATATATACTCCACCTTTGCAGTTCCTCATTGCTCGTTTCTTGTTAATTTGTTGCTTTGTCGTTTCTTTGCTCCCCATGTGTGTTTTCCCTGATGTTTCCTGGTATTTTTTGGTTTTCTATGTTTTGTGTTTTTGGACTTGGCTTCTGTTACCTGTGGGATTTCCATTAAATCAGCATCACTCATCTCTGCCTCTCATTTTTGCAGTTGGGTCCTCTAAAAACCTCCATAAAACCATATCACTTACTATATCATTAGAGTAGGGAAAATGGAGATTTCAAAGACTGAATGTGGCATGGCTGTTTGTGGTAAGAAACTGCTGACCGACTGGGATTTTGTCTTCACAAAGAATGTCAGCAAGACAGTGTGCAGTAGTCTAGGTGGTTTACTGGTGTCGAAGTTAAAAGGGGGAAACGTTTTGACTGGTTTAAGTTGAAAGAATGGCAATTTAAATAACTGCTTGTTGCAATAGCAATATGCAGAATTTAATGTCAAATAAAACTATATAAATTGTTTGGGCTGCTGGTGGATGTATTATGGTGTGGGAATATATAACATATAATTTGAGCCACTTAGTAGCAAATAAGTGTTGTTTAAATGTCACAGCCAACCTGGGGATTATTGCTGACCATGTGTGTTCCACTGATGCCGCCTCATCTCCTGATGTCTACTTCCAGGGGAAAAAATTAATCGTCCCAAACTGGTATCTTTAATATGACGTCAGGTTCCATTTATATCATTGATGTGCAGCTGGTAAATCTGAAGCAGCTATACGATTTTAATGGATCGAGTGTTTTATAAAAGTTCCAGATATCATGTTTAGTTTACAAAAGGAGCTCTTTTATTTGCTTATTTCATGTATATTTATGTATTTTGGTTAGACCTTTAAAATGGAATACTTAGCAGCAAAATACATATTCAACATTTAGTTTTAGCTCTTGTAGAAACCTTCTGGATCCAAAACTTTTAAAGCTGATTTGATTATAATTCTTTTCCAAGTACCTTTTGATTTAATACCACAAAAGATTAAGAAAAAGACAAGGAATGTTTCTATAAGTGATGTGTTACTTTGATAGTGATAATTAAACAAAGCAACACAACCACAGGGAACATGTTATCATTTCTGGTTTTGTCTTTGCCATTGCAGTCAAGCATATCTTTGTTTATGAATATACTTAATTGCCTTTAAACCAAAATATATTTTTGTTAACTATAAGTATGCCTATATAGCTTAATGAGACAACTTGCAGTGTAATATCTCAGCCAAATACTTTCAAAAACATAGGCGCAAAGATATAAGGCCAAACAGAAAGGATTTACTGCTTTATAATACAATAAATTGCGCTGAACTTGTTGAAGGGAAAGAATAAGGGGTCTTTTTTGCTCTTTTCCTGCAGAATGAGTCACTGTTAGCAACCTCACTCTCAAGCTTGATTGCCTTGTTGAATTTGTTTTTGGCTTGGTGACGTACTTCCTATCCCTTCTTAAGGGGCTGCTTCATGATATTCATGAGAAAATTTCCCTAATCTTTTGGAGTAAATATTGTACGAAACATACTTTCTGGAACTTCTTAAAAGATTTGCAGAAGTTTAAGGTTAAGCATTTAAAGGGTAGGTTTGGGTTTTGCAACACTTTTTGTGCCAAGATCCAAAGACAGGTAGCAGCTGCTCTTCATGCTGTAGAGGGAAGGTCATTAAGCATTTGGGAAGCAGGGTAGAAGAACTGAAGCTAGGTGGAGTGCTGACCAGAGTTAAGGGCCAAGCAAGAGAGGGAAGCAGAGTGTGGCGTATGAGCAGCGTGCAGAGCTGGAGCATTGCCTGGAGGTATAGGGGTGCGGCTCGCTCTGTAATGCTGTGTGCCTGCACCAGGGTCTCCAGCTCATTACAAACGCAGACACAGCAAACACAGCAACAAGAAAGTCCATGTTTTGAATCTTTTTCTTGTTATTAGCTGTTATTGACATCAAATGTTAAGGTTTGTTTTACCAAACATAATAAGTTAGAGAAAAAAAATGTAATGAAACTTTAAATTGAGGATTTGAGGACCAGTCTTTGGAATTTTTAAGAAGGTAACTACGTTGAATTTAAGTTTTTCTTTTTTTTGGTAGCAATTAGGTAAGAAAAAGTAAATAAATACATAAAATAAAGAAAGTAAAGGGAATAAATATTAGCATCTGTCCATTTGGCCACCCACTCCCTATGAGTCTGTCCATCTGTCCAACTGTCCATGAACTGACCCATCTGTCCATCTGTCTGTTCATCCATCCACTTTCCTCCCCAACGCATTGGGAAGACTGCTAAGTGAGAGGATAACTGTTTTTGACAGATCCTGCCTTTATTAAAAGATAACACTACTTTAATATAATAATAATAACAACTTAACTTTATTGATCTTACAAAGGGACAGGCGGCCTAGTGGTCAGGGCAGGGCTTGGAATCCTGAGGTTCTAAGTTTGAGCCCCACCCCCAGGAAACACCACTCTGGGTCTCTGAGCAAGACCCTTATCCTCACACTGCTCCCCGAGCGCCCCACAATGGTAGCCCACTGCTCCCTAAGGGGATGGGTTAAATGCAGAGGTAAATTTCGCCAATGTTAATAATTTTTTTATTATTATTATTATTTAACCCATCCCCTTGGGGGGCAGTGGGCTGCCATTGTGTGGTACCTGCGGGAGCAGTTCGGGTTTGGGACTTCTCAGGAAACCAGAGAGGAGGCTGTTGGGATCAAACAAGGTACTTCCAACCTTCTCAGAACAAAAGCGCTACGCTCTAAGCACTAGGCCAATACTCCCCTCAACATCTGTAAATATTTAACTTAACAGATTTGTTAATATATTTCTAAGGATCTTGTGTATTCAATTGATTCAAACTTTTTACATAAAAATTATGAGATTTAAGTGTGTAAACATGATGGATTTTTAAACACTTAAATCTGGGTGTATATGTGTTGTTTCTTTTTATTAAATCCCTTTAGTCCAAATCTAATAGAACATCGTATGCAATTACATCTATAACTCATTTTGTGTTTTTTTTTTCCTCAAGCTTTTCATGTCAAAAGATAAAAAGCTTTGCCAGTCGGCTGACTCTCTTTGATTTAGTTCTGGACTTTAACTAGGCCATTTTAACAGCTGAAAATGCTTTAATCTAAACCAAAAGGGTAATACTAAAATCCTGAATCTTAACATTTTATAAATGTCTCTGCTTCAACTCTAAAATATAACTCGACTTTTTGCTGATCAGACAATTAAGCCATTTCATTCTGCTGTTGGACTGAAGTTCAACCCCCTTTAGCTGAAATCATTTCATAGTATTTGTTCCTGCAGAAAGTTAACACTTGTGGCTCTACCATATCAGTAAGGAAAGATGCGTTAACCCATTTGAAGTGAAAGTACATTTTTCAGAGGTGACAGTAACACCTGCAGGTGGTAAGCAAACTGAAATATGCAAAAAGCAGAAAGATGATATTTGAGAACCACGTCCATCCTCTTCAGCTAAACTATACTGTGATAGAAAGCCCTATCCAAGCAATGCAGAATAATTTCTTTCGTAGGGTTTGCTGTCCTGCCTATTTGAACAATCTAAAACATGAAAGGTGCATTGCAACACTCTTTCACTCTGGTGGCAGTATTTTTTGTGCACACATCTGTTGGTAGGACACCGAGATATATGATAATTATTATTCCCATAATTTTCTAAGGCAAATAAGTAACTCTAGAGCGCCTTTTTTTTTTTTTTTTTTTTTTTTTTTTTTACAGAAAATTTGCCTATCTAAATCGGCATTTACCTCTCTGTTAAATCCTGGATAAATTCTGATTAAACACGTTCTTGGTGAGAATATAGAAGGTAATTTTACTAAATGACCCGTAAACCCAAGAAATCCCTAAAAAACTGTCACAACATTAAGTTAAACTTAAAGATAAAAGTAAGCTTTAATATCCCTTTTTTGTGGAAATGCGAGAAAAGGTGGCATACAAATTGACAAATTGGGAAAAATTTAGTGGTGATAGTTCAGTGATATAAAGTCTTTTGCTTACACTGTTACCTGGGGAAATTATGTGCGTAAGGATAACAGAAAGATCAGAAAGGTAGCAGAACTTTCTTCGCGATTTCTGTCAGAATTAGTTTTTCTATAAAACTATTATCTTGGGTTGTCAGTGTGAAATACAGCAGACTGAGCTTACCTCTCACTCTCAGAACTCCTGGTCTGATATTAATACATTAAGTGTGATTCGTGTCAGAGAACATTTCTTCTGACTTCTTCATTCTCCCCACTGTACAAATCACCATATGAATGAAGATGAATCTTTGATTTATAGGTGAAAACAATACTAAAAATGAAAAGTTGTAAAAAATTATGTGGAACCCTTAGAAAAACAAAAAAAAAGGCCCTACAAATTGCAGCGGTTCTTCAGATCTACAGTATTGCCTCCAAAGCTGTATAAAAGGGTTGTGTCAGTGTTGAACCATACTATACATGTACCTTTTTGCTGGTAGTAATATATGCAATAAAAGGCATGCATTAAGCTTTCTGGGAAAAAGTATTTTTCCTTTCAACTGCATCAATAACAGCACACTGGAAAAATTCGAAGATAAGTATTTTTTTCTTTAAAAATGTGCATTTCTTCTTGGATTGAGGAGGTAAAAGAAACATTTTGCCAATGGAACAAGACAATTTACATGTAAAATAAGAAAACATAACTACTCTTATTTCAAGTGAATTTTATCTAATTATCTTATTTTAAGAGTAAAAAAAACTCATTCCATTGGCGAACTATCTCATTTACCTACTCAAATTAAGGGTAAATATAAATACACTTAATTTACGAAATGTTTACTTATTTCTAGATCGTTTTTCAAGTGCAAAGATCAGGTTGGATTGTGTTGAATTTAAGTTAAGAATGTTTTATTATTTAAAGTGGGTAATAAATGATTATAGTTATCAAAAGCATGAATACTTAAATGCTAAATACTTAGTAAAAACTATTTTATAGTTCATCAGTTTTATATTTCTTATTTTTCTGTTTGATCTCGTTTGAGCAGTAAAAATGTGCATACATTTTATTTCATGAATTATTTTTACCTGCTTTGATAAATCCTTATTTATTTAGGTTTTTAAAAAAAAAATCAAAAATGTATCTTATACAAAGAAAAAACTGACGTCCTTATATCACCTTCAGACAATAAGGCAATAAGACAAGAAGGAATAGATGAAAATGATAGAAGTAAGATGCATTTATGTTGCTTGCCTTATAGAAAGAGATACTTTCCAATTGCCCCTAAAATTTCCGTGTTTAATAGGAATTTACTGATAAAAACGTCATATATACACTATATTGCCAAAAGTATTTGCTCACCCATCCAAATTATTGGAATCAGGTGTTCCAATCACTTCCATGGCCACAGGTGTATAAATTCAAGCACCTAGGCATGCAGACTGTTTTTACAAACATTTGTGAAAGAATGGGTCGCTCTCAGGAGCTCAGTGAATTCCAGCGTGGAACTGTGATAGGATGCCACCTGTGCAACAAATCCAGTCGTGAAATTTCCTCGCTCCTAAATATTCCACAGTCAACTGTCAGCTGTATTATAAGAAAATGGAAGTGTTTGGGAGCGACAGCAACTCAGCCACGAAGTGGTAGGCCACGTAAACTGACGGAGCGGGGTCAGCGGATGCTGACGCGCATAGTGCGAAGAGGTCGCCAACTTTCTGCAGAGTCAATCACTACAGACCTCCAAACTTCATGTGGCCTTCAGATTAGCTCAAGAACAGTGCGCAGAGAGCTTCATGGAATGGGTTTCCATGGTCGAGCAGCTGCATCCAAGCCATACATCACCAAGTGCAATGCAAAGCGTCGGATGCGGTGGTGTAAAGCACGCCGCCACTGGACTCTAGAGCAGTGGAGACGCGTTCTCTGGAGTGACGAATCGCGCTTCTCCATCTGGCAATCTGATGGACGGGTCTGGGTTTGGCGGTTGCCAGGAGAACGGTACTTGTCTGACTGCATTGTGCCAAGTGTAAAGTTTGGTGGAGGGGGGATTATGGTGTGAGGTTGTTTTTCAGGAGCTGGGCTTGGCCCCTTAGTTCCAGTGAAAGGAACTCTGAATGCTTCAGCATACCAAGACATTTTGGACAATTCCATGCTCCCAACTTTGTGGGAACAGTTTGGAGCTGGCCCCTTCCTCTTCCAACATGACTGTGCACCAGTGCACAAAGCAAGGTCCATAAAGACATGGATGACAGAGTCTGGTGTGGATGAACTTGACTGGCCTGCACAGAGTCCTGACCTCAACCCGATAGAACACCTTTGGGATGAATTAGAGCGGAGACTGAGAGCCAGGCCTTCTCGTCCAACATCAGTGTGCGACCTCACAAATGCGCTTCTGGAAGAATGGTCAAAAATTCCCATAAACACACTCCTAAACCTTGTGGACAGCCTTCCCAGAAGAGTTGAAGCTGTTCTAGCTGCAAAGGGTGGACCGACGTCATATTGAACCCTATGGATTAGGAACGGGATGTCACTTAAGCTCATATGTGAGTCAAGGCAGGTGAGCAAATACTTTTGGCAATATAGTGTACCTGTGCTAAATATTATGGGAATGAATGTAGAAGTTGTTGACATCTTTAATCTTGCTTTAATATACCAGACAGGCAGAAGGACACTTCTGTCCCTCATGCTGCATTAATCACAGAGTACAAAGTCCTCCTTCTGCTCCGAATGCCAGAACTCAGCTTTCAGCAAACAAGAAATATGAAGTCTCAACAGAGATCGGATAATTGTTTAACACCACTGCTACAACTACAGTAGTATTACCACTGCTATATGAAAGCCTCCTTTTTCATTCTTTCGATAAGCCAAACTGTTTTCCTATCTTACGGAGACCTGGAAAAAAAAAGATATGGAATAAAGAAAGAAACTTGTGGAAAAAGGATAAGGATGGGTTGAATAAAAATATATAAAAGCACCAAAGAGACAGAAAGTAAAGCAGAACTGGGGGGGGGTTGCAACTCATCAGGGCATATTTGTCACTCTCATTCAAAGGGGGCTTGGTTTAATGGGCAGGTCTGCTGACTAAACCACTGGAGTGCAAACGGCGAGAAAGAGCTGTGGTAGATCTTAAGTTTCTGGTCAAGCCACCCCTCCTCCCTTCTATCTCTGCAGATGTCTTGACAACTGGCTCGCAGCCTGTTTGCCTGACTACTTGCCCCTAAGCCATACCGCATACCTCACACCGCCATGGACAGCATACAGTGTAGCACACCTTCATCACAGAGTTTCTCACCTTATTAATAATACAGCGTCTCAACTAATGGGACAAAACACTGATAAATTCAATCCATGCCTAATGAGGCCACTGTAGTGGTTTGAATATGTACACTAAGGTTTCAAACTGGATGAAATCACGGATAGCTTTCAGAGGTGAACGTGAATAACTGTTGTTTTTATCGACCTGTTCAACAACTAACTTTTGTATACTTGAACTTTCATTTATAAAGAGTGTATATGAAGAGTTTGACTGTGAAGCTAAAATGAGTTGCTTCTCTGATGGGAATTTGTGAAATGAATAAGTGACTGCCTACAGAGTAAGCATTTAAGCTTTTTCTGCAAATAGATGCCCACATCCAATGAAGAAAAAAAGTCAAATGAACACATTTCTCCTCACCCACCTAAAACAGTCACTTTATTTGAAATGTCTTTGCCTCTGGATAATAAAACAAGACAGTATGGGAAGGACCAACCTAAAGCTGAGGGACATAACACAGCTCTTCCACAACTACACTGCAAAAACGAAAAAACGAAATTATGTGCATTCACTCTGAATTTGAGTAGGTAAATGAGATAGTTTGCCAATGGAATGAGTAATTTTACTCTTAGAATAAGATAATTAGATAATATGCACTTGAAATAAGACAATGCAATTGTATTTTCTTATTTTAAGTGTAAATTTCCTTGTTCCATTGGCAAAATGTCTCTTTTACCTTCTCAATTCAAGAACAAATGCACTTATTTTAAGAAAAAAAATGACTTATCTAGATTTAGATTTTTTGCAGTGTATCACTCACAGGTAACTTAATCACAATCACAAGAGTAGTCTGAGAACACAAAGCTTCACAGGTAAGACAATAAGTTGGTCTGGTTATTGAATAAGCTAATACCAGCTTTCCTCAGAACCATTTCATCCAAAATCTCTATCCATAACTAACTGCTGCTCTGCTCTGCTTGATTTTTGTTTTATTTTTTTTTTTGCTGCTTTTTTATTTATTTCTGATCAAAATGTAAACTGATTTCCCTTCTAACAACATTTGTAGTATTAGCTTGATGTGACCTATTAGGGCTTAACAACATTTAGCTAAGAAAACTGTAGACAGATGGTCTCAGTTATATCATTATTGTTCAATTAAACCTTTATAAACAAAGCAGGTAAAGTATTAGACTTTTAGCTACTTCCGTTTAATGCCGCTTTACTTTAAAATTGAAAAGCTTCCTCATATAATTATCTGTAAAAGCTGCAATTTCCCTCTGGGATTATAAAAGTATGTCTGATTCTGATTCTGATTTATTCTGATTCTTTATCTCCGGTTGTTGGAAAGACGTGTATACTGGTGTACAGAGGTCTGCGTCATAACAACTGTGCTGGTCAGACAAAGACAATGCATTTTACTACAGGTTCTATCTGCATGCTGTGAGAATATCAGTTTGCCAGGTATCAAAGCTACCAGTACTAACTTATTCATTCTCAATGGGAGAGATTTTATACAAGTCTGCATTTTATGTTTTCATGTTATCACTGCTGTCTTTGTTGTCGCTTGCTTCTTTCATGGCTATTGTGTAATGCATTATTGCCTAAATTCAGCCTATGTCAACAGCCTGCTGCAAATTTTTGGCTAAAAGGGAAATAAACATGATTGCTTTAAGCTAGAAGCCTGACATGTAGGAGATTTAACCTTTAAACACTGGATAAATGTATTTTAAATACAGAAATGAGTTGAAACTAGGCTACAAAGAACTACTTTCTATTGTACTCTAAGTATTTTAATACGTTTTGGGAGATTAACTGTTTTCTGAACCACTAGAATTAGATAATTTGTTGGTTATAATGTTCTGTAAGAAAACCAAAAATCCAGATGTATGTTTTTGAAAAGAATACTTTGCTCCCATTAATTGTTATAGCTGAAATAAGCATAGGAAATACCTAAACATACAGAAGTCAGATAAGATAGAGACACTAATCTGATGGGAAGTTTTACAGCCAAGCGCAGAAAAAAGAGCCTGAAAAGATGATAAGCTGCCCCAGAACTGAACCCGTGAGGATATGAATGTGAGCCTTGCTTTGTTCAGCCTCTCCTTCTATTCAGTGCTTCTGTTTATTCACACCTGGAAAAGTTAACATTTATCATCGTCCTGTAGGGGGAAGCCGGGTCAAAAAAATAATAAACCTTGTGCTATAATTCACATGCTTCCAGGACCTATTAAAATTAATAAAAATGTCTGCATTTTCACTTCATGTATCTTTGTATAAAGTTGTATGGGCCTTATATGTGTTTGAAGTAATTTTGCCTGTTTTTATAAAAATCCTATTAAAGGTTGGATAGAAAAAGGTTGGTGAGTATGTGCGATACTGTGGAGGTGGGGAGTGACAGGGTGGGAGGCTGCGTCAAAGCTATGATTAGCAGCGACCAAGCTACGGTCTTATTGATTGGCACAGAGGAGACACTGGGCTGCCTTCCACCACACTCTAATGAGAAGCCCTGACCTCCACTCGTCAGCAAGGTCACCAAAAGCCCACTGTAATTGCACTTCCTCTAATGGCGTCGGTCACGCAAGCACCCAAGCCCCAGTAATGACAATTACCATAATGTCACCGGGCTCTGCAGGGGCCTTCCAATCATCTGTCATTTTTGGAGATGGGATGTTAGTCAACTGCCGCTGAAGATTAAAAGGTTGCAACACCATGTTTGATTATGATACCTTTTCGCACTGAAAGCTGTTTCTTAATCATCGTGCTGCAACAGACATAAACAGGAAGATTATGCATACACACACACACATCGACCAACGACCACCTGCTCACACAGTGATTCCTTTGTTTACTTAACAGGCTGATCATAAATGTATTTGTTTCTGCTAATTATTTTCTCTATACTGTTTATATATTTGAAACATTTTAATGAAAGAAAATCAGATGATATAAGTTACTACTTAGACACCTTCATCTTTATAATTAAGCTCTGAAATATAAGCTTTTTTTATGTCTTCACTAAACATTATCCTGACATATAAACCATTACCTTTTCATTTAACTAGTAGACTTAGACATAAGTACGCTAATTATAGTTGTAAAAGTTATAAATGTAACAACAAGACTTTATTGTAAAATTCTGAACCATATACCTAGGGCTGAAACAATTAATCAGATTAATCGATTATTGTATTTATCTTAAACTAATTTTGTATCTTTTAATCTTTAACTAGAGTTTAGAGACTCTTAAACATGCCTTTAGCTACCAGAGCAACCCACTTAGAGCAGTAAGTATACTAAAATTGTAAAAAAATATATATATATGTTTTGCATTTAAGATAAAAACATTTTTCGATGTATATCTGCTCTATCCAGAACTCCTCAAGTGGAAAAGTGGTTCAATTTTGTAAAAGATCTTATTTAAGGAACCTTTGGCTATCGAATTATTAATCAATTAACCGAAAAACGAATCCACCGATTAATCAATTTGCAAAATAATCGTTAGTCGCAGCCCTAGATATTCTTCTGCCATAATATTTAGTGTCTCCTAATGGTTTACTGAAAATAAAACAGGCTTTCTGCAGCCACCATGTCCTTTCATACTTTAGTCTAAATATTGCCTTTTTTCTTGACATGCATGGGTGGGGTTTTTTTAAGTTGTTGATGTTGCTTTTCATGCACCAACCCTACTTCTAGATATATTTAAAAAATTGTAATAATTTTGAGGTCATAGAAATTCCAGAAACGTAGTTTTGACTGCTCTTACCAATTTCCCACATGTTTTTTTTTAATGTTTGCTTGGAATACCCAACTTTGTCTAACAGTTGGGGTTTCAAACGGATATGATAGGTCTATTTTGAACAGCAGTAATACAAGCATGCTTGAGAATATGTGTATCTCATTGTATTACATTTGTTAACATCATGTCAACTACAAATTCAGAAAATTTCAGACCTCTAGCTAAAACAGTTCCAGAGCTGTGGGGCTTTGAACTTTTGGTGACACCAGAATCTCCAAATCTCTCCAAATGTGCCAAATTGTGCCAAATGTTTTTACTCAACTATTTGACCTATAGAATATTGCTGAAGCATTTAGATAGACACAAAACCTTCATGAAGCAAGTATTTTCCACTTTTTTTTTCAGAATCAGTGTATATAACAAGCGTAACATTTATAAACCTACATAAAAAAGCGCGAAACTGCTGCTTTTCAAGATAAAATAAGCCCCACTGTCGTTTCTCAGCTGTATTTTGTTTTTTGTTTTTCATCCTTAGGCATTGTAGTAAAACAAAATCAGCATCCAAACTTAAAAAAAAAAATAGGACTGTTGTTATTATTCAGCTTCTAGCTGCGCTCATTGATCCATTCTCAGTTGTGTATTTCACTCTTGCGGAAGCCGGTAACACTGCTCTGCTTTATGCAACCTAGCCATGTCTAGCTTTGTTTGAAACCTTATTTCATTGGCTACAAGGACAAACCCCCCCCGTGATCTTAACCAATAACAACAGGACTCTATGAGGCATAATATCACTCTACTTGGTGCGTCATTGGCTGACAGGCAAGGAGCGCTTGTGAGACTTTAGTGACCCTTCCTGAATCAAATCGATTAAATCAAAGATGCAAACACTTTTGAATTGTAGGTAAGAAGACGATGTAAAGAAATACACCAAACATTGTGGGCAAACAACTGAGGAAATAAGTATTAGGAAGTAAAATTTGCAAGATGCTAAGCATTAGCTATGACCATCTTACATTTCTGATGTCAACAACCAGATGTTATGTGGAGATTTTCTCATCATGGAATTTTTTAATTACAAATGTGCTGGATTACTTTAAATCTGTGGACCCTTATGGAGGAATGGAGTTTAAACAATTGAAGATTGGATTTATAAAACAGCTTCTGGTTGCCTTCAAAGGTATGTTATTGTGGCTGCTTTGTCATGTTTACATTTTGACTGTGTCCATGAAATGAACTTGGTGGTTGGCTTGTGGAGTATGTAAGCTTTTCAAACAAGTGGTTCGCAGAAAAAAAAAATTTATTTTAACTTGTGTGTGTTTGTTTGTTTATTCCTGTACATTTTCTTCAATGCAGAAGTTTGATATCCCTGTAAGATTATGCCAAACATCTTTGTGAGTGTTTTCAGTAGTCTATTCTGCTTGGCTTATAATTGCTTAAAAAAAAGTAAAAAGAAAAAAGAAAAGAAGTGTTCTTTCTTTTTCTTGTCTAATGAGCATTCAATTCAGTTTATTTATATAGCGACAATTCATAACACATGTTATCTAAAAGCAGTTTACAGAGACAATTCAGTGAGATCATACAATCAGATTGGTTCAAAGTTTTCTATGAAAGGAAAAGCAGCTGATTGCATCGACTGATTGACTAGAAGGCAATCCCTCTCACCAAGCATGCTTGTAGCAACAGTGGAGAGGAAAAACTTCCTTTTAATAGGGAGAAACCTCCTGCAGAACCAGGCTCAGTGTGAGCGGCCATCTGCAGAGGCCGGAGTTCAAGGAGACAGAAGCAGAGATACAAAAGGTAACTGTCAACCAGCTCCACAGGCAGCTCCGTCACAGAGCTAAAGCCTATATAGAAGAGCCAATTAACCTATCCTGCATGGTTCTGATGATGTGACCAAACCAAAGAACCAGGAAACCAGTTAATTGGAGAAGATATAGCCCATTCCAGATTCAGACCCAGGATACTCTTCATACAAGCTGACAGTGCTGCTATTATTAATGCACCTTCATGCCCTGAAACAGTTTTCTGTGTACTGTGACTTTTATTAAAGGTATAGTGAAGGATTTTTGCAATAAAAAAAAAAAACCCCACCCTTTCCACTTTAAAAAACCAAATGCAGATGTACAATGAATGTCTATTAAACGCGTGTGAGAGCATGCACAAGCCCATTTCTCCTTTTAAACACGCTCTGTTTAAAAGTTGCTGTTTGCATCGCTTACTTTCCAAAAGAAGTTTTTCAATTTTTCCAACTATGTCAGACTCACCACTGTTAAGTGAAAATGGGGACGAGCACAAAGGATGGCCTTTGATCAAATAAAACTAACCATCATCTGTTTCTCTTATTGGCAAATATTACATTTTAATTGCAAAATTTGTATTTTAAATAAGACACTATTTAGAATAAACAACCTATATCTGACCAATTCTTTAAAAATTCTGAGGGTTAAAGGGTCAAAGTTTGAATGCTGAATATTTGCTAGCACTAGCTTCTCTAATGATTTAGCAGCTAAATATCTAATGTTATCTTATAAGAGCCAACTCTTCTCCACTGTGTCATTAGTCACTAACGCAGTTATGTCCCATCATTTGATCATCCTAACATTTATTATTGCACACTGTGAAATATGCATAGGACAATCTGATTATGTTGTTGCATAATTCAAGATGGTGGTGTGTAAGGAATCCAGAGGGCGGGTTATAACATAAAGGATATTTTCATCATATACCTCTATAAATCTATTATAGACCAGCTCTTTTTGACATTGAGTGTGATGTTGAAGTATAAAAAAACATTACCTTAATGACAATTGGTAGTGTAGTTCTGATCAAACTACGTTATAACTATAAATGTGAATATATTCTTAAAAGTATATAAGATATTAAAACCTTAAACCTTTCATATGTGTAAAGATACTATTGTTCACCATGATGTATATAACTTGCTATTAATGTTGATACTTTACTAAGGTCTGCCTTACAGATCTTATAACGTATCTTTGCTCTTTCAAAATTAGGTTCCCAGGTACTTTTTAGATACTCACTTTAACACAACACAAATAGCATCCACCACTTTAGTGCGATTATAGTATATCAGGTAGTGAAAATGACTTGCAGCTCAAATCCAGAATTAGAACAGGAAGTAAAAGTAGTTAAAATAAATTTGGACGTGACATGTTTGTTGGCGCCAGATGGGCTGGATTTAAGAAACCGATGGTCTCCAGGGATTTGGACAAAATCTTGTATTGAGTTAACAGAGCCCGTCCAAAAAAGAGAAAATATCCAGTTAGTGACAGTTGTATTCACATCAGAGATTAGCAAAATATGGGAGGTTAAAAATGACAGAAAAGCAGCAGTTGTTCATGTAACCTCTCCATATGACTAAGATACCCGAGGTGCCATTTCTGCAGCTAGAAATCTGAAACTACAATTCACTATGGATCACTATATTCAGATTATATAACAGATTGGAAAAGCAATGCCCGATCCAAATGTTTGTATGAAGCAATCTGATTGTCTCCTCGCATTCAATCAGCTGGTAACATTACTGAGTTATTCTGTATAAACTGCTGTTAGGTATGGTTAGGTTTTTCCCAGGAATAGAGTGAAATATGGAATCTTGTCTACCTACTATTAACTTCAATCATTTAAAAAGCTGGTATAAAGACACCTTTTCTTCTCAGGGCATGAACTATGCTTACAAACTGCGGACAGTAGTCCACCACAGGTCTGTTCGTACTGTAGCTAATGATGGATCATGGTTAACAGCATTTTGTCTAAAACATGCCCTGTGCCCTTCAGATTTACTGCAGTGTCTCTCCAGTTTTCTAAGGTTGATGTGTTTAACTGAGACCTTTGGGTCATAAAAAAACAGCAAGCGAGAAAGAAAAAGTTGAAAAAAAATAGGCCTGGGTAGGTGGTAGCTAAATCAGTGAGAGCACAAAGAGGCAGGCGTCTGAGAGGTATTGACCCCTAATTGATCGGCAGAAGCTGCGTGCTGGTATTGACCAGATAGAGGAGAGACCCGGGGAGGCTGTACACAGCTCCACCGATGAGAGGGGGGGAAAAAAACAGAGAAAAACAACCATATACACTGCCTGCTCTGACCTTGTGGGACTTTGCTGTCCTATAGCCCACGTCACTCTACCCCCACAACTCTCACACCGAGATGTATGTGTATGAGTGTGCGTGAGAAAAGCAGAGACCCCTGCAGAGAACTATGCAGCGAGCTCAGCTTTATCTTGTTTAGGCCATTTCCTATCGTGCCTTCAATGAAGATTCAGAGTAGTGTGAGTGAGCGCTGCAGCAGTTAGAGGATAGGCTGCCTCCTCTGCTTACAACTAAGATAGAGATACCTCATAGCTCAGAACAGGAACTCATGACTCATGATCCATAATCATCACTGACATTACATATCATGATTCATCTAATATGTTTTGATGACAAGCAGGGCTCACAATATGGGGCTAATGCAAATGATGGGAAATTATATGCCCTATGATTTTTCAAAGGTTTTACAAAAAAGGAAAACTAAACAAAGTGTTACTCACTATATGGATATCTTGTTCACGAAGGCCAGAGGATGCACCAGACTTGTTAGGAATAAAGTTATAAAAATGTCTGAATCTGAATTAGGTGATATATAGGTTAATAGGTTAAGAAGACCTAAACAATGAAAAAAAGTGTCAATCATCTGAAGGTACAACTGAAAAAGTACGGTTTAAAGCAGATAAGCACTGCTATGTTAATGAGAAGGTGTGCCGTTGTCTTCTAAGAGCTATAATTGATTGAAAATAAATACATTTAAAAAATATAAAAGTCACATATCCACGACAAGTAATTAATGAAAAGGAATTAATCAAATGTAGAATTCAGACAAAAAAAAATGTAATGTTTATCTTGACGATGCAATTATCATTCCACTGCATCGAAATCAAACTTAACTTATGTAGATCCTAATTATTGCTTTGATTTGCTAATTGTTTACTAGTCACGCTGGCTTTTCACTTCTTCGTCTATTTGACATCAGTGTTTGCTCACCTGCTGGCACTTTACTATGCAAACTGTAAACAATGGCAATCAAAACCATTGAGATGACATCACAGGAACATTTAGGTCATGGACCATGACATGATAATCTACATCAGCAAATCTCACCCGTTTTACATCTTTCTCCTACGTAGGCTTAGTGAGCTTGTTTGTTTGTATTTTTATATTTTCTGTGATTTTTACATATTATTATATATATTAATATTAATATATTAATTATTATTATAACATTTTGAGCCTTTTACAGTCTGAAATATCATTAAAATGATTTAGTCTTTCTTGTTGACACTAATTACAATAACAGTGCATCACTGGAGGTGCACCTTTTACCTGTCCCCCCCCCATGCGGGTGAAACATTTTATCTTATCTTCTTTTTGATAACTGTATAATTGTTAAAAAAAAAGTTTTTTTTGCCCATACGTTTTTTGTTTTTTTCCTACCATAAATTAAGCAGTGGATGGGTCAAACTACTCTCTCTGTTGCTGCAGTCTTCTCGGCTTCCCACATTCTTAAGCTTTCTGAAATCCCTACTCACTTCTCCTAACAGTTTTCAACCTTAGGAGCTCTCTTAAGGCCTAGGGTGCTTTGTAAGTAATTTTTATCTTACCAAGATAAAATTCTAAGTAAAAATCCTGGAACTCAAGAAATTCTACGTTTTAATTTTTTTTCTTAACTAATGTCACTAAAATCTACTTTTAGTCTTGGGATTCTTTGAGAGTAAAGTTCCTGTTCTCTACCAAAGAGGGAAAGGACTACAAAAAAGTCAGGAAAAGTCAGTTTTCAAAAGTGAGTCATGTAGGGAACACTGCAAACATGCAGGATATTTTCTGCAAAATGAGACAAAAACTGATCTACAAAATATTTTATACATTCCAGCAGGAAAATAGCTCTGAAAATAAAGTCAGAGGTAAATATGGTTTAGATCATATTTACATGTGGATATTGCCTAAGTATCACCTAGGGATTAGTCCAAATGAGTAGCAATGGAAACACTTGAGGTTTTCCCAAATGCTCTCCATCTAATTTCACTGAGTTGAATATATTTGCAAAGAGTGGACAAAAACCGGCAGGGACGTAACCCAAGAGTAGTTCCACAAAAAGGTGTCTCTGCAAAACATTGACAGCTTTTATTTTGGAAACAGTTTGAGAGCTTAGTAGTTTCTTCTTTCAAGGGAACAGTAATGTTCTACTTTTCAGTTGGTCCCTGATAAAATTAACTGAAGCTTGTGGTTGTAGTCTGACAAAAAAAGGAAAATTAAGGGGTATAGAAAATGTTTTGTAAGCTACTTTAAGAAGAGTTATCAAAGTTAACAACTCAATAATGACAAAATAAGGCCTCTACACTCTGTCACTTGCCTGAATATGATGTATATGAGACATAAGTACATTAGGAAACTTGCAGCTCAGAACTCAAGAAAGTCATGGATTTAAAAAGAGGGAGGGGGTCAGTCATTAAAGTGAAAACCAGGAGCCACATGGGAGGCAGAATTTTAAATGACTCCCCTCGTAGCGAGACTAGCCCAACAGAAGGACTAAACCTCACTCCGTCTCTCTCTATCCATCTCACTCTCTCCCTCGCAGAGATGCAATTAATTCGGATAGAGCGTGCCAAGTGTGCAGAGATAGAGCGGGCGGGATGCACCCTCGCACATGCCGGAGGGAGGACAGTTTCCCATTCCCCAGAACAAATACAGATTTGGGGGCTTTTGGTCTGTGCAAGTCGTGACCAGACCTCATCTCATCATTTTCACCTTGTCTCCTGGAGTTTTTGGCTAGTGTTCAATCCCTCTGCAGTCCTGACAAAGACAGAGAGAGAGAAAAGACTAGAAAATCTCTCTTCGACTTTCCTGCTGCAGTAACACCACCCAAACTTTTTACACCTATCAGACTCACAAAGCAGTCGATGGAAAAAAAAGAAACACTGCGCTAACCGTGATTTGCACCCTCTCTGAGAACAACAAGTAGAAACATTTGTGCTTTTTCAAATGCTTGCTTATTGTCCTCCTACCAGAACTTGGTAATCCAGCTGTAGATATTTCTCAAGGCCGGGAATTGGGGGGGCTGCAGGTTGCTGTGGAGGAAGCACAGGTTGGCTCGAGATGTGCTGGAGTGTGCGTCATGTCACGGTACACAAAGCACGTACCATGCAAAGTGCAGGAGGGAGTGTAGCTCAGGGCCAGGGAGACCATCGATACCGTGGAAATTGATCGTAATCAACCAAGTTACAGAGAGTGAGCAGGGATTGGCCAACGACCATCCTTCTCCTTTTCTCCTCTTTGTCCCTCCTCCATCTTCCTCCTCCGTGTTGCACTGCATTTCCTGGTTCTGCAGTCTGATTTCATTCAGACACTTTGTGTTTTGCTTATACATTTAGATAATGAAGTTTAGCTTTTTACATAACATGTCCCAGAAACATAATTTTTACTTTGGCCAAAAATATAAATAAAAAGAAACCAATGGGGTAGGGAGGGGAGGGGGATTCTTGGAAATTGGGTGCATCCTCTCCTCTGTGGCTTCACTGTAATTTCTCATTTGGAGACGGTGGCATACCTGGCAGCGCAGCTGCACCGTTAGAGACGCTGTCCCAATTATAGCATAACACCTAGCCTTATGGTTTCCATGGCTGCGCGACGCATTTCCCCGCAGGACGCAGCGTGGAGAAACGAGTGTCTTATCAACCATCACCCTGGTAATAACACTCCCCCGAGCCTTTGCCGCATGTGTCAGACCTTAACGAGAACCCTGGGTGAAATCTCTCTCCCTCTCCCTCCCAGTCCAGCCGCTGCCATTGATTTGGACTTAATCTGTTCCTACGTGTCCGCGTGAGCGTGTCGGCGTGCAAGAGAGCTGTTAGCGCGTGAGTGAGAAGTGAGAAGAAAGAAAGAAAGCCTGAGTGGGCCTATGTGTGTTTGTGTTTTAGCTCAAAAGTGTGTAGACCTGTCACATTTAGACAAAGACGGGGATACATTTCAAACCATTGCTATACTGAATTGGGTTATATTACATCTGTTTCCAGGTGTTTGCCTTTCATTTACAAATAAATCAACTTGACAGTTAAATTATAATTAACCGATGGACTAATAAGTACAGGCTACAGTTGGCTTTTTATTTTTTGCAGGGTTTGGTTTCACTCAATTTTTAAATGTATTATTTTTTTTCTTTTTGCATTTAAATATCAAATTAACTTTTAATGTCAGGCCAATATAAGTGAGGAAAACAAAAATAAAAAAATTTTGAGGCGACCCTGACCTTTACTAAATTCAGCTATGATTAATGCCTGATCTGTACAATCAAAATTCTTTAAACAGGACCTTTCTGACTGCACGAAGTAGGCCAAAACTGCTTAAACAGCAACACCCCCCCCCCCAATATAAAGAACTTCAACAACAAATGAGATCCATTGTTTCAGAAAGGGTTACAGACTTCAGTAGACCAAATAGAGAAACCTTACTGAAAAATGGAAATAACATTAACATTAGATTAACCTTCCCAAAAATAACCCACCCATGCCATGCATACCATTAAAATTACCCAAGAAATGCACATGAAGAAGTCTAAAGCTCTGCAGTGTCATGATTCTGCATTTTTTGGTTCTGTTTAAGCTTTCTTTATGAGTTTTCAGTTTCACTTTGATACATGTTTTTCTGTGTTTTCTAGGTTTATTTGTTTCATTTACATTTATTTTGTGGTGTTTTCTGGATGTATTCGAATTCTTTTGTATTTCTTGTTTATCCTCTTGTGTCAGTCTCCTTTCCGCCAGCCATCTTCTAGATTCCTCTGTCCACACCTGCTCCCAATCTGCTCATTAGCCTGGTCTTTGTTTCTGTCTGCCATGTATACAACTCCTGTTCAGTCACTGTTTGCTGGTTCTTCGTCATTTCTCTGCTCCACATACGTTTCCCTGACATCTCCTAGATTTTGGTGTTTCTGTATTTTGTTATTCTTCAATTTTTTCTTCTGTTGCAACTTTTTTTTTATTAAACTTGCAAGAAACCACCTCAGCTTCCATCTTTGCATTTGGGCCCTTCAAACCTCCACTCAACCTGACATGCAGGTCTCACTTGGGTTGATTATGACCATGATTTTAAAAAAATGCTATTCAATTAAATCTGAAATACTTTATTAGTTCTAAAGGTTTTGTTGTAATATATCTTAGGGGTTTCTTAGATAAGTTCTAGATGCAATGCGTCAAAAGTAATTTTGCGCCATCCCCAACCTTTTGACACCTACCACAGATCCCTAGCACACTGTTCCAATCAGAATGATAGGGTGGCATGCTTTTCACGTACAGAAAAATTAGAAAAGCACTCAGAGAGCGCAGACCTCTGTCAGGCAGCAAAATTTGCTAAAATTGGCACGTGATCTGGATCATTACTGCATTTTAATGATTGTTTTCTTGGAATGAGGCATACATCTGTTAAAAACAAAATACATAAAATCTGTTAATAATTTTTCAATTGATCCTGCTAACAAACCCACAACGCTTTGCTTTCTTGTTCTTTTTGTTTACAGTAAAATACCTCAGGACTTTTTGAATCCGATGCTGTAGCTGCCAATACTTACTGCTGCCACGCTCTGGTTTAATTGGGAACTTGTTGTTCTGTCAAATATCTTGATCTCAGGTTAGAGAATTTTTAAATATATTCCTGTATCCAGATTATTATTTGGATCAAAACCATATTATATGGATTGTTCCTTGGTATGAGGCACACCACTGATAAAAATTTATTTTAAAATCTGCCTATAATCTTTTTCGTTATTTTGAAAACCGACAAACTAATGCAGATGAAAACATAACCTCCTTTTGGGAGAAAATAGGACATTACTTTAGGAAATGAGAGAAGAAGGATGGCACATAAAAGAAAATAATGAGCATAGAAAGATATTAGAAACATAAATGTGTTTTATAAGGTTAACATACATATTACTTCTTTTAAGTCCAAAGTATTACACTTTTATAACCTTTACAATGAGGTCACAAGGTGGTTTCCTCCCCATGGTTTATTCTATAAGTTCATGATAAACAGAACTAAGTTGACAACTAAAAGTTATTTGGATAGAGAACACATCCGTTTTTAGTGTGTACTAAACTCTTTCTTCTTACGCTTACATCCTTTTCACTGGTTACATAGTGCGCTGCCCCCTGTATTTTCAGAGTATACTGTACTGTACAAGCTTCAGCAATACTGTAAGTACAAACGCCTGAAACCATTGTTCAGGCCTCACGCTGTCTGCGGGCACATTCAAAGTTTGACCATTAATCCGTCTTTAGCAGCAGCAGTGGCGCCTTTAGGTATCCTTGATCATCTAGGCATCTTAAGTTTGGACGTAAAAGAAGACAGTGTCTCTGCCTCACAGACCAGAATTTGGAAAATAACCTGATAACTAAAAGAGTTGCCTCCGTACTCTAACCCAATCTTTCAGAAACATCAGACATCTGATGTATCGTTGAGCTTGATTTTTAAGGGGGCTATATAATTTTTGATTTGAAAGAAAGCCAATGAAGGGAAGCCCAAATAGGACCCCTTTTGCACAGCTTTGTGTCAACAGGCAAGTTTATCTCTTGGCTACCAGCCACAGCGTTTAACATTATCTTGTGACCTTTACAGCATCTCAGCTCTGATAAAAACTCTGATTTCCATCCATAACCTCTGTGCTGACCCTTAGCTGAAAAATCTTTTTACAACAGTGGGCAGAAATGAAGCCATGACAATTCAGCAATTACAATATTCTTATTGAAATAATGTTGATTTTGCTTAAATATTGATACTATACAGGTAAAGTTATTAAAGCTGAAAGAAAACATTATAAATCCGTCGGCATTTAACCATTTAGTATAGAGGTGCTTTGTGGTTCCAATTCTTGAACTGTATGATGTGTCATATTCTGGTGAAGATTCTCAGTTATCCAGGTCATAGCCGTTTAAAAAGTTAAAAAAACAATCCACTGGACTTTGTTTCCAAGTTTGAAGACGTTTTGCTTTGAACTGAAAAAGCTTCCTGAATGGGAAGCGAAACGTCTTCAAAATTGGAAACAAAGTCCAGTGGATTGTTTTTTTTGTTTGTTTTTTTCTAAATGTATGATGTGTCATAGATTTGGGGTGCGGTTTAGGAAATCAGTTATTATTTCCTGTCCTAATGTACACTTCAGGGGACTATATATGCAACATATTGAGAAGTATTAAGGATGCCTACAAACATAACTACTTCCCAATTTTCAGTTGGTCTTTTTAATAAAACTTACATTAAACAGCCTGTCAAGCAACCCAGAAGGATTGTCAGCAACTAACTGATCTGTGGTTGCAGTTTTTCCTGAAACAAATCCTAACAACATTGTCAGGATTATTCATTACAAACTCATTGTATCCATAGGTGTTGATTGAACAGAAGAACAAAACCTTATTTAAGTTGTTACAAGCGAGAGGTGCAATTAATTTGTTTCTGGTGCATTGAAATAACTTAATTGATATAGGAAGATTTTTGTTTTCTTTGAAGGGATAGGATTAAATATTCCTGGTCACTCATAGTCATAATTATTCATAAATTCCAACTACAACCAGTGTAACAGACTGTATTGATTACTACAGGCCCCCTCTTTGGCTACACAAAGGTAACTGCTCTGTGTTGCTAACTTCCTAAATATATCACAAGATCCAGTCTTACTCTGTGGCTGCGTCCACATTTGTTTCAATCTGACACCATAACTTAATTTTTTTTTATCTTTTAGTTACTTTTAGGTTGGATTCCATAAAAAAACAAAAAGTATTTACTGTGACCATGAGAGTAAAAACTCTGCCAGGTTCCTAAAAATAATAGGTTAATGAGTGTCATCATAAAAAACTAGTTAATTGAATTTATTTTGTCAATAAAAGGCAACATTTTAATTTTTGCTAATTGTTTGTGCCTTCCTCCACATTATTATTCTTTTTCCTCTGTTATTCATAACAATTACATGGGCTCAAGTAATTATCAGTATTTTATGATCATGTGATTCTTAGCTCTTTAACTTTAAAGACAGACAATATTTACTTTCTTTAACAAGGATTTAGCAGCATTAACTTAATCCTTCAAATCTGATTAAACAGTTTTTTTCCCCTAAATTACTAGCCATTCCAATTCCAAATACTGACAGAGTATAGAAATTTAGTGAAGCTGAACTATTTTCCATTGATGAAATTTACCAGAAATTTTTTTTTTTTTATCATGTCAAAAGTAATGGAAGCATGATAGCATTGCCTTAAACTGTTTCACAGGAAAACAGTGTCAGCAAGAGACACAGGTGAGCTTACTGAAGACTATATACACTCACCGGCCACTTTATTAGGTACACCTGTCCAACTGCTCGTTAACACTTAATTTCTAAGCAGCCAATCACATGGCGGCAACTCAGTGCATTTAGGCATGTAGACATGGTCAAGACAATCTCCTGCAGTTCAAACCGAGCATCAGTATGGGGAAGAAAGGTGATTTGAGTGACTTTGAATGTGGCATGATTGTTGGTGCCAGAAGGGCTGGTCTGAGTATTTCAGAAACTGCTGATTTACTGGGATTTTGACGCACAACCATCTCTAGGGTTTACAGAGAATGGTCCGAAAAAGAAAAAACATCCAGTGAGCGGCAGTTCTGTGGGCGAAACTGCCTTGTTGATGCCAGAGGTCAGAGGAGAATGGCCAGACTGGTTCGAACTGATAGAAGGGCAACAGTGACTCAAATAACCACCCGTTACAACCAAGGTGGGCAGAAGAGCATCTCTGAACGCACAGTACGTCGAACTTTGAGGCAGATGGGCTACAGCAGCAGAAGACCACACAGGGTGCCACTCCTTTCAGCTAAGAACAGGAAACTGAGGCTACAATTTGCACAAGCTTATCGAAATTGGACAATAGAAGATTGGAAAAACGTTGCCTGGTCTGATGAGTCTCGATTTCTGCTGCGACATTCGGATGGTAGGGTCAGAATTTGGCGTCTACAACATGAAAGCATGGATCCATCCTGCCTTGTATCAACGGTTCAGGCTGGTGGTGGTGGTGTCATGGTGTGGGGAATATTTTCTTGGCACTCTTTGAGCTCCTTGGTACCAATTGAGCATCGTTGCAACGCCGCAGCCTACCTGAGTATTGTTGCTGACCATGGCCATCCCTTTATGACCACAATGTACCCAACTTCTGATGGCTACTTTCAGCAGGATAATGCGCAATGTCATAAAGCTGGAATCATCTCAGACTGGTTTCTTGAACATGACAATGAGTTCACTGTACTCAAATGGCCTCCACAGTCACCAGATCTCAATCCAATAGAGCGTCTTTGGGATGTGGTGGAACGGGAGATTTGCTTCATGGATGTGCAGCCGACAAATCTGCGGCAACTGTGTGATGCCATCATGTCAATATGGACCAAACTCCCTGAGAAATGCTTCCAGCACCTTGTTGAATCTATGCCACGAAGAATTGAGGCAGTTCTGAAGGCAAAAGGGGGTCCAACTCGTTACTAGCATGGGGTACCTAATAAAGTGGCCGGTGAGTGTATATGCATGTAAAATGTTCCTTTTAGAAACAAAATAGCTCTCCACACTTTAAATTAAAACTCTATATTAGCTTGTTTAATGTTACTAACATTTTTGTAATCTTTGCATTAAAATCATGCAGCAGGACATACAGTACCAGGTGGTTCTGAGTTATGTAACAGTTTTGTTTTTTACTCAAATATCCTACATTTGGTTGTGAAAAACAGCATAAATTTCTCTGAAACTTCTGTTAAAATCATGAACCCCATAATACAATGCTCAGAACTGCATTATTATTATGAAGTTGGGCTCTGCGTTTGGAATTGCAGAAACTAACAACAATTAGCTTTGGATCATTATTTGACTTCAGAATTACAGAAACTGACAACAATTAGCTTTGGATCATCATCAGCAACAGCAAGTATTTACAATATAAGATCCACATCAGCCTCCAGTTAGTTTTTAACATTTCAAAATTCCCAACATCATCCCGACTGGGGATGTTTAAAACAATCGGTCAGTGTTTGGCTCAACCAATCTCCTCTGGGTGGGATGCTGTAGCTCACGTTTGTGTTTTACTAAATAAAATTAAAAAGTAAAGTCCTTCTCGAACTGTTCCAAGCACAGAAGAGAAGCCTTAGAGTGCTGCAACTTCTCCCACTTTGATAGCAGCTCAGAAACCTTCGTAAACTTAAATTAGCCAGTGTCATCCTTATGGAGTCTAGGCGGAAGTTCAACTCAAGAAACTGATTACTTAGCCTCATCCGCCTCACACAAGCTACTCAGCTATGAACCACACCTCCACGAAAGCCCAATCACCATCCAGATTTCATCTTAAAAGGTCTCCATTCCACAACTCAGTCTGCTACCCAAAGCGCAGGCAGCGCTTGCGCTAAGTCTGACTTTGATTCAGATCGCCCTGATTCAACCCCTTCCAGCCCCTCCTCCACCCTCGTAGCTAAAGCTTCAGCAGAGTCTCATTCCTCCCGGACTCTTACTGCATTCCCTGTCTCATCTTAACCAGTCCGGCAGAAGACCGCCATGTTTAGCCTGGTTCTGCCAGAGGTTTCTTCCCAATGGGGAGTTTTTCCTCTCCACTGTCGCTTCATGCTTGCTAATCATGGACAGGTTCACGTAACCTGTGTTATCCAAGCTGGACTTCCATCTTCCAGGTCCCTGAGTGAATCACTAGTATCAGCTCACGCAGCCTACTGGATCTCTCCATACAGCTCAAGCATACCGTCTCACCAACCAGCATTCATGACTGACCAACTCCATCCCTGTTCTTTACTCCTGTTCATGCACATCAAACAAAGTTCAGCGCTAATGATTCCTTCCGAGGTCTGAGGCCAAAGACTAAAGTAATTGTATCCATGAAATGCTTCTAATTGTCTTTTTCTTTCTGTGTGAGTTCTTCAGATTGAAATGGGGGTTGAAGCAAAAAAATGCAACCAGTGTTCCTAATCTGTTTCCCTGCCACTCCTGTTTTCTTCCCCAATCACTAAGAGTTCTCTTGTTATGTTCTCTTGTTTCTTTGTTGAAATTATCATGTTGATCATCAGAAATAACATTTGGTCTAAAAAAAAAAATAGTGGAAAATGTAAATATAATTTCATCAACACTTTCAGTGACAGTTGCTTAAAAAGCCATCCTGGAGAAACTGCCAGGACGGAAAAATATCAACTTGTAGTTGGTACTGATAACTGACAAAACATTAAGTCTCGTTTTATATATTAAAAATTAAAAAGCTGTATTTTACCATCTTAACATGTAGGGCTCCAAATTTGCTCATTAATTTTTTACCTCAATTTATTTTATTTTGCTGCATTATGAAGACATTTAAAGTACCGGGTAATACTAAATCGTCGAATGGGTTTTTTTAACAACAACTTTGCAAACCTTTTTAGTTTGTTATTACTAAGACAGTTTTCCAGGCAGGCTGTATAGCATGGTAAGAAACATTACAAAACTCCCAAAAAAAGAACTTCAGTAAACAATCTACTGGTATTTTCCTCAGTGATACCAAGTTACTTTGGTTAATTGGTTAGTTTCTCCTGGATCTTCACTTCTTTGCCGCATACTAAGTAACAAGGCTTGTTTTTCTCCCCGGTAGTCCCATTTTTACAAGCAACATTCCTGCCCCCTCAACAATTTGGACTGCATCAGTTCTGCTATCTCCCTGCTTGTGGAGAAGGTGGTGTCGGAACTGCGAAGGGGCCAGCCTGTGCAGGGGCATTTGCAAAAGGGGGGGAAGGGCATGTCTGCTGGCAACGAGGGTGAGTAGATCAGTGAGGCTCAGTGTCTGCGAGCCGGTGATAAGATTCCAGGATTTTCCCAGTGTGACAGGCCAGCTCATGAGCCGTACACCCACCACATGACCCTCCCTGACTAACCCCCCCAAACACACACACAGCTCCGCCCACCACCTCCACTTCTCCCAGGGTCCTTCTCCTCAGCAAGCAGGAGGCCTCAAACACCTGCAAACCTACCCCAAATCTCTTAAGGTGAGGATCTTAATCTGAGATACTTGTGGCGTTTAATAAGGGCACAGAACTGAATCCGTGTATTACTATCACACACTCATTTAACTCTTACTCTAGGTGTGCTGTCTCTTTCTTTCTCTCTGGCTCACTTCTCTTTCTCTATCTCTGCCTCTTCACCCCCCCCCCCCTCCCCCCCTCTTTTCCTCTCACTTGGATGGCAGGTCAGGTGGTGAGCAGCGCGGCTCGGAGGAGGTAAGGACGCCGCGGTGCACATTAATAATGAAAGGCCTCAGCCACCACCCCCAGAAACACACACACACACATTCACCCCATCACGCACACACTCCCCCCATTGCCATGGCGATGGCACTAGCCCAGTGCTGTCACCTAGGGGGGAGGGGGGTGGAGGGGAGTGTGTGTGTGTGTGTTGGGGGGGATTTGGGATATAGCTCCACTCTCCAGCTCTCTTCTTACAAAGCTGATCACAAGCTCGTACACAAACGCGTCACGCTGGGCCTTCCGCTGTGGACAGTCGCTAATTAAAACCACACTTTTGGCTGTGGAAGAAAATCCGCATCCACTTCCCCACCTGGATGGAAGGAAGCGGCTTTTAAAACAAGACAGACAGTCAACACTTTTCAGTAGATGGAAAGGGAGTCTTTTTGCTGAAAACCCATATGAATTTAACCAAGTTTTAAAGTATAGTCAAAAAGTTTATTTATTCAATTAATTAAATCAGATTCACATTAAAGGTGGAAGTAGACTGACCAAAATAAATAAGTTCTAATAAATTTAAAACATCACATAAGACCAATGAGGGATCTTTAATAGTAGTAGTAGTCAGCCTACTGGCCAACATGTCCATCAATAAATACGCCTCATTCTTGGTTGGCACCCCTTGTTGTTTGAATTATTGCATCAATAGTGAATGATGGAGGCGATCAGACTGTGGATTTACTGAGGTGGTAAGTCAGCTAAACATGAAGAAGCAGCATTTAGTTCCTATGCTCCACTTATCTGGAACAAACTTCCAGAAAACTGTAAAAGTGCAGAAAACCTGAGTTCCTTTAAATCAAGACTAAAAACACATTTGTTTAGGATTGCCTTCGACTGTTCTAGTTAAACAGTTCGACTGAAACATCATTAGTTAAACTTTTTTTATTTTCTTTAGTCCAACTCTTTTTTTATACTCTTTTTTGTTTCTGCATTTTTTTATTTTATTTTTTTTCCTACTTGCTTTGATTCTGTTTTATTTTCCTATATTTTAATCATGTAAATCACTTTGCATTGTCTTTGTATTGAATTGTGCTATATAAATAAATTTGCCTTGCCTAGCTAAGGATCCTTTAATATAGGCCCTTAGCTGGTTTGCATTGTTGGGGCCGGAGAACCTTATCTTCTGCTTGACTTAATCCATATATTCCCAGGGTTTAGATCAGGCCACTTCACTTTCTAATCTAGAATAGTAAAACCAGTGTGCATTAATAGCTATTTTTGACACTAAGTAGAGGTTGCCAAGTCATGCTGATTAAAATAAAAGTATGTCAATAAATAGGCGCCTGCAGAACATTCTGAAAACATAAGTTCGGTATATTGTTGTAAACCGCTGCGATAAAAGCAGTAGGAAAAAAAAAATTGTTAAAGTCTATTAGTAATCTTACTATCAAGTAATCTTTATATATTACTGGCAAGCAGAATTGTAATGCATGTCACTTTAAATGTTATGACCCACCAAATGTTACATCAATAACTATTCTCCTATTGGAATATTATAAACACTTTAATTGAATAAAAAAGATTGTATTGGACTAACATCAACCTTATAAATAGGGAAAAGCATTAGGTGGTCTAAAAAAAGAGATTTTTCCTTTCCATAGCCCAGGTTTTCCACTCCAGACACAAACTCTCCGCAATCATATCAAGGCTTCTCTGTCTGCTTAATTTTACTTATGCTTAGATACAGAGCTCTGTTAGCATTTTTAGCAATAGATCTGTGCTGCTCATCATCCTAATAGAGAGTGTCAATGACTGTTGAACTGTCAGGTCATATCAGCATCCTTCACAATTGCATCCAAAGGGTAAAACATGTCTTTGTCTGAATTTCAAGTTTTAATTAGTTTGAAGTGATATAAAATAAACATTTAGAATATATTTTACTATGTTGTGTAAAAAAAATAATATTTTCCATCAGCCTTGTTTTCACTGGAACTTCGATAGGCATCCAGCTCCAAACACTTTTATCCAGGCTTCCTCAGCTTCACTTCGGTAATCCATGACTGCCATCGATCTCCTGCATTTCAACTCGTGCTTTCTGACTATAAATGTCAGTGAGCGGAGCGAGTGTCACAAAGACCTCGAAAGGAAAGGAAAAATCATTGACAATAAACGAGATTTAGGAGGATTTTCACAGGGTTTTCATGCACTCTGAAGAAACACGGCAATCAAACTTGTTCTTATTCAAACATCTTTTAAATCACTTTGGTTACATTTTAGCACAGCAAGGCTCCATCATTCCAGTGTAGGAAGATTACACAGGCAGCAAGAATGGACATGGTGGGGATCCATGTTACCACCATCTTTCTTTTGCTTTTTAAGAGTTTTCTGAGGGTAAGAATTTATTTTCTTCTTTTCATGCCATCCAATAAAAAAAAAAGAAACATTTCTCATAACCTGTGAAAAATTTCATTTTCTTACTCAAAACCGCTTTTAAAAAAACATGCAAATAGACAATCAGACAAAACATTGAAAATGTAAATTTTGACACAAATACATGCATTCCTTTTTATTCACAAAACAAGTCCAATTTTCTAAACAAATACAAAGATCGAGATGTTTTTTTGTTTTTCAAAAGCTGCAGCTACTTAGCAACTTAAAGAAAAAACCTCAGGAAATTTTAACAAATAAATCAACAATTTAAGAATAAAAAAAAAAAAAGAAATGCAATCTTTACTCAGTGCGTTCAGTAGGGTAAACTCAGAGCAAGTGCTGTCTCTTGGTGCTATTGCCCTGAACAGTACTGGCACATGCTCAGTAGGGCCACAGTAACATAAGGCTGCCAGTTTCACAAGAGAGGAAAAGTCTGAAAATGAAAAGAAGGACTTATTAAGGAGATTACAGTAGTGATGACTTCAACTTAGGTGCTTTGCCCAGCAATAACATCCACTTTCATTTTCAACTTGACAGCCTCACATTTAGAATCACTTTCTCCATCCATCTTCAACCAACTTAAGCATAAACTAGACAATGGTTTAGGTAACATAACAGTGAAGAGTTACGATGTTTGCCATTAGCCGCTAACTTTTAGAATATAGCTGTAAATTTACATTCTCTACACAAGTACCAAATCTTTTCACACATGAACAACATTAACACCAAACACAGAAATTAGTTGATTGTCCACCATCTGTCCAAGATTTCTGTTTCTGGCAATGAGCGGTTCCGCGTTCAAGCGATAGAAAACAAACAAACAAAAAAAATCCAGCCGGGGGGGAAAAAAAGGACAAAAAGGTAAGTAAAAATGAAAACAAAGAAAAAAGGAATGAAAAGTTGCCATAGATGTTTTTCTTTTATGCTTCATTTTTGGTTCAAGGAATAAGTAGGTGCATCCATAATCCGATGTTGTTGTTTTTTTTTGTTTTCTGCTTTGTTCTTGTTATTTTTTTTATATAATTTTATTGTTGCTAGTTTGTTTATCAACCAGTGTCTGTTCCGGAGACAATCCAGGAGTTGGCATTGCACTTGATGGCAGAGCTTTGGGTAAGGACGAGTCCTACTGGAACCACCGGAACGCTGCTCCAGTAGGAAGCATCACCTTCTTGGAGAAACAACAGACAACAAGGGAGATGAGGGGAGGTGGAAAAAAAAAGACAAAAGAAGAGATCGTTAATGAATAGCAATGATTGCATATGAGTCTTTTTACAAATGTTAACCTAAGATAAAATAAAAAGCTGCTTAAAAATTTCCACATCATGCATGCACGATGTTCTCTAAATGTATCATATCTGCCAGATCTTTGTAACAACACTGTTTACTGGAGAAACTTTTCTTGAGGAAAAAAAAATCCAATTAATTTTCATTATCTGTTAGCCGTCAATTTACAAAAACAAACATCCCCCCATAGAAAATTTCCAAAATAGGAACAGACTACAATTTAAAACACCTTGTAGAAATATAGACAGCAATATAGATAGCTTAGGGAATTCTTTAAAATACATTCACACAATAATACTTGCACTTATACATATTTAAACAGTGAAAAACTCCAATCTTTTTTTTCCTCAAAAACTAAGCAATAAAAGAACACAAAGAAACACTCTGTTATGTTTAAAGCATACAAAACTATGAAGTATTATGATTTTCATTAAAATATATGTACTACAAATAAAAAATAAAAAAGTCAATACAGGTAAAGAAAAAATGTTTAGAGAGAAGAATTCTGTATTTCATCTTTGTTAATCTAATGCAAATTACGGCTGCCTAGTAAGACAGAGAGCAAGAGTTTTAGCAGATAACGAGAGGCCTAATATAAGATCTTTGGTGAACATTTATAAGAATATGCCGGATTGGGAATATCAGTTTTTTTAAATCAAGGATTACATATATTTATTTAAATTTGTTAAGGGAATACACAATTTTACTACTTGTAAATCTGCTTATCACTAAAAATATCCACAGAAAAATACAACAACACCTTGCAGAAATATAGACAGTAACAACAGTGTTACTGGACATTATCCATACACACAAAAAATAGGCTTAAAGCTTACGCTTTACAAAAATCTGAAATCTATAATTGACCATAACTTCTAATTTGAATATACATTAGGGCTGCAACGATTATTTTGCAAATCGATTAATCTGTCTATTATATCTTTAGATTCATCACTTAATAATCGGATAGCAAAAGGTTCCTCAAAGAAGATTTTTTACAGAATTAAATCAGCTGAAACTAAAAATGTTCCACTTGAGTAGTTCTGGATAGAGCATATTGACAGATGAAAAGATTTTTTTTAATCTTAAATGCAATTTTTTAGAGTCCCTATACTCCAGTTCTATACTCCAGTAATCGATTACTAAATTAGTTAATGATTATTTCAATAATCGATTAATCATGAATAATCCGATACGTTTTTTTCAGCCCTAATAAGCATACTGTTTCTTTTCTTACCTTACTTTTTTACCATGCAGTGTGTTCATCAGTGGCATCAGAAAGATTGTTATTATGGAGACTTTTAGAGCTATTAAAACCTTCCAATCAGAACATAACTAAGATTTACTAAGGATATGGTAGTTTTCTACTATATCACATTTGTAATAAATTACAAATGTCACAACTGGACGACTATAAACTTTTACATCAAATTTCAAAAATGTCTGTTTGTATTAATACATCATTTAGAATCTAGAGTTGTTTAAGACAGAGATGGTCCTACTCAGTCTCTCACCTTGGATTACAAAAGTTTACATGTCACATCACTGATTTTTTTAAATACAAAGGGAATTAAGATTGGGTTTTCATCTTTAAAATTATTAAAAAAATAATAATAATCTTTATAGTTTGGTGGCATAAAACATCCATGTCGATCAGCTGATAGAATGGGTAATAAACTCAATTTTGGTTCAGTTTCAGAGTTTGACCCTTGATTAGCAGCAGCATGAGTGAAATCTGTACATCACTGCCCTCAGCAGAGTAGGAAGGCCTCTGTTCACAGAAAACCCAATACGTCACATTTATTATTTAGTCACCACACACATTGCCCTCCCACACCATCATGCATGGTGATGTTGCTTTCCATTCAGCCCCCCACCACCCGCCTCTGTTGCTGTGGTTATCAGCATGTCTCACTGCACTGAGCAGGAATGGCACACATGCATGCAGCTGCAAAGCTCAGCAGCAGCCTGCCAGTCAGGAGATAGAGAGCAGCTCAGGTCCCTGGAGCCAGAACGTGGCTGGCGTCCTGCAAAAGCACTCCTCTATTCTGCAGCACGGATTCTTCCGTTTGCCAGAACTGCCTGGAGTGAGGTGGTGGTGGTGGCAGAGAGGGAGGGTGGGTAGAAGCTCGGCAAACATTTACGTACCCACACACTCTCACATCGAAACCAATATGTATTCAAGTGCAGTCACACACCTCCACACAGTGGCACGTTAACCGGCTCTCGCAATACACCCCCAAAATCACACCAAACAGTGAGACTGTTCAAGTAAAATTCTCGTTTATGCTGGTATCAGGCTCAGTTTTCCCTCAGTACCCAGCAGCAGAGATTTTTAAAATAACGAACCAACCACAGACTGACTATAAACACAATTACAGGTGTACATACATTATCTATATGAAAAAGAAAGAACTTACTAGGCTTACTTACTAGCACAAGGCTCAGTTTTTACCATAAATACATTCAATTAGAAATCAATGATGAGCAATACGAACATAATCTGGCCACAATCTTTGGTCTAGCTCTCTTATAAGGCTGCTCAAATGCAGCCTTGAGTCATATCACCCATTAGATCAGAAAAGAAAACAACACCTGCCTGTTAATATTCTTGCTAGGACAGTCCAGCAGGCTGTTTAAGGGGTGATAGGAGGCAAAAATATAAATACTTCACCTTTTCAGAATTTTCTGTTAAAGAGCAAAAAAGTAAAAATAGAGACTAATCTAAATTGAACACACCTGAAAAAAGTACCATCTACTTTTGGTCAGATCAATGTATTGGAATCAAATACGTTTTTTAACATATGTGAGAAAATATCTGATGGTTTTAGTGACAACATCTAAAATTGACATTTAAAAAAATGCTTAAGCTTTCAGTTAATCTTATATGTTTTAAAGGACCCATTTTAAACACAAATGGCTCCGAGGTTAAGTGCCGACATATTGCAGTAGCGTCTCCTGCATCTTGGCAGTGACCTTTCTACAGCAGCGCTCAGCTGCTGAGCAGAGAGTTAGAGGACAGCAACATCTGGTGCTGCCACAGATGTTAAAAACCTGGTAAGGGCTGGACTGACCATGACGTAATGTGTGGGAGGAAAAACAACACGCCTGGAAATGAGCGGTAATGCTGTTTTTCCTCATCATGAAGTGTGTGCAATCAGTTGGGGTGGGGGTGTGTGTGTGGCGGGGGGGTGGAGACGGGATATGGAAGCATTTCAGGAATAGAAAATGTCTTTCCCTTCCTTTCTCAAAAACACTGATTGCTAGGGTTTGCATAGATGGGATCTGTGGGTGTAAAGAGGCCAATCACTAAAAATCAATGGATATGTTTTCCCCTTTCAGATAAAAGCAAATCCATTTGCTTACACATGACACAAACATTTTGCGTGTATTAAACCAAACAAAGAAAAATGGAAGTGATGCAAGTTCCTGTAAGCCAGTTTAAACCATTCTCAATTGGGCTTTTTGCTCCAGGGCAAAGCTGAGTGTTCAGATTATTGTTTACTTTGATTTGCCAAAAACATGTAAGGAAACAAACAGACACTATCAACTCAAAGCATCTCTAAGTGCTGAAGCATATTTATGATGTTATAATGTCTAGTCAGAAAAACAACGCACTTGACATAATTATTATTTATTGGCATTGGTAAAAAAAGTCCAAATCACCCAACAATCTTTAAACATATTCCTCTTTTTTGCTGCTGCAGGATAATCTCTCACTGGTTTTAAAAGAAATCCAATCTTACTTTAAGTATATTTGTTCAATTTGGAAAGAATACCATTATAAGAAATCCAGTTAGGTAAATAATGTCCCACAAAAATAGAAATTGTTAATTTCTGTAGTACGTTTGGTTTTTCCATCACACGTCAATCAGCGTGCCCCGCTTTCTCTGGGCCTTAAATCCTTTTTTGTTTCTCTAAAAGTTGGGAGAGATTTCTGAAACATCGATGACAGCATGCAAGCAAATGTGTACTGTTATCACATACTCATCCAGGAGCAGAGCAACCTACAAAGTCAATAACTGGATGCAATCAGCTTGATCATACAGAGAGCAAACGGTCTGTATAATCTGATTGAATTGTCTGTTAAAAATGCCTTGACGAATTGACGCTATTTAAATCAACTTAGCTGAATTAAAATTAAAAGCTACTCTTTAAAATGTAGACATAAAGAAGCAACCTAGTAACCAAATCTTCATCATGTAGTCAGTGCAAATATGGAGAGATGAGTACCGTTGGGCATCAAGAATCGATTGGAACCAGTTCTAACCTTTCAATTCTCCTGGAATTGTTTAAATTTAAAATCTTCAATTCTTGATTTCGATGCCCAGTCCGCCAACCAGAAAAAAGCATCACTGAATACCAGTAAAGAAGAATATGAAGGAGTGGGTGAGCAATAATCTGTATAGGCTGCTGCATTTGAAAATGTGGCTTAAGGTAAATAAAGACATGACTAGTCAGTTACATGTGCCACTTGTGATGTGATTAGATCATGCAAGGGAGCAAGAGGTGGCCAACACAATTAAGCACCGATGGACTCCAGATTAGAGCTTTGTCTTTGACCTGCGGCACCCGGTTTTGTGCTAAGGTAAGGAATTTATTCCCCCCTGCAATCTCAGCGCTGCTTCTGCAGGGAGAGCAGTTTTTTTTTAACCTTCCTTCCTTCTACATTACGTTTCATCAGATACCTTCCTTGTTGCCAATGTAATATTGATAGAATAAAATTCACTTCAATCTAAATCTTCCAGAGTTAAAGTATTTTAAGTAGAACTTTACTGATTGTTTATTTTATTTAAGTTGAGACGCTGAGGATATAAGCTCTGTAGGGATACCTTCATTAGCACAAAACACTGCTTTGTCCATTAAGCTCCAACACTCAGCCTAGATCTGCACCAAGGTCAGAATCAGGAAAAATGAAATAACTGTTTTAAATCCAACGCCACTGGGGCGACAGTGGCGTTGAATTTAGGAGTTTGCCCTGAAATCGAAGGGTTGACGGTTCAAGCCCCGACTCCGACTTTCATTGTCGTTGTGTCCTTGGGCAAGACACTTCACCTGCATTGTCTACTGATGGTGGTCAGAGGGCCCGGTGGGGCCAGTGTACGGCAGCCCCGCTTCTGTCAGTGAGCCCCAGGGCAGCTGTGGCTACAATGTAGCTTGCCACCATCAGTGTGTGTGTGAATGGGTGAATGAATGTAGTGTAAAGCGCTTTGGTCAAGTCTCCTAAATTGAATAAAGGCGCTATATAAGTACAGGCCATTTACCATAAAAAACATTGTGACAAAAATCAGTAATGTAAACATATGACTGTATAGTTACAGTTCTATATATTTTTTCTTATTTATATTTATGTACTCGTTGGAAATAATGTTTTAACAAAGTTAAAAGTTTAAGGAACTTAAATTCATGAAGTTCAGACTATTTTATCCAGACAGATCTCTGGTTACATAACCATATATATGGTCATACAAACATGTGGACATGTCTTTCTTTCTCTTCAAATAATCGGGGTAATTAATCAAAAGGAACTGGAGTCAAAATGAGGAACCACATCTGGAATTGTTCTGATTCAAAAAATGCCCTATGCTAGAGATGAGGCACTTAGTATTTTAGCAATAAACACTCAAGCTTAATCTGGGCCGTTTCTCAATCTACAAGAATTCTATAATGGACTTGTGTCCTCGCCAAGTATGTTCTTGAGAAGAACACAGGAAACTCTGGACTTGGGGAGAAAGGGAGCACGTCGCATAAATATAGGTCAATTGGAAGAGAAGCCTACTCGTGACGTCACCACATGCTGAGCTCGTCTGGAGCTGCATTTCCCCTTCTGTTATTAATAGTCTAAAAAACTGGCCATCAGAGCCAGCGGCTCTTCACACACCGGTATGGCGAGAGAGGGCCGCTGCAGATGGGTTGTGGTTAGCCCTGGCTGCCGTTACCCTCGGAGGTCTACTGGTTGCCGCGGCCCTATCAACTTCGGAATTTATTTTTTTAATTATGCATTAAATCCGTAAATGGGCCATATAGTGACACTTAAAAGTATAATGTTCTCGCCTCAAATGATCTTAAAACATACATTTATTTAAAAATTGCAACAGAAAAAAATAAACTTTAACCTTAATAGACTGAGCTCTGTGAGGGCTGCCCTGGAAGCTGCTGCTGCCGCAGTGCATGCTGGGACAGTTGTCAATCTCAAGAACGGACAGGTCTGCTCTGATATATACTCAGTAAAGGGGGAGGGTTATCTTGTTCTTGTGAATTGGAGCAGTACTAGGGCTGAGGCTGATGATGTGTCTCGAGTACAGGCGCACATGAGAATGCACAAGTACACATATTGAGAACCGGCCCAGGTGTAAATTTGTCAGTCTGTCTGTCCCTCTAGCCATCCTCCATTCCTGCTTCTCGTCGTGGCGGTGCAGGTGTCTATCCTGGCAGCCTTTGGCTGAAAAGAGGGTTACACTCTGGACAGCATGCCAACCCATGACAGGGCAAAACAATCTACAGTAAAGTATCTCCATTGTGCAGTTTAAAATGTTAGAGAATTTGAGCTGCTGTGGGCCTGTTTGTTAAACAAACCACCTCGAAACCTCCTTAAAAGCATGTTTTTGCAGAAAAAATTACAATTCAGCTAAAAATTTTTTTATTTTGTTTGTGATTGATAATCAAAAACATATAGAGTGAATTAAAGGTCCTTCATTGCCATTTTCATACCTGCCATATTTAGTTCAGTATTAACGGAAACAAATATTCCTCCACCAGTCCGGAGCTTTTGTGCAGGTGTGAATACACTGAAGCGAACTAGACCAAGACCCACTTTTAAGATGGTCTCGCTCTGTTCCAAACACAGTCTGGTGTAGTTTGCTTCTGCTGTGAATAAGAACCAACCTTGATCTGACCCAGTTATAGGAGGCCTTTTTGGACTTGAGCTCCAACGAAGCAGGGCCTGTGTCTGTAGAGAATGTAACAAGTCATAACTTATCCACTGTCTTTTCGCCTAACAGCTCTGCTGCCAGTATAATGTGCGGCAAGGGAGCAGAGAACATTGACTCCTTCAGCTTGAAAAACGCATTTCCTTTTTTAAAATATGAATAGAAAGTAGCACAGCACGTGTTAAATGAGAAAAAATAATAAAATCTGCTTTTTTAGTAGAATTATTCATCCAAAAATTTAATGTACCTAAATCAAAGTTTTCTAGTTTTGCTCAGTGAGTCATAGAAAGAGTAGTTTGTCTTGAGGTCTTTTACCCATCTTTACCAGAAGTGTAGATAATTGTGGAACGAGCTGTAAAAGAAAGGAAGAAACTCGTGACCTCCAGCTGGCATTAGCACTGACTGAAAAGGGAGGTGAAGCGTTTTCACATTTTTGCCCTCTATTCTGACAGCCTTCAGAAATAGATATGTAAATAATGTAATGTGGTCTGTCATGACAGAACACATTTTGGAAGGCCAGAACAGGAGATTTCTTTATTATGTTCTAACAGGTATTACCATATTTTTGTGCCATGTCAGTTCATATCTGTTTTTTTTTTGTTAGGTTTTCCATGTTAAGGCAATTCTTTATCAACTTGCTGTCTAATGTATTCTTGTTTTGTTTACTTTGAGTTATTTCTTTAAATTCTCTGCCAGAAATCTTCCCTGGCTTTCTTGTATCTGTTTTTTCTGCTCTAATTAATAAGTCTCCCTCCTTCAGCTGCTCTACCTTCGCTCTCTGTATCAGTTGCCCCTCATTCCATTTGATTAGCTCTTGCCATTTCTCCTATGCATCAATATCAAGCTTTTGTCTGAGAAGTTGCTTGCTTCAAGCAACTTCCAATCCTCTGTATATACTTACTTTCCTCTTTATTTTGCTGTACTTTGCTTTTTATTTTTTGTTATAGTTTTTTTTTATTTTTTGCTTAACATCACCCCTCTGCCTTCATCTTTATCTGGAATTGCTTTAAACTGCACACAGAACATGACAATTTACTCTGCTCAGATACATTTAGAAACCATTAAAATAAAGTTTAATTCTATAAAGTTGCAAACAATTTTTCCTCTTGGTTTTTGTTTGTATCCAAGAAGCTAAAAACAAAAGGACATATATAATCAGAAATATTAACCGTATAAAAACAGAATTAAGCGTCTAAGCATCAGTCCTGCTCTTAAGTGAATTGCTCATATGAAAATATTGTCTAATAGTCAATCTTGTTTGAAGTCACTGCTGAAATATGGCGTGTTATTTTAATGGATCAGACCAAGAGTTGACTGATATCTTAAAAAAAAAAAATAAAAATCAGAATCCTTATTTTTGTTCTCATCAGGGGCTTCAAATATGAATTAAAAAGCCAAAGTTCTTGTTTTCTTTATGATTTAAGCTTTGCAATCCAATGCAGTTTTGTGGCAACATAATAAGACAAATAATTGTATTGCTAATTTCAGTGAGAAAACCATCTAAAACTGCTAATCATCAAAATATCAGCTTATCCACAAATTAATCATCTACCTGTCACAGCTCCCGCCATAAATATGGCCCAGAGGAAGCTAGAGACACCTTTATGGTGATAAAAACACCAAATCCAACACCTCCAATTCGTCTCCTGACATGTTAGTCCACTAATCTTCTGTTAAGCCTGATCAACATCTTTAGATATCTTGCTAAAGATTTTACACATTTTATTAGTTTAACATCACAAACATTCAATTATTATTTTTATGTAAATGATCAAAAGAAAGTATGACATAATTCTGAAGTGGTAACAAAATGAAACCTTGGAAAAGTATGACATGCATATGTAATCAACCGCTCTAATCTTAAACCCTAAATAAAATCCTGTGCAGAAGCCACCTTGGACAGTTACATAATTTCCCATAAGTGAATCAGATGGTGGAATTGTTATGCCATATAGGAAAGAATATCTTAGACTTCACCACAGACATGAGGTGAAGGCAGGCGGTTGCACACAATTTTGTATCAGTATATCAAAGTAAAGGGTATTGAATACATATGCATTAGTGGCGATTTCTCAGTGAATACCACAAAGCCTGTAAATTTCATAAAATTATTGGTAAAATATGCATTATCAAATTTCATAAATGTCGTCATTAAACTGCCTTAAATATGTGCTAAAATGCACCTGATTTCATGAGTATATTATGCATTATTCAGCAGTTTATTCCACTCTTGGAAGCGATCTCCCCTCTGCGCTGAGGCAGCAGGACTCTGCATGTCAGCCTCTATCAGAAGTCCCTGTTGAGGTTTGAGCCTGAGTCTATGAGGTAAGCAGCGAGAGGTAGAGCCCTGATTGGATAACATCCCACAACACATCACATCAACAGAGGCTAAACCTCTTAGGGGATCTATGGAGTAGAGGAGGGTCATGAAAATGGCTGCTTGATGCTGATTGGTAAACATACTGAATTATTTTGATTGACAGTGGCCTGACAGCAAGGAGGTTTCCTTCATGAGTCAAGAGATATTCATATTGTGCTGAACTTTTGCAGCGATTTTTGGAGTTTTTTATTCAGAGTGCTTCCCAGGAGCTATTTTCAACCATGTAGTGATGGTTTTAAGGTGTTTTAATATTTGTTAATGCAATTCGGGACTTCTGGATTTACTTAAAAACATTGAGACTTCCCTGTTTCAGAGAACAGCAGCTGCCACTAATATGCATGTGATGGTCCCTTTCACAAAATCCTAATTCAATTTATAAATTTTTGGAGTTGTCATCAGATGAAATAAATGGAAAAAAAAAAAGAAATACAAATCATTTGCAACTTCACTTCAGTTAATTTCAGTGGAAATGGATGAAATCAAAACTATTTCTAAGCAAAATAAATAAATGAATAAAACTTTCCAAGCTGTCTGCAATAACACCTTGGCTGGCCTGATGTCTTCTCTCTCTCTCTCTTTTTGTTCCCTCCCCCAAACCAAACCCCCTCCTGTCCACTTCAACATGTCCCTCTGCCTGCCCAGCAACTTGCCCACACATCCTTGCATTTCGGCGTCAGTCTGCATGCCTGTCACTTTGTATGAGTCTCCACTGTCCTGACTGTCTGGTGTGCTGTGTCTTGGAGGCAGGGAAGACAGTGAGGGAATATACTGCTCCCTCATCGGCATCTGATGCTGGCAAAATTGTTCCCTCGGGAAAATGTTTCAGGTTTTAGTTCTACATAATGGCACACAGGCTGAGTCAAACAATTTTAGAAGCACGGCTTCTGAAAGTCGACAGAACTGAGCTCCTCTTATGTCTGATTAGATGTTTGATTAACAGCATAGTGGATCCTAAAAGTCTTGTAACATTTAGATAACAAAAAGACAGAGTACAAAATCCAAATCCCTACTTTTCCTCTTTTTTTCCACTGCTGCTGGGACTGATACCCCTGGAGGGTATTCAGACGCAGAGCAAAAGAGACGTGTCTTCGCTTTTATTTCTCCCAAACATAGCATTCCCAGAATAAATCCAGACATCTTCAGCCAGTGAGAGGTGAGGTGGCAAAGGCCTCAGCATGCTAACTCCCCCTCACTTGCCAATTTTACGCTCTTCTTTGAGCTGCCATGAGCTTTCAATGGAAACCTTCAACACCCTTAAAATAAGCACGCCACTGGACTGCACTTTTGTTTTGATGTGTATACACTCGCAGCTCTGACAAACAAATGAGAGGGAAAATAAAAATGCGCTCAATGAAAAGAGTAAAAGGCAGACGGGATGTTCCTCAACGTCTACCATGCGCACATGTAGATATGCCAAGAGTGCAGGGAATTCTATCAAGGATAACGGAGACTGTAAAATACTTTTAAATAAGATATTCTTCCCTCTTTGAAAGCGTGCAAAGCGTGGAATAGTCAGCAGGAAGAGATGTACCCTGCCATCTTTGATCAGAAGGGGACATGACACTCAGGGGCTCTTTGAGCTACAGCTGAGGCTCATTGCAGTTTAGCGTCACTCTGAGAGCCCAGAGATCTTCTGCTCTGATGCAGGTGGTGTCCAACTCACCCTGGATAAGCACTAAAGCTGCTGATAAGATGCACAAAAAGCAGAAGAGGCACAAATTATCAGTGAAAACTGAAGTGTTATCCAATCACTGAAATTTATTGTACTCGCACTCATTGTCTTCAACTTTATGCGGGACTAGGTCACGGGGGCACTAGTTACAGCAGAGACTCCCAGACCTCCCAGTCAGATAAAGGCATACCGTGGACTAAAGAGTTGATGCATACAAGTAATTTTAAATGATTCCTCAGGCCAATATACAGCGCTTGACATTATGCTAGACATTAATGCTACAAGCAGGGCTCCCCTCTCGAAATACCACCTATGTAAGTTGTGAGACGACCCACCGTCGTTGGCTGGGTCATGTGACCCGGCAGAACATATTACTTTATGGCCTCAGGCTCTTACTGTATATAGTCATGGAGCTAAGGCTTTTGCTCTACTATTTTTCCATCTGTTCAATTGCTGGTCATGGCTGAGGCAAGGAAAGAGTTTTAATCTTCTGAAGAGGCTAAAAAGAGAAAACTTATTAGGCTGGTAAGTTAACACGTTGCTCCTAGTATACAGTTTTATCATTTTTTATTATTTTAGATGTTTAGTAGAAGCAAAATACATGCAGAGAAAGGCTAACAGGCCGCAAACAAAAGCTACTATGGGCGTTAGACTTAGAAGTTTCAGGTCTAGCGCCCCTATTGGCCAAAAGGAACACAATGTGCATTTAAAATGACATTTCTAATTCAGTGATGGTTTCATTCTCTTATGACCTGGCACACTGACCATCAATACACCCTCCATACTACTTCCACATTAAGGTTAGGACTGGGCAATTAATTGCATTGGCAATATAATCCCAATTTAATAGAATGCAATTTTCAAATCGTCAAGTAACTTTCTCACTCCAGCACTTTTTCAGACAGTGATATTACTTTTAAAGTGGGTTTGCCACCACACAGTAGGGAAGAGAGTTGCAGCTGGCGTAAACATCCATGCATGCAAGCAGAAAGTAGAACTTCTTCACACAAAGGTTAAAGTAAAGTCCTGCAACAATGGACATATTCAAACACACATTCAAGTTCATGAAAAAAATTAAACCCTAGAGTGAAATCTATATATTTAATGTAAATGGAAAATTTAAATGAAATCTCAATATTGCTTTAAAAATACTGCTGGACACTAATTCAATATCAATATATATCACAATGTAATTTCATTCAATAACGGTGAGATGACATTTGAACAAATTTTTGGTATTTCCATATGCGCTGCAGTTTGTGGTTACAGGGTTTGTCATTCCTGTTCGCAGACAATTGGAGCTGCAATTGGGGCTGAACAGAAAGAGCTGCAGCATGCTGGATATGTGGGTAATTACGTACACCACAGACGGGGAGCCTGTGCTCTGCAGCTGTAAGCAGTGCTGCTCAGCTGCTTAGCTTCAACTCAACAAAATGGGCGGCCATAAATTGACCAAAAACCCAAGTTTTAAATGCCCGCTCCCAGCAAATGTCTCTGACTTTAGTCCCCAATGAATGATAAAAAGATTGTTCCGTGCAGACTGTGAAGATAGCATGTTGCTTGTTCTGATCGCTTGAAGTGCATAACTAGAGCAGGGAGGTATGAATAAGAGAGACAGATATTTCAACAGAATGATTTTTGAGAATTAGTTGGGGACCTTTAGTCTGTATTTTCATTATGAGTTGTTTTGCTAATCTATTATAGTGATTTGAGAACATAGTCTTTCAGGCTTAGGTGTTTTTTTGTCTTCTTGAACAGTTGATCTTGGAAAAAAAAAAGTAGGTGATGACAAAGAAAATGAAAGAGGTAAGAAGTATGAGGAGGGAGACTTTTTCTTTTAAATAATTTCTACAATGTTATATTGGAGTTTAGAAGTTTGTTCATGATTTTGTTTTAAGCTTTCTTGGTAGTTTTTGAGGCTTTCATGTCGTTTAATTTTAGAATCAAATTATATTGAGTGAAATAAAGAAATATATTGATGCAAGTTTTGTTAATTGAAAATAATTTAAATTTAGATTTTTAGCAGAATTGATCATCACTAGTACAGATGACACTACAAGCACTGAGAGCATCCCAGTTAGCTGAATACTCTGTTTAGCATGTGCCCTTCACATACCAAACAAGAACTGTACATTTTATAGCAGGTTGAGGCTAAATAGGTTCAGATTTTATTTTTTAAAGAAATATGGAAATATAATTTTAGCTACTGCTTTATCTCCTCTGAAAGAATAACACATCTTGTGATTAAGAACCAAATCTTGATAAAGGCTCCTGAGGTTCTCAGACTTCTGTGGTTCTTAAACACAAGTTTGTTTTCAAGAGCGTTTGAGGTCACGAAAACAATGAAACCCTGTTTGTTAGCTGCACTCTCTTAGATAAAAATACTTATATCAATAAAAACTGCTTAATTTCCTGCTTTAATCAGGCCTGGTCTACAAAAATGCATATTTGTAAAGCTTCTTGTGATTAATGCAGAGGATAATCTGATATGGATCGCTGTTTCGGTTAAAAAAAAAACATGTTTTTTTTTTCCAAAAAACACAAAGCTCTACTTTCTACCTTCTACAAGTTGGCGATTTTAAATTGTGCCCCGATATAACTTTGGCTCAAGGAATAACAGCTAGAACAACGGGGTTTAAAAGCACTTTAAGACAAAATGTTAATGGAATATACATTTAAAACTGGCTTTTCCAAACATCTTTATTAGACATTTTTACAGTTTTAGGTTAAGTCAAAGAAAATAAGAAAGAAAAGGCAAATGCTTTTAAAAAAAAAGGCTGTTTAACAGCTGTATAATTATGAATCACAAATCAAAGATACTGTATTACTGCAGATTTACCGGTTTGGAACCGACTTAGACGTGAATATAATAATAATATATATCAAAGATCAGAATATAGTTGCAAAAATTCAGTATTTAGATTTATATATTCTCTTAGTTTATTATGCATTTTTGCTGAAGGTAAAAAGACAACTGTTTTAAAGCAGTCTGTGTAAAACCATGTGTAGTTTAACTGTATTTTAATCCGCCATAAAGAAATTTTAAGTTTGTCGTTGAAGGAATATGCTCTTATTACTATAATATCATACGGCATGAAGTGGTTTAATTTCTCTAAACTTACTTTTCAAAAGGAAACAAACCAAGAAAGCAAACCATCCTGTTCAAGACATCCTGTTGATCATCATACTTAATGAAATGGTGAGAAGTAATAAGTATTCACATTAACCTGTCCATATCTGCATGCTGAGTCATTCATACTAATTTTTAGAGAACTATGACTAACAAGGTAATAAAAGGTCAGTTTGATGAGAAAAAAAAACAATTTTTAAATGTGAAAAGTCTTTTTCTACTTAAGGAAATTTTCATTTTGTATTTCCAGAATACAAATTCAGAAATATTTAATTATTTCCTTGTAGTTAGTTTCTTTTCTAATCAGTGAAAAGTTTAATCTAGATTGAAGTCAAACAAGTTGACATTTAAATTTATTTGTATGTAGTATTTAAATTTAAGGGTAAAAGGAAAGGTTTTAATATCCTTAGAGATACACCCACTCCAGGAATAGAGGCACAAGTCCTTGACGCGGGCGACCCGGATTCAAATCCGGCCTGTGGTCCTTTCATGCATGTCTCTCCACGTCTCTCATTCCCTTTTTCCTGTCAGCCTACTGTCCATAAAAAACAGGCCACTACTGCCGTAAAAACTCAACAAAAAAATAAAAGATAAACTACACCCACTGAATATCTAAGGCCTTGATAGACTCTGACCTGTCTAGAATCAGCATTAGTTATGATCAGCATACACATCCTAAAAATGCAAGGGATGGTCCTCTAATGCTACGTTCAGATAGCAAGTGCTGGAAGCAGCAAAAAAGCACCTGCAGATTCATTTTTTGATGCTCAAACACATTAAGGTCAGACATGCGTCAAGAGCATGCGTCAAGAGCAGCGACAAGAGCAGCGACAAGAGCAGCTCCTGAAGCGCATCCACTCAAGTTCCTCCAGATGCATCAGATGTTTCTGCTGCTATTTTTATTTATTTATTCCTTTACTTAACCAGGAAAAGTCCCATTGAGATTAACAATCTCTTTTTCAAGGGAGTCCTGGCCAAGACAGCGGCAAAAGATTACATTACAATTTACATTACAGTTTACAATTACCGGTACATCTTTCTATAATTAGAAATTCAAAAAACAGTTACAAACCATAGATCTCATTTCCAAACCTTTGAGCAATCATTTAAAATGTCCGATTGGAATCAAATCCTTCAACTTCCAGTCTTTCTGAAGATTGTTCCATGCTGTGGGGGCAGAGTACTGAAAAGCTGTCTTTCCAGCTTCAGTGCGGACACTAGGTACAGACAGAAGCAAAGACTCTTGAGAACGTGCTATTCAATGGCAGAGAGTGGCTTTGCTATATTTGCTGTTATCAATGTGTAACAAGTAGTTTAAATAAATTTTAAGAGAGAATGTCCACCTCAAAACATCAACAGATTTCAACGTTTTTAGTTAATTTAGGCATGAAAAACCGGTTTCTGAGGCGTGATCATAGAGCTCCCAGATCAGCTTCTCTGATTGGTCCTGAGGTGCTTCTCCTGCTGCTCGAAACTCGCTGCAGGACCTTTAGATGCGCCCTGATGCACGTCAGCCATTGACTTTGCATGTAAACCAGCTGCTCCTGCTGCTTCAGCAGTGTGCAGTCTGAACATAGCATTAGCATTTAAAAACATTTTTCTGGTTAATTTGAAGAAAAACGCATTACAAAGAAGTAGCAGTTACTTACGTAACATTTTTCTGTGTTTGTATTAGAATTAAGAAATGGTAGTCACAGTGATGTTGGATGCAATCAAGAAAATAAATATTTTTTCAAGAAAATAATTTTGGCACTGATAGAGGTAAAACATGAAACACCTTATGAAAGAATGATCAGGTTATCAGACCTGACAACAATACTCTAACGATCTACCCTTGCACAGTAAAAAAAATTGGTATTCAAATCTTAGAGGGAAACTATTTTTACACTAAACAGAAGCAATTTTTACTCTATATTTTCGATTGCCTGTCAGTCTCTATGAGGTCTTGATTTTGACACTAAACTAAAAAATTGACTCTGAAAAGTTTATAGAGTAGTAGAGTTTAACAGTAATTTGGAGTGTAACCAAATGTTATCTGAAATAGAGTTTAATTTAACTCTAGGCGTTGAAGTAACACTTTGTTTTTTACTGTTTGGTCCTATGTGACATTCACTTAAAAAAACAAGCCAATGAGATGAGACTCTCCAAGTCAATGGATGTGATTCCCCTGCTTCGTCCATTTGATTTAATCCTTTTTAGAGACTGAGTAATTATTTATTTTTTTATTCTTTGCAAGATCAATGCTAATGCTGATAATTTAACACGTTGCAGATTATTTGGGTCCGATTCTTTAGTGCATTGTTGCTTCTTCTTCCCTTTACACGATAAAAATAACAATGATAAGGCAATGGATAGCAAATGGAGGGAGCTGATAACCTTCCCTAAGCCTTATGTGATCTTAACACATGGCTTCTGAATGCACTAATCAATCAGCAAACAAATCCACATATCGGCTAATGGTGAAAAAAAAAGAAGAAAAAAGAATATCTTCCAAAAATATCAACATAGCTGATGTATCAGTCCATCTCTAATCTTTTACTGTTTCATAACTTTGTTTTGGTCAGTGAGTACCTAACTTCTTACTTGATGAAATGATGCATTTTGCTGCAAGTCAAAATGCATCATACTGGGAAGGTTGTTGCTGCAATTCCAGCTTCCTTTTCTTAGCTAAGTGCTTAACCCCAACTGATCTACAGATTTCTGTGTATAAATGTGCGCACCTTAGTGAGTGTGAAAATAAATAGTAATTGAACAACTGATCAATGTCCAATTAACCACGTACTTCAGCTAGCAAAACTTTTTCTTCCCTTTTTTGTTGTTTGTTGGACTCTACTAGGACTAAAATGCATGTCTAAGACTGTCCAATTCTTTGGATTGCCTGATTTTGTTTTTTGTCAAGATCTCCATTCGAAACAACAGATTCTGATTGTAAACTTGAATATAAAACATGCTACCTGGGATTAAAGACACACCACTGCATAGTTTTGACAGAAAATGTTGTGATGGATCCAGCTAGGAAAGTATTTTTCCAGTAAGTTTTAGCTGAAAAGCGGTTCTTTATCTCAAACTGTTGGAGAAAATATAGTTCTTCATGGCCTGTCATAGAAACAGTCTACAGGAAACAAGTAAAATAATGAGAGCTGGACCTATCAATCAATGATTTGTGATATAAGGATAGTGCAAGTTCAATTCCTACTTTACTGCATTGTATGAGCCTGTATGGACTGAGTATCATCCGGGGATGCTTTAGTTGGTGAAAGCTACAATCAGAAGCTGTTTGTGCACAGAAAAATTAGGTCAGCTAGCTTCCATCTCCCAGCTGTCATCCGGCGATAGGCGGGGTACAGATCGCCACTACATTACAGGGGCAGCAGGAACCCACAGGACACATGTGCACTCTTTTTAAACTTAAAATCACCAATTACACAAAATACTAGAAAACTATCCATCAATTTTATCATATCCTCAGCTAATATCACTACATGCAAAGATCTTTAACTTTACTTAAGATGCACTAGAGATTACTTTTTACCGTAATTTGACTCTCTTAATATTGTCAATAATTGATTCCCGTGCATTATTATTACATACATTCTGTTTATTTAGTTGGAAATAGAGTTTTTAGAAAAAATCTGAAAGAAAGAAATTATAGGTAAGAATAAAAATGATAAATAAAAGCTGTTTGTATGTATAAAAAATATGTCCAAACTTAACATGTGCAAAACTAATCTACTAATCACCAGCAACCAGAATTGCATCTGTGACATTAACAAAATGGTTGGTGAAGTCCATTTAGCATGTTTGCCTTCATGTTAGCCTTTATTTATTATGCATTTTCGCTGAAGGCAAACCTGCATAGTCTGCTGTCATACAGTAGCTTTAATTTCTTATTCATAACTATGCAAATAATAAACAAACTTTTTTTTTAAATCATTTGCCTTTCTTTCTTATTTTTCTTTTTCTTAACTAAAAACTGTAAAAATGCTTAAAAATGTTTTGTAAAAGTCAGTTTGAAATGTATATTCCATGATAATTTTGTCTTTAAGTATTTTTAAACCCAGTTGTTCTAGCTGTTTTATCCTCGACCAATCAGATGGTCTTCTGTTTCTGCACGTTCCCTGTCCGAAACTGTAAAGTGAAAAACGCTTTGCTGTTGCATATGAAACTTCATAAAAAACATCAGAACAAAAGTATTTTAGATGCTGAATACATTTGTTACTAAAAGGTTGCATTTAGACTAAGGTGACCAGATTTTTGAACTCCAATCTTAAATTAAAATAGGAAACTGGGACAGTGATGCTTTCATCCATTTTTACATATTTATTATTACCGATATTTAAATAACAAAAATCAAGTGTAAAATCCAGGAATGCGCCTTTTCCATTCCCTACGATTAATCAAATTAATCAATAGATAGTGCACAAAGAATATATGTTTTTCAATATATATATATATAAATGTTCATTTTTTGGATGAAAAAAGAGGGAAATTCCTACAGACTTGATGCAAACTGGCCTGTTCCTGAACACAATGTTATGTTGCTCACAATGGAAGAGGGCAGAGAAGACTGACTGACCAGATGGCACTAATAAACACGATTGACTGATTAATATTGTTTGTCTTAGGAAATAGAAGAGACGCATTCCTGGATTTTACACTTTATTTTTGTTTATGCATTACATATTAAACATATTAAAAATATGTAAAAATGGATGAAAGCATCACTGTCCCTGTTTCCGATTTTTTATTTTTATGAAATGTACATATTTTTATCTAAAACTGGAAATATCCCCATATTAGATAGCAGAAATCTATTCACCTTAGTGTAGTCTGATTAAAAAATCTTATTAAGTTATCAATAAATGTTTTAACATATCATTTTTCTTGTATGCACCCAAAAGTGCCATAAATGATTTTAAAAATGCTGAGTTCTCTGAGTCCTGGCAACTAGCATTCTGTTGACTCTATCAGCAGAACAAGGCAACTCAAGAACTTTTTCCTATCTTACTTTAAAGTGTCTCAACATGGAATCAATATAATTTCAAGGCTATTGGACCAAGCTTTTATAAATGTCACATAATGTTTAGATTTACTTCACCAGACTCACTTTAACACAAGAACTTGAAGAGATTACAAGTTGGCAAAGCATTTTTAAAACTTTATTATACAGAGATCTCCTGACCTGTGAATATAACTCTATTATTTTAAATAATCTGTTATTTAGACATTTAACCAGTTCAAGAGCTTCTCATTATTAGGGTCCATGCTCAGCACATCAGGGCTGGATAACTAACCTTTCAGCCTGCAAACACAAGACCAAGCTGTCACTCCCAATCACCATCAGAAAGAGATCGTAGCAAGGCCATTAGCTGTTTGCGGCATAGATTTAGTTTGGTCAATTAGACCAGCGGTCTCTTTATTGGTTTATGTTCACACATTGTTTCATGTCTATCAATTTATTACACAATGGTATAGTGACACTATTATCCATAAAAGTTTGTTTCTTCTAAGATGAAACGCCTGCCACCATGGCCAGGGTTAGTTAGGCCACAGAGTGTGATGGAGGTAGCAGACAGGAAGCATGGAGGGCCATTTAGATGAGCGGGAGTGTCACAGGAGAGAAGGACAGTGGCAAGCAGAAAGGGTGGGGGTGCAGTGTGCCACACTGACACCTGGTGCTCCAGATGACAGCTCTGCAGCCAGATGGACCTCATTATACACACAGTCATACACAAACATACCCACACATGTATACTGACATACAAACACATATTGTACACATATCCACAATTACTGCCAATCTTATAACACAAACTGGTAAACCAGTTTATTCAGATTTGTGTTGCAAAAGCGAGCAAACTAAGAGTTACATTGGGTCAGACTGAAATGATCCCGCTAGAGGGAACTATAATGTGCAGTAGATCATTTTGAATAATATGGTTATGCTGTTGTGGCAGGTTGAATCAGTGTTCAGGTTGCAATACGTAGGCATGGTGCTTGTGTGGTCATAGTGGGCAGATTAAAGAGACCCCATGGTGTTCGCTTACACTGAACATACCCTCCACTCTCCCCACCACCTGTCATCTCTATGCTTGTGAAACCTTCAGTCCACCAAACAGTCCCACTTTACCTAACTCTCTTAAAGGGGAAGGTCATTACAAAACTGTATTATTCTGTTGTAGTTTTCCTCTTTACCTCAGATTCCTTCTTATATTTTTTTTATCATCTGAACATGATTGAATTTTTCTTTCTTATTCGAAGGCCAAGGACTGTCATTCATACAACTAGATTGTCTCTGTAGCTGTGAATGAAAACAATTCAAGCAATCCTTTCAGCTCACTAAGTGATAGCACATTTTCACAACTGTCTTACCTCCAGTGCTGCAGAGGGTTTCTTCTTCAGCTCCTCGCATTTGCGAAACTTGCAGATCTGGTGGCCTGTTTTTCTGTTCCGGCAGCTGCTGCACTGCTCGCAGTTTATCCGCCGTCGGCAAGGCGGACACATGCCGCAGCGTTTTCGCTTCTTTTTGCCGGAGTTGATGGCAGAGGCAAGCTCGCTCTGTGCCGGGTATTCTGTTAAACCGGCCATGTGAAGTGCGCTGTCCGCCAGAAAGACTCCGGCCGGCGTCATGATGAAAAGCCCAGGATTGAAGGGAAAGCCGCCCCCTACTCCATATGGGAAGTCCACGGGACCACCTACGGCATCCGCAACAGACGTACCCTCCAAGTCGCTTGTCCCCGAGCCTGAGTCTCCTCCGCCAACTCCCACTCCCATGCCCCCAGGCAGGAGCATGTGCTCCATACCGGCTCGCTTTAGCAGTGCTGCTGCCTGGGCAAAGTGCAGCAGGCCATTCTGTCCTTCCAGAACCTGTTCTAAGGTTCTGTCCAACTTGGCTGCTGTCAGTGTGGAAACAGTGGCTGGGGGAGCTGGGGGTGCTTGAGGCTTGGCCAAGTGGCTCTTCGTGGAGCTATTGTCCGTGTGTCCATTGGTGGCAGCAGAGGAGACTGCTGTATATTGAGAAAGGGTGCGAGAGTTCTTAAGGCTCTTGCTGAGAGGCTCACTGATGATGCCGCTTCGATTTCTGCGCTCTATGACAGGAGAGTCCTGTTTGCAGCTACTGCGCTCCAGGTCCTCTGTCTGGGGTCCCTCCGACAGCCCACTAGACATGGTCCAGTGCGTATGTCCCTGGGTTGGGGGTGAGGGTGGAGAGGGGAAAGGGGTGAGCAATGAAGGACTTTTAACTGGGCCCGTTTTTTGCCTCGGTGGGAGTGCGACTTGACGTTAGTGGACCAACCGGCCAGTCAGCAAGAGACAGGCATCAAAGCCTTCCTCCTCCTCAGTAGCTCAGCCCTCATCCACGTCCTTACATTGGCCTTCAGGAAACTTTGCAGAGAGAGAAAAAAAAGCATTACATTAATAATCCCATCAACTTTTGTTCAAAAGCTTTTAAGATGGTTCTTTTGATTTTCCAGATTTTATTTCCTGGATTATTTTAAATCTTTGGAGGATTTGATGGACGGCTGGAAGTCCATCAAATCCTAAAACAATAAAGAACGAAGACGAATGAAAGTATATTTTATCATCTGTGCCTAGGCTGACAATTCACCAATGAGGTAATGGGCCATTTCAACATTTTCTGACAACATTGGGAATTGAGATCAGGTGAAATCTATAATAAATAGAAAAATCTAGACAAGATTACCATGGGTTGAATGCAGATCCTTCATAATGGTGTTTGTCATCAGTCATACATCATTAAACATACTTGCAGGTATACTTACCCTTTTTGATTTTTCTTTTTTTTTTCTAGTTACTCAAAAAAATTAAATGATCAAAACTGAAAATATTGTTATAAAAAATAATAATAATAGTAGTTACTTAAATTGTATAGATAAACCAATTCTTATCCTATACTTAAGTAATAAGGTTAACGAGTCTGAAAGCTAAATTTTTTTTTAATTCTCAAGTAATTTTTTTTTCTCCTTCAGACTGAAAATTAAAAAAAAATCATCAATAATTAAATCAATAACTGTGTAAGAACTTTGCTTTATAGATTCACAGAGAAAGTGGCCAGTGCCTAGAATTATTGACTGTCAGCTTTGCGGCCGTGCAGCACTTAGCGATGCATTTAAAATGTAGGAAAAGGAACACAGAGATGTAAGAAGCTATATAAAGAAAATCAGTTTTGTATGACACATAGAAATATGTCATTCTCACCAGAGAGTCAGAGAGAGAGAGCATGACTCTCAGAAGAAAACCAGAAGGCTGGTTGAGCAGACTAAAACTGCTGTGTTTCGGGTTTTAATATCTAATATGGACCATGCCAGAACTGAAAAGAATAAGGCAAAAAAAAAAAATAATATATATATATATATATATATATATATATATATATATATATATATATATATATATATATATATATATATATATATATATATATATATATATATATATATATATATATATATATATATATTACCTATAGAAATTAGAATAATAATTTAGTTATAGCCATGATAATTACTAATATAAGATACAAAAGCCAGTTAAAAAAAACTGCTACTGCAACTTTAGAATACATGATTATGGAAAATCACAGATCAGTGTAGCTCCAAGCTTTTCTTTTTTCCTGTAATGCCCAATTGAGCATATTTGTGCCCCCCAGGAATATTTAAGCATTCCCCGTTAACTCAGTTTCAGCTCTGCTTTGGGGTTTCCCTTGCTTTTATCATGCAATTGCATTTAGTGTATATTAAGTTTGCCCTCTGCCATTTGATACAGAGTAAGCGGTTTAAAACACTTTAGAGCATTTGGATTTAAAAGCTGTTCTGTATGGCTGAGAAGCAACATGATCAAAAGGTGTGAAATAACTAAAAACACTACAGATTTTACAGCAAATGACTAAAAAGCTAAATTAGGCTTCAGATACAGCGAATCCATTTGGTTCAACAGTAAACAATTTCATATTCTTACATTTAGTTTTATGTGGTAATTTAAACTGACTACACGTTTTAAATATTTAAATACCTACAAGTTGAGACACAAAAGCAATGAACTTGATAAACCAGTGTTCCAAATACAAAATACAGATTTTACGTAATATATACTTGCGTGTTACCAGATTTTGCAAAGCAGGATATAGAATGAAACATTTAAAATGCAGATTTCATGCAGTTATTCCTAATTATTGATTAATTTAAAAGGCAAAAACCTAAACAATAAGGGTGACAGAGAAAAGAGTTACCTGTGGAAGAGTTTCACTGAGACCATTTAAAATCTTATCAAACCAAAGGTATTTGATAAAAATGTTGCTTATATGAACAACAGCTCTCATAACACCTCTTTTTTGTTTTTTTTTTATGAATCAATTCATTAATCAAACCTTATGAACTCCTGTCTGATTAAGAAACATCTGCTCCCCTGCAGCTTCTCTGATTGGATAGCAAGGAAATTACAAGGTGGGGAGCCGAGTTCCTGCTATTTCAATATAATAAAATCTAATGAATTAATTTGCAGTGAGGACAATCATTTCCTTAATAAATGACTTTCTATCACAAGCAAAATAATTCTCACAATACGGTCCAGAAATTGATATTTTTTTTTATATCTTGCTGGAAATTCTGGCAGCACCTGAATCTGGGTCCAAACTATTCTCTTTTGTTATTTTTTCTCACTTAAGGTTTATACATTTTTTCAGAGACAAAATCTTTTTTCAGACTCAAATGTTCTAAAGTTTAAAGTATTTCATATTATCCGGATATTTGAGTTTTGTTTTACTACTTTGTTTTTGTTACTATCCATATATTCTATACATTAAAAAATAATGTAAGTGTGAGTTTAACTTCCGAACTTGTATCAGCCAAATTTTAAATTATTTTAACTGTTAAGTTATAAATTATATTAAACATTTTTTTATTAAAAGCAAAAAAAAAAAAAAAAGATTGTTTATGAATGCAACCGCAGGTCTATTTAGAAGATATAAAGGATTTGTTACCAAAGAACTCAGGGAAATAGCTTTTGAAGTTTTTACAATGACTTTAAGCTGGGAAAAACACTGTGCGATATTTTTTTAACCTTTGCACGCAGCTACAGCTCACACTGTACGACAAAACTGCAGGGTTTAAAAGTTCACAGCTCATGATCCGTGTTCTCACACTGTGCGACCCGACGCTCTGATGCGATCTACCTGCTTACACTGTACGTCTAAAAACCAAGTCAGACTCAGCTCCGCAGTGAGATGGCGCTACTCGGACTCGTCTATCTGGCAGCCAAACGAGTAGAAGATGAAATGACGCTCACTAGAGTGAAACGTGCTGCCTTGGCAATTTGCAATTTTGTGCTGAAAGCCCTAAGGTATTTGGACGAAGACATGGCTGAGCAAACGTGGCTACTGTACTACAGTCTGTCAATTTCCAGAAAGAACTCCATTTCACTTGTTGCAACCCTGCCATGCTTCTGTGTTTACATCTGAGAGGAAGAAGAAGAATCATGTTTGTGCATGCGCACTGAGCCATTTGCCCACAACGGCCGACTGAATTTCAAACATGTTTGATTTTCTCCCAATCTTACGATTCATGATCAGGAGGTTGTCGTGAGAGGCTGATGGCACCTCGTAACCCCCTATATACTATCAGATGCAGGACGCACGATCAGGCTGAAAGTCGATCGAAAAATTCAGATTCAGATTTTTATTATATCTTTTAGTTAATTTATCATCAAAACAATTACATAGATTTCCTATGGTAAAAAGCAAAAAAAACTAGACTCTTCAAGGCTTTGCGGGAACCCTTTCCACTATACACTTACATACTTTTTTCTCTATTCCTTGTAGGTGTGTGGAAATGGTCACCTCTCCATCTGTTTCCATGCACTGTACGTTGAACTGGTAAGGAACATAACAGATGGCATTTCTGTCAAATTAGCTTTTGCCTACAAGAAAAACTTTGTCATCTATGATTTCATATTTATCCATGAAACCATCAAATGTTATTAACTGAACATTTCTTTTAAATAAACAGAAATAGAAAAAAATAAAAACAAAGCATATTAAGATAACTTTATCTGTTTAACATATTAAAAGTGTCATTCGTATATGGTTCATTTTATATTTCAATTAAACAAATCTGTTGCACAGTCCGAATCAAGTAAATACATTTTTATATGAGGCTGGTATTTTTCAACCTGTCCATGTTCACAAACAAGCGTACCACCTCCCACAGAAACGCAGAGGAAATGGCCGGGCGAATCCTTATAAGGGAAACAAAGGCAAAGAGAAGGGTGGAAAATGGAGGGGGGGTTCTGTGTAGTGTGTGGAAATTGGAAGGCCAGAATTAGTGGGAGGTAAAGCTTCAAAGGCTAAAGCACAGCCCCCACATTTTCCCCAGCTCAGGGGGACGCGGCGCCAAAGAACCAGAGCCAGCTCTGCAGCCCTTCAACCCCATAGTTTCAGTTTACCCCACTGCTGAACTGACCTGGGTCTGGTTTCCTAACAGCATCCCATTATTACCAAGATCTATGCACTGGAAATCAGAGCAATACATAGAAGTTATGTAGTTTGGGGTTATATAGTGCTGGAGCTCAAATAATGTGTCTTCAGAGGTGAGTAAATTGTGCTGAATAAGTTGATTTCATCTTTTATATAATCTGTAGAACATATTATGATCTTACTAAAACGGTGCTTAACTATGTCTTCAATCAACATCTAACTGTTTAAGTAAAGGTCTAATAAAATAAATATACAACAAGAAAATAATAATGCAGCTAATACCTTTTTACCTTTTAAGTAAAAACATCAGTTTATTCAACCCTAGAACTAAGGCCGTGTTTGATGGTTGGGTGCTGCATGAAGAGGAGTTTGCATCATGTCTCCATATGAGTCTCAGGCCTCTATGGATATCATTAAATGCATTGCATTTAGTCAGCTCTTAAAGCAATGCAATGCTAAAGGTCAGGAATGGTCTATAGTATTAATAATATATGACTGTGTAACATCTATTATCTGTAAATATTTTAACTGATACAAGCTGTTTCAAAGGTACATTGGGTAAATTTAACAGGTAAATAATATTTGTTTGCTTTCCTATACAATCGCCCAAAATGTAAAATGAGCTTTCCTATATTTACAGTTGCCTCTTGGAGAGTCCAAAATATTGATATTCTGAAAAGCATCAATACTCTAACGATATATTCGGATACAATACTAATTTGGCATGGTTTTAATTTGCAAGACAAGTTTTGTTGGCATATTTTTGTTATTCATTATAGAATTTTTGCACCTAAACATAATAATACCTCAAATAACCTTCAAAAAATAGGAAATATTGTTGTGATCATCTGTGATTCTGTTAAGAAAAATTGTTCAATGATAAGATTATATATTTGTTTTTCATGTTAATAAAAATATTTTTAATTAATTTAAATCCCATGGTATTAAAAATGCAGCAAGCAGGTTCCTTCTTTCTACATGTCTTTCTGCATGGAGTTCTCCCTGTTCATGCATGGGTTCTCTCCGGGTACTCCAGATTCCTCCTACAGTCCAAAAAAGCATGACTGTGGGGTTAATTGGCTTCTCTAAATTATCCTTAGGTGTGAGTGTGTGCGTAAATGGTCGTGTGTCTCTGCGTTGCCCTGCGATAGAATGGCGACCTGTCTTGGATGCACCCCACCTTTCACCAATTGACAGCTGGAGATAATCACCAGCACCCCTCGCAACACCAGCAGGGATAAGATCATTTTATTTATATCAAAAATGATATCAAGTATGAAAGATTTTTCTAGGTATTGATGCCCAGGCATAATTAGTACGTTCATGAGAGAGCAATTTGGGTCAAATTCTCTGTGAGATCCACTAAGATCCACATAAGATCCACTGAGCAAGAGAACAGGGACTACGGTTTGTGAAGACGGACGACAAAAGACCAGCCCCAAGTGCACCTAAAACACCATGACAAACTCCACAAAAGAGTTAGTAAATAAAAGTTTTGTCTACTTGAGTCCGAATGGAGACGGAATAAGACGACAGTGAATACTGTGGAATCTTTTAACAATGAGTGAGACCAGATCTGGAAGGCTCCTGTTTGCTAAAAAGGTAAAACGCTCCATTTAAAAGAACTTACATTGATAACTTTCTTACCCAATATGAAATTAGAGTAGCAGAATGTGGTGCTTTTTCTCCTCTCATGCATGTGCACAACTCTGGTGTCATTTTAGTTTGTCTGTCATCAGAGGCGGGAAATTTATGCTAAAAATGAAGCTGTGCTCTTTAAATTATTTCTTGGCATTTAAAAAAGCATAATATTAAGCATATATATGAACTTACACTTCTGTTAAATAATAAATAAATGACAATAACACCTATTAATATTGAATTTCTTGGGGAAGCAATGTTTTCTTTTTTTAATTGTGCAATGATGGAGTTAACATCTGTTCACCCATGTGTTCACATTGTCTCCTCCTGGACTTCATCTAGAGGATTCTGTTCCCGTCATTATGAGTCATCAGAAAAGCATGTTTTAGATCCTTTTACGTTAAGTTTAAAGACAAATCATGTTCAGTTATGCTATAAATTGAAATACAATGATCAAGGCAACATTAAATATTGAGTACATTTATGAAATAACAGGACAGGAAGCATTTTCATTTAAAGTATGTAAAAGTACCTGACTTATCAGTAAGACAATAAGATTTTGATATTTTAAGTGTATTTTTGTTCTTAAAGACTCCTAAGTCATATATTGCACCATGAAGCTAGAAACACATCTGTGTGGTCACTTTTATGAAGTTACAGCAAAAATGAACAGATTGTTATAAACCATTAATAGCCCAACTAGCATCAGGCCACAAACTCAACATCTTCCTTTTAGAGATGAATTTTTAAAGTATCAGAGTTGCAGTCTGTAGCTTCTACACTCACTTGTTTTATTCCTGGTTGGATCTGGTATAAATAAAGTGTTAATGAGTCTCTAGTCCTGGAGCGACGGTCTTTTTTATGACTTAAATGTGTCTTGAGTCAGACTGAAAAATTCAAGTTGCTATCTCCTCCTGAATGTCTTTGAACTGTACACATTAAATCCAATTCTGTTTTTGCTGCATTTCAGTTTACATGTAAATCAAAGACATTGAAGTTTTGAATGAATAACTGGGAAGGTTTGCAGAAAAAAAAAAAAAAACTGTTGAGTCAGCAGGTAGTAAGTGGAGATGCAAAAGTTACATAAGTCACATTTGGCAGATTCCTCTTAATCAGCTCCATCTGTAGATAAAATAGTGAATAATCATTTTTTTTCCCCAAGTCACTTTAAGCAAAAAAAAAAAAAAAAAAAAAAAAAGGACAGTCATATTTTTCAGGTCTAAAATAGATCATTATAGGTGAAGAGCATTAAAATCATTGTCGCCAGTAAAAGCCTTATTGGTGCATCTCTAGTATTAAGGCAAATAGTTTTGGCATGCATTTAAAATCATAAAGACATAAGTAAATGTGTGTAAAGATGACTGTGTTTTTTCTTGAACATTAGATAGAGAAACAAATCTTTGGCTGAAAAAGACTCTTTTGATAGAAAAAATAAAATCCAGCTTGCAACTGTTCTTTGGGTAACTACACTGTCACCAAACACATGCAGTGTAGCTTCTACAAACAGTTTTATTTAATCCAAACCTACATAAACTACTCTCCCTGCAAATTTTGAACATTTGACTCTTGTTTCAGTACCACAGACATGAAAGTCATACAATACATCTATAAATATATCCATCTATCGACCTATTTATATGTGTGTTTATAAATCCTTTTGTCTATTCAGTTCTGCCAGAGGCATGTTTAGGCATGTACAACGTTGCTCAATAAAATGTACATTATCTAAAACTTCTAATAAAAGAGCAGCTTTGCTGATTTTTTTTTTTGTCTTTCGCCACGTTTCTGCTGGTGAAGCGGCGTAACTATAGTGATGTGGTGCAGCCTTATCGTACAAAAGCCCAGACCAAATCCCAGTTAACCTCCATGGCTGGGTGAACACCTGCACCAAATATTATAGGGAACATTATGTGGAATTTCATTGACTGACATAAATACAGTAAGTACGACAGTCAATTTAAACAGAAATATGCAGCATAGTGTGAAGGCATCATCTGCAGTTTTTGCTTAGCTAAGTAGGTTAGACAACCGCTTCAGGACAGCGGCCATATTTCAGCAGCCAATCAGAGATCTACTCTTTACCATTTCTATAGATCCTATCCTAAAAGGGACGAATGTTGACATGAACAGGCAGAAAAATGTCCACATGGAAGTAGGGGAAGCTAAATGTGCATTCAGAATAATCAGGAAAAGCAGTTTATGTGCATGTGAATTAAATAAAACTGTTTCTCTGCTTATTTATTGCAAATGTTTGGCAGAATTCTGATTTCTTTTTTTTTCCAGCTTTTATTGTCATTACACTGTCTCTTAATGCAGCCTCACTGCAAAACATGTCTAAAGCTGGCACAAAATATCATTTTCAAGATCCTAATGGTCAGATAGGTCCAGAAAAAGAAAAAAGAATGAAATAGTTTCAAAGAATCCAGTGTAAGGTTTTAAAATTGGGAGGCATTTTAAAAATAAATGATATCAGGGTCCCACCACAGACTTTTAATAACTGTTGGCGTTAAGTCAACTGAATGGCCTTTCATCATCGCTGTTTTCTTGTAAATTAGCTTTCATTATAATATATTTATCTAAATTTAAAATCTTAATCTGAAATCTAAAATTATTTCAATCAAGCAAAGATGTTTGTTTCCATAAATAAATCAGACAAACATATTTAAAAACAATAAAAGTATGTAAAATAAACACCTATTCTTAAACAATTTATCTATTTACCTAAGGTGTAAAGAAAGAAACATATTAGAATACCCTTGTTTTAAAATTGTTTTAATTCATTCTTGAACCACAATGAACATATTAAATCATCCATACAATTTCTCACCAGCTTTTGAATGTTCTCCCAAATAATTGCGGTATTATTCTTTAAAGTTGGAAGAGTTCTTACCATTACCACAATCTTTAACTCCTTCAGGACAAGTCTGCTCCAAACTGTTCAAATTTCACTTTAAAAATAAATCTAGTAGGAGTATGAATGTTTTGATGGTGAAAAATATTTATTTTTTCCACAGTGGGGAGACCGAAGTGTTAACCTTTAGGAATTTTAGGTCTTGAATTTAATCTCTGGGATTTCATAAAGACTTTTTCACCTTGCACAATAATGTTAACACAGAACTGCCTATATTATATAACCTGTATGCTTTTCTCAAGAGTAGCTTAACAGCAATTTAATAAATTTTATGATGTGCAGAGACCTGCTGGAAGCAGTTGAGGAATATTTAAAACAAGCAAAGCACTGATTTTCTAAAGCAGAAAAAAAATTTTTTTACTTTGTCTAAATGATAAATTGTAGCTGTACTAGTATATATTTGCTAATATGACTTTTAAAAAGTAAAATAAAACTTCATATAAAGACCTTAAACATCAGCACCCTTATAAAGGGTACTGATGCAGGTGTACCTGCTTAATGAATTATTTTGAGATCCAAGCTTGTATTCAAACATTTTTTGTCATGAATGTTTTTTTTTGTTTTTGTTTTTTTTATTAAATCTAAGTCATATTCATCCTAACACCATAAAACACTATGCCTCATCAAAACTCAACAGCAGCAGGTTAAGATTTTTTTGAGGACCGAATCTGAACATCTTGAACTGCGCAAACCTTTAGGAACGAATAGTTCAGCTTTCAGCCTTTTAGGTAAAGTGTTTCTTCATAAATGTGTGAAATTCATGCTAAATCTATATTTTAAGACTACCACTACTGTCTGAAAAATCCTTACCAAAAAAAAATCCCAATATTAATGCATGAAATGCAGAACAGAAGAAATATGTTATTTAGAATTCAAATCTCTGACCTTTGAACTATATATATTTAACATAACCTTTGTTAATTAATGTTGTGTATTAATATTACTTGATATTGGCAAAGGGTACATTTTAAAAGACTCTGATCCTTATAGCTAACGTGAAAACGTGCTTATTAGATGTCAAAAATTAAAATGTGAAAGAATGCAGGCTTAAACCTCAAATTGCCGAAAAGAAGTGTTTTTTTTTTTTTTTTTTTTTTTTTTTTTTATCTTGGATGCAGGTAAACAGTTATGTTTCTGTGTTAAAACATTGAGTAAGAAGCACCAGGAAGTCCATCTACATTGTATTACCCTTTCCCTCATTCTCCTGTGCAGTGTGCCTTAACAGTCACACTTTTCCCATCATAATAAACCTTGAGCATTGCATATAGTCTCTGGTTAATCACCCTCCTCTACCTACAGCACCCTGGCCATCTCAGCTTCCCTCAGCGCATCATTTACAGAGAAGCCTCATATTCTTGTGGAAACCATCTCCAAAACTTCAGCTGTCATTTTAAAACCAGATTACTGTTGTAGTTCAGCTCCTGTGGCATCCTCGTCTAATGTATTGACATATAAAATAAAGATTGTGCAAAGTTTGATAGAACAATGGATAATTTTCAATGACATTGCTTACATTTCTCTACGTTAACTTCCAAAGTGAAAAATAAGCTGTTCCCAATTTTCTGGAATCCTTCTGTCAGAACATGTAAAACCGAATGAGTGCACATAGAAAAAGACTAATATATATTTGGACATTTTTCAGAATGATCAGATATTTTAGAAGAAAACTGAAGAGATAAAGTGCTTTCATTTTGATAATCAACGCATCTGCAAAAATAATTAGTGAGCTGTTCTTTAAATGCAATTAAAACAGCAGAACAAACGTTGACGGTTTTAACCTCATGCTACTATATGTTTTAAGCTTGTGTCACAATTTAACAGTGTTTCCTCACATATTGAAGAAAGCTAATTTGACAATCAGGATGTTTTAATTTAATTTTAATTGTCAACAAACCATTTATTTAGGCAAATACATTTCCAAGCTGTATCCAATGACTTTAACATTTATATTATCATTACATGTCAAAATCAACTCAAACTATTGCTTTTTGTCTTGAGTTTTAACAGCTCTTAAAGACATGTTTGTCTATGGAAATGGCTTCAAAAAAAATAAAAATATGTACAACATAGAAATACTACTTATATCATTTATGTGTCACTAAAGCAGTATTTATACCAATGTTGCAGTAATTACTTTGTATTCATATTATTTGGTCTCATTTATACGTTATGCAGAAGCTCTGTCTTGCTGAGGAAGATTAGACTTCCTTGGCATGCCAAATGTTTGGACTGGCTGACATGGCAAAGATGGAGTCAGAGCCTACTTCTGGTGAGAATGAATCTGGCCTTGAACCTGACAGCAACATCGCGTGTATTTGGGACTTATTGAGTCAACACAGGTAACATTAAAAGTCATACCTGGTCCACCATATTTTGCTGAACAATACTGCTGCCTGAAAACTGTGGGGTGCAGTGGAGCACTCGTTGGTCAACATTATTCCAAATTCATCAATAGAATGCTTCAAACCTGTGTTATATGAGTTGTGCTTGATAGAGAGATTTTTATTTTGCAGCTGTAATAACAGCATAACAAATACAGAAAAAATGTAGCATACTGGACTTGAATCAACTAATAAAAAATGTAATGCGAAAGCAAACTTATCTAATTTATGAAAATAATTTCTGCTTTATGTCCAAACAAAACTGGCGGACCAAAGGACCCTTCTGGAGTAAACACACAATGTGTTCTGTTGTTGTTAATTGAGCTGTATATGATGTTAACTGTCAATGTTTCTGTTTTTAACATTTTTCATTTTTTAAATGAAAAGTTAATGCAGAACAAAAAGAAAAAAAAAATAACTTTCACCCATAAGTATTTTTATTTTGTTTTGTATAGACAGATATACTTTAACCATCCCAAAGCTAAATTTAGTTCTTCAGCTGCTCAATGATATAAACACCGCAGTCACAGCTAAGAACAGTAAGACAATAAAAGATAAATATATAGAGAAAAAAAAAACATTGAAATATAAAAATCATGTCTAAATATAAAAACAACTGCATGCAACATACTATAAGTAAAAGCCTGCCCTCTGTTAATCTCCCCCCCTCGTGATACATATGCAATATATGCAATATGACAGAATTTGCTGTTTGGCTGTGTGCTACTGACAGATTTGTCATTGACCCCCAACCCATCCCTTCACAAAGACAGACACCAATTCCTCTGTCGACAAGTTATGTGGGTTTATTTAAATTAATTCATTTCCATGAATTTCACAGCTCAGCTTCTTTGACCTAATAGGCCTGAGGTTAAATCTAAATATAGGAAAACTGTATGCACTGCTCAATCACACAGCTGATAAGACTCTAATAACTGTTTTGTTCATGTGAAACTACAGCCAGCAAATGGTTAGTGACATAAAGAAACAGGAGAGATACCTTTTATTTTCTTGGACATAAATATAGTATATCCCATATTTTGGTCATCTATTAAAATTTTCATTACATTTATTTATTATGAAACATGATATGATTTAACAATGTTTACATTGAATGCTTCACAAACATGCATCATGTTTCAAAAAGGAGTAGGATGAAGCATAAGCTTTTACATATATATAATATAATATAATATAATATAACATTATAATTTGTCATATGATGTCTGTAAAGTAGCCTCAGCTCTTCATGCAGTCTGTGTTTTTACTAGAAGTATTGTTTATTTGCTTGAAATGTACTCAAATGCAAATAAATACCTCTGGATATAAGCATTTTTTTTTTTTATCTTACTCTTGACAATGACCAACTTTGTAGTTTTATTTTGTAACTTTTTGGAAACTTTCCTGCTCCCCTAAGAAGTAATTACTGATAAATCTTGTGACTTTTAAGATAAAAAGTCTCCAGTAGAGAGAAACAACAGCATCTTCAGGCTTTGCCCACAATTAACACAATGTTCTGCCCTAGGAATCACAAATTAATGGATTTTTAGTTTAAAAACGTAAGGTGCTATTTTTCCACATGGATATCCAAAAATAAGTCTGTTAATACTTAATAAAATTAGGTTTCATAGGGGAAAAAAGGGATTTTTACTTTGGTTTTACAAAATTAAGAAAATGTATTATTAAAAAAACAAAAACAAATATTGAGCTTATAACTTTGTATAAATTTAATTTTTAAAATGTTGGCAATATTAATCTGATATTTTAGCAAACAAAATACTGCCTACATTTTAGCTGTACAGATGTGTAAAACGTCTTAAAATTCATTTTGATTGCATTAGCAAAATCTGAAACTAAAACCTTAATCTGAGGTACTTTTATTTGGTTATTATGAAACAAAGTTATCTGAAGCACTTTTTTAGGTTTATCAGAGGGAATAGAATCTTTTAATAATCGATCATTTTCCAAAAGGTAGGATTAAGTGGGAGACACCATATTTTTTTTAAAGCTACGCCTAAATATGGAAAAGACAGAAGAGCACATTTTTACAGATGGGACCATGCTTATGCAGGAGTCTTAAAAAAATTTTTGAGAATAATTAATTAACATGACCATAAATAAAGAAAAAAATTCTTAAACAGCAAAAAGCACTGAAAAAAAATTATTTTCGGTGCAGTTAACTCTATTAGAGTATTCATCATAATTGCTACTCTGTATTTTTAAGCTTCAATAAAAACAAGAGGTTCTGAAGTTAAATTTTACCTTTTTTTAATGTAATACATGAATTTTGGGAAAGAGTAAGTTTTACTTAGATTTCCTTATACTGTTTAAAAGTTTAATAGCAATATTTACATAAATACTTCATAAACTTTACTATAAAAATTTAGCATTTTGAAATGCATGCAAGGCACATGCACACTGTAGCTCACAGCAGGACTGATTCTGCTCTGAGTCCAGACGTTACAGGACCACACACAACAATAGGTAGTCCTGACGACAGTCATTTTGGAAGGGTGCAACAGTACTGCAAAAGCATGCTTGCTGCTCATGGGACTGATATATGCTCTGAACTACACTTTTGAAGTCTTCCAAAAAATTTTCCTGGAGTTGGATGGATTTAAACTCTCCCTAAATTTCCTTTCTTAAATGCATTCGTGACTTTATCATCTTAGGGTAGAAAAATTTGGCATCAAATAGCAACGATTAGCAGTGGGTTCCAGTTAATCTTAGTGAAAGGTTGCCTGTCATTAATGTTTTTTAATTTTTAATGTATATGTTATTTGGCAAATAACAGATACCTTTATTCAAATATCTAATAGAGATTTTATTCTTCATTGAGAATGGTTACACAGTTTAAGCTGTTAATTTTTAATTGTGTTGATTATTTTTACTTAATGTTGTAAATTCATTCTTAAAAGTCCACTAGTCTGGACAACTGGTTTAAATTGCACTGTTTAAGTCTGTAGGCTTGTATGATTTTAATTGCATATTTGAGTAGTGACTATATTGCCAGATCTCTGTAGGATGTGGTGTATATGAAATACTGTGTATTTGTTGTTTACAAGTCATACCAACCTATCTTTTTATCGGAAGAAATTCTTATGCAGTACAACATAATGCACTTTTACTATTAATACTATATTTTTTACATGCTTTTTTTTTCATTTAAATAGAGGCATACATAATCTTTACATCACTGTCAAAGTTTAAGTGGCTCTTTCTGTTCTGACCCTCGCCCAGAAGTTGTTTTGAGCACGTTTGTGTTAAGTATTAATAGTTAATAGTTAAATATTCTTGATCTTACAAAATATATATTTTCTGTAACGATTGTTGAAACTCTCAGTTTCAGAGGGTTGGAAAGGTTTTATTGCTTAATTGAAAAGTAAGTGTAAAGTAAGTGAAAAGTAATATTCCAGCTAGAGGGCTTCCCAGTGGATAGCACTGCCGCCTTGCAGCAAGAAGGTTCCAGATTTGATTCCCGGCTTGGGGTCTTTCTGCATGGAGTGTTCTCCCTGTGCATACATGCGTTTCTTTCCGGGTACTCCAGCTTCCTCCCACACTCCAAAGACTTGACTGTTAGGTTAATTGGCTCCTCTAAATTCTCCTTAGGTGTCAATGGTTGTTTGTATCAGTGTTGCCTTAAAATTCTGAGTAAAATGCTGTTTGTGCCTATGAAAAACAAGTACATTTTACTTAATTTGCTTAAATAAATCTAACTTTTTCAGCACAACTATGTCCACATCGTTGTAGATTTTGTTAAAAAAAACTTACAACTACAAGGAAATCATGGTATTTTTACTGAAGGAGATATTATTAGAATCTCAAATAGACCCATGCCTAATCTAGACCTTTAATTAAAGAACTAAAACTGTGATATGTTGAACTCATGAGATCTATATAACATCTAGCACTGATTACTTCCTATTGGTTCCTATTCATACAGTTATATCAAATCTATTCAAAATAATTAATCAGAAGCATATAAAGTGGGTCATACCATTTCTGAAACTGTTGTTGCCTTGACATTTTAGTCTTGTCAATCAAATTTACTGCAAGATGACCCATGAACCATCATTTTCAAAAGCTGTTCAAAAGTGAAACATAAACACAAGTTTTCTCTTTAGTATTTATTAATAATAAAAATGAGTAAGATTGAATGGAGTGATTCGCTGACATTTAGGCGACTGGAAATAATAATTAGGATGAAGCATTAAGTTCTTTATCATAACTTTATAATATGCGCTACATACTATACCTGTGATCTGACTATTAAATTGCATTGCTGTAGTTAATGAATTCAAAACATCATCAACAGTTAAGGTTGAACTTATTTTTTTTATTATTTTTTATTACCCATCTTTATGTTATATATTGGATATATCAAAGTTTAATTTCACATGTCAATAACTGTTGACTATTAAAATTTTTAAAAATGGTCTTTGGATAAACATAAATACAAGTCACAAGAAACAAATGCAGAAACAGGTAATACACCTGTTAATACTGAATGTTAAGATAAATTAAACTGAAAATATTTTTATAAATTGATTATTACTGTTGATCCCAACTGTTTTTTTTAATTATGTTAGCTTAACAGAGAAAGAACAGGATGTCAGAGGGACATTTTTGAAATTATCAGCATAGCTGATAGTTTGTCAGACATCTGTGTAGCCATTATTATGAGTCTACAGCTAGCATGAACAAGTTAAGAGCCACTAACAGCCTGGGGTCTGCAAACATCCTTTGTAAACAAAGCAAAACACTTTTTTTGTTTTGTTTTTACTGAAAAACATGCACATCTCTGTCCGAGCTGCAGTCTGTGGCTAGCTTACCTTAGATTTTTTTTTCTCAATGGAAGCATTTAATTAAAAAAGACAAACTTGGAAGAGGCTATTTACTCCTTTTACTGGCACATGGTGATGAAGAACCTCATAGAGAAGCCATGCTTATTCTGCCTGTTGTTACCTTGACAACCTGTCATTTGTATACACAATGAAACACAGAGGGGGGGGACATTAATCATTCACTCCAGCCACTATCTAAACCTTCTGGATTTATTCACCCCTGATTATTAGGAATATGTAAAATAAAAATAAAAATTGCTCCTGAGACTTTGTAGTCCCAGACGGTTTAGTCAAGTTTGAATCTGTTCAAAATGAATCAAAGTTAAGCCTTAGGTCTTTATGGGCATAAGTCTCTAGTCTGATTGTTTGATTATTAGTTTAAAAATTTGTTACTTTAAATTGCAAGAAATTACCTCTCAGCATATTTAAATGTCTCTAAATAAAAAGCTTAACAGCTGTGCTGTTTGTTCTGACCAAATGCTATTTGTTATGATCTTTATCATGCTGCTTTGGATTTTTTAATGAAGTACCATTTGATTTGGGGGTCTGTTGTTTCTTATGTGTTAAAAATTTATTATTTTCAAGATATTTCCTTCCAGAACACTTTTTAGGTGATATCAATTGCAAAGATTAATCTTTGGTTTATGGTCTATGAACTGCTGCTATATATGAATCTTTGTAATCTACAAACACTTTATTAAGTACGCCTGTTTAATTAGGTGTTAAGACGAACAGTAAACGAATCAATAACATAGCAGCCATTTGATGCATTCAGGCATCAAGATGTGGTAACGATAACTTGTTTCAACTAAGCACCCAAATGAGGAAGAAATGGGTTTTAAGTAACTGCGGATGTTTATTGGCTATGGGTGCTGGACAGGCTGATCTGAGGGTTTCAGAAACTGTTAAAACTTTGGAAATGTTCAGGTATATCATCTCTCAGGTACAAAAAAATAGAAAATATCCAGTCAGCATCAGTAGTGTGCATGAAAAGGCCTTGTTGATATCAGAGAAGGATGGGTAGGCTTGTTTAAGATGATAAAAAAGGCAACAGCAGCTAAAATAACCACTGGATTTAACCATGATATGTAGAATGCCATCAGTAATATGAAACTAAAAGCCCCAAACATTACTAAAAACAGGAAATTAAACGATCTGGAAAAATGCTGTTTGGTCCACTGAATATGAAATAGTAGACAGATGTTTAAGTATTTGGTTTGAAAAACACAAAAGCATATATTCAACAACTCCTCATAATGTGGTGGTACAATAGTGTTTGGGGTATTTTATGGCACATTTTGGATACCAAAAAGGAAGCATTAAAGCATAACAGAACACCTTGTTATTATCGTTGTCCATGTTCACCCTCTTATGCCTGCTACATACCCATCTTTTGATGGCTGATTCTTGGAGGACAATGTACTTTTGGGGGTTCACTGCACTCCTATTGTCTCCACAATTACCAGTTTTAAACCCATCAGAGCATTGAATTGTGGACATGAAGCTGAAAAAAATGTGCTGCATTTAAACCTCTGAGGGATTTTTGCAACACCTTTAATCTTTGCATGGAAGAATTGGAGCAGATCTGGTAGAATGAAAGGGTGAGATAACGTAATGGTAAGGTGTACCTAATAAAGTGGCCGGTTTATTGTATGATTGACTCAGAATCAGAAAACTTGATAAAAATGGCTGTTATGTTTTAGATTACTATCTATTAGGACTGTGTTGTAAAGTTCCTGTCCTATGGAAGTCGATTAGGGCCACTGAAAAAAATAACAAAAAAAGTTAACTGTTTTTTTTGTGTGTTTTTTTTTCAGTATAATATGAGAAAAAAATCTGAATTCTGACTTTTTTCTCTTAGAATTCTCACTTTAATCTCAGAATGCTCACTGAATTCTGACAGGTAACAAACATTTTAGCATCAAGCCATAGCCATGTCTGTTTTAGAGACTAAACTAGCTCTCTTGTTTTAATCACCTTCTGCTCTTCCATTAATGAAATAGCATCACCAGGGATCCCTCGGGCATGAAAAAAATCACCTAATTCTGTCATTTTCCACCAATGTGTTACTGGCCCTCCCAAACAGCTCACATCTTTGACAGTGAAGCTGAGTGCTCCCGTCTCTTCCTTCATGGTGCCCAACTACATTAAGATCCAAAATTCTGAGATTAGAGTCAGAATTCTGAGATTAAAGTCAGAATTCTGAGATTAAAGTCAGAATTCTGGGATTAAAGTCAGAATTCTGGGAATAAAGTCAAAAATCTGAGAAAAAAAGCAAAACTCTGAGATTAAAGTAAAAACATCTGAGAAAAATAGTCAGAATTTTGAGATTAAAGTCAGAATTCTGAGAAAAAAGTCAGAATTCTGAGATTAAAGTCAGGATTCTGACTTTTTTTCCCATATTAAACTGAAATAATATTTAAAAATCAGTGGCCCTAATCCTCTTCCGTACTTTCCAGATTCTGAGTCTTAACTAGTTTTTTGCCCTGATGAGTGAGCCTGTTATGAAGTGTCAGCTACTCACCCATCAGTCCTGAATGAGTTTCCGTGACTGACGTCAGCGCACGCGCAGGTGCTAGGTTTGCAGCTTCTATTTAACAGAGGTAGTGGTTGTTGGAAGGGGGGAAAGTATTGTTTGGTTTATTGCAGGTTGTGGTTGTGAATCATTTGCGACAGACGCCGAACCACCGAACACGGCAATCCTTTTTTTTCTTTTTCAGGCGGACTATGCGTGTACGCGCGTCCACGCGCTGAGCTCCCGATCGACTGACGCGCGCGCACACGCACGAACGCAGAGGAGGCTAGAAAGCCCGGTGGCAATAATTCGATTCAAGGCTTCATTCTTTGTCCATAACCTGCTGCTGGGTCTCCTTTCCCACCGATTAGGGCTGCGGACGCGCACACAGAAAAGTTAGAGGATTTATTTAAAGCCACTTTGCGATGCTGCTATTTATCTATTGTGGTGGCGGAAAAAATAAAGCAATTACTGCAAAACTTTCAAATGATGCCGGGATGTAGAAAACAAAAGATAAATGTAGAGAAAAGTCTTTACGCGCGGATGGAGTAGCTGTTTCAGTGAGGCTCGTACATGTTTTCAGCAACTTTCATTAAAGCGATGTTCAATTAAGCGAATCCTTACAATAACTGGTCATGTCAACTGATATACATTAAACTACATACCTTAAGAAGCGTCTCTTTATTTACAGTTATGTTTATTTCCCCAGTAGTATTAAATAAGAGAGAATAAACGGGGTTTGATGCTGGTCAAACCTTCCAGGATATATCCAGATAAACCCTGCTTCAACTTCATCCTACACTAACATCACATCCTAACTTTCATCAGACTTCAACATAGTATGATTCCCCCACCAACTCCAACCCCTCCTCCCTCCTTTTTCCATATATCTGCATATTTGCAAACACAGGAGGTTTTATTATTATTATTATTATTATTCGCACCTACCAGAGCAGATTCAAGCAGAGGGAAGGGCTCCCACAGTCCGAGCGGTCCGCGTCTCTCCCTGCCTTGCCTTGGCGAATGGTGACAGGGGGAAAAAAAGGAGAAAGAAAGAAGAGAAGACAGGGAGATAAAAAGCTTCTTTTTCCAAAGAGACAATCCTAACCCGGCGCCTGCTTGATAGTGAAAAACGTGAGGAGAAATAAAATAAAATAAATGTAAGATTGCGCGTTGGTTCAGTGAGGAAAGCGCACTTTCTCAGGGGCTGTGTTGAACGCGTGGGTTCCCCGAGTTCTCTCGGCGCTTGCAATCCCACCTCTACATCCCCGCTTGCAGAGAGGAACATGCAAACACATTTCATAGATTTTTGGAGCCTCGTGGAAAACCCGGAATGGACTTTCAGATAGATCTGTGCGGAATAGAAGTTGATGCAAAATAAACTTAGAACTGTCAGAAATCCTCCCTTTGCATCACTTTACTTCATGTATTCAAACTAGGATATGGAAACTTTACTAATATTATCAATTATTCTATTTAATCATCCTTCTGAATAAAAGAATGTTTATAAATGAGGCGCTGTAAAGTTTTTACATTTGTTTATGACGCATGATCATAAATATTGACAGTAGATTAGACTGCAGATTTGTTCTTAGTGTTTTCCTGTCCCACTTTATAACAAAGAATCAAAAAATATTCATTTTAACCATTATTTTAAGTGTGTGTAATATCATGTTGTCAATGTTCTCTCTGTTTTATATTGAACCCAGCATTTACTTAAAAGAATGAACATGATTTCAGACTCTACCCCACAGATTTTCCTGTTTTGCGTAATTAAAAGGATGTGAAAGATACAGAAACTAAAGGGTGTGCTCAACTGCTTCTGTTTTATTTTACTTCCAGATGTAGTAGTTGGATGTTGGAATAAATGATTATAAACCAACATGTTCTTTTTAGATTTCTCACTTGCAGCACACCATAAGCAGGTTATTTAGGCTGGGTATTTTGGCCAAAGTCCTGAATCGATTTGATTTTGATTCATACAGTTCTAAATCGATTAATTTTGATTCGATCTGTTTTTACAATAATGAAGGTGCTTCAACTGTGTTTCAAAATACTCATGTAATTAATTTTTTCCTGTCATATTAAACATAAAGTGCAAACTGGTAAATGAGCAGTTTAAAGTTGAGATGTGAACAAAACTGTCTCATAAGTGCAAACTTGTTTGTGAAAAGTGAAAAAGTGACGTGACACAGCTGGGACACAGCAGACATGCATGAGCTGCATTATCTTCAATGCACAAACCATATTTGCAGCATTGGCTGTAACAACTACGGGGTGTTTGCTGGTCAGTCCCCGTTTGTGAATGTCTTCAGTCAACCTTTTGGCTATATTTGCAGCTGTCTGGCTTGAAGTAATCTTGTTGGTCTGTTGCACGAGATGCGAGGCGCCACTCATTATCAATGTAGCAGGAATTTACTTTAATATCACATAACCAGCACATTGTCTTTAGCTGTTTTAAATCCAAAATGGTTCCAGACATCAGACTTCAGTTGGGACAGCTTGCTGAGCGACGTGTTACTTGGGTTGACATTTGCACACACCTGCTCATTTGAATGTGAATGTCATTCCTTACACATACATTTTGCAAAAATCTAAAGGAATCCACCCAAAATCGATTAAATCGATTTTTTTTACCCAGCTCTACAGGTTATTACTTTTAACGAAAGAGGCTGTCATTGAGCGTTTGTTCCTCAATATCATGTAATCATGCACAATAAAGTAATATGTTCTTTAGTGTGCATTATTACATTAAAACCCACCTCTTTTCTTTGGCTTTTGACACCATGTAGAGTGTTGATTTTATGTATACACATGATGATTTTATGTATACACATGCATATTTTTATACTGTGCGGGCAGAGATTTTATTTTATTTTATCTTATTTACTTTTATTTATTTTAGTTATTTTATCTTTTTTGTGCAGCACTTTGGAAACCTTGTGTTTATGAAATTGTGCTATATAAATAAAGTGGATTTGATTGGATTAGATATGTTTAAATCTATTTGTCTCTGGGAAAGACTGTAAAAAACTACATCCTGCAAGAACAGCAATAGAATTCTAAACAGAAGGCAGCCATTTTGGATTTTAACCTGCACCTTTATCTTTTCAAATTGGAATTTTTTTTTTTTTTGTAACATTTCCAACTTAGAACTTCAAACATGCAGTGTAAATCAACAACACTCTTTTATTTATTTACTGAAAAAAATGTTAACAAAAAACTAAACAAAAAGCCCAACACCTGTTACTATTTTCAGGTCAGCTATCTTAGAAAAGCTGGTCCAAGGATTTTTGTGCATAGTAATTATATTTCATACTTTGCATGTTTGCGAATATAAAACATATGCAACATCTTTATAATAACAAAGTTGAGTTAAAAGATTTGGTTGCTCAGTGGATCAGTGGGTAGCACTGCTGCCCCGCAGCAAGAAGTTTCTGGTTTGATTCCCTGCCCAGGGCTTTCTGCATGGAATCTGCGTGTTCTCCCGGTGTATGCATGGGTTCTCTCCAGGTACTCCTGCTTCCTTCCAAAAACATGACTGTTAGTTTGTGTTAATTGGCTTCTCTAAATTCTCTTTGTGTGCGTGAATGGTTGTTTGTCTCTGTGTGTCCGGCGACCTTTCCAGTGTGTAACCCCCCCTCTCGCCCATAGAAGGCTGGAGAAAGGCACCAGCACCCCTTGTGGGCTAAGTGTGATGGAAAATTGATGGACGGCTTAACACATTTATCACTTTATCACTTCTGTCTGTGTAGGAAAACAGATATTGCAAAAGTTAAAGTCGATTTCCATTGTGCAGCTATGCAACATTGCCTTTTCCTCATTACCTCCATTTTAAACACATGAAAAAGCAATTTAGTACATATTGTTCTGAAATCATTAAGTATAAATTAATGTTTCTTTAGTAAAGTATTATAGAATTAATGTAGCATATAAATGGTAAAAATTTATTCCTTAACTCATTTCATTAAATATTCTCTCCTGAAAACCTTTTATTATTTCAAGTCCATGTTTATGTTGGATATGATCACAGTTTGAGCCAATTAACTAATAGAATATGGCATATTATGTTACTTGAGAAAACTAGAAAAAGCATAGAACAACCTCCTGAGGATATATATTTATTGGATTTATGAAAACACATTTTGCTACAACAGACTATGAACACTTTTTGGTGATGATTTTAAAACATTTTTCATCAACAAGATATAAAGTTCCCCGTAGTTTGGTACAAAGCGATCCATGTTGGGAACAAAATGTACAATGAAGATAATAATAAAAGTAGAAATGCAATAATCAGCTTTTTTTTCCTGATCCCACCCGATACCTGGGCTGAGCGTATTGGCTGATTTTCGATACCAATCCGGTTCAACTGTTGAATGAATTAACCATATATTTTGCCATGAGAGTGAAGGCTTTAGTCTTGATATAAACAATGTTAAAAAAGTTAACAAATGAACACAGATATATATGTACAGTATACAACAAATAAACAAAAATATAAGTCAGTGTAAAGTGCCCTCAATTGGATCCCTAATATCCAATATAAAATCACCAATATTTGATATTGGAGCTGATATCTAATCAGTGCTTCTTTATAAAAAAAAGAGAAAAAGAAATTATGCACCAGCAGTTACTGTATTGTCCATCTTTATGATGCCTTTTAACCGATCAAAACTCAGTACCTTATATTGTATAAATTCTGAGGTGGGAAAAAATGCTCTGCACACTAAACTGTTTTCTTTTGTCTGCAGAAAAAAATTGGAACCGCCCAATAGGTTACAAAGATAAATAATAATAAATGCACTAATATGCCATTTTCCAATTGTGTTAAAAGGAGAGTGACTAGTTGTCTTTATTTCAGCGGTTTCTTCAAAACCAAATTTGGTTCTTAAATTGCAATGAAGAATACAACAAAACAACTATGACTAACACAAACAGTGAAGCACAAGACTGGATGTGGTTTGGAGATAAGAACAGTTCTTTTAAGGGAAACGGGATCAACTGTAAATCAAAAGGAGGTGATAAAAGTACAGCACCAGAGCTGTCACTCCTCTCCTCCAGCTTTCACAAACACTCCACTCCATTTCTTCCCACTGTCCTGTCTGCTGGCAGGCGGCCAACCCAAGTGTGTGGAAATGACACCGCCAGGGCGGCAGAGATTTTCCTTCATTTCTCTCCTTCCCGATCGCAGACTGGCTGACATTGGCTGGAAAGTGGAGCAGCTCGTCAGGGACAATCAATGCGAATCGATCGAGCTGCGCGGCTGAGGCTTCAGAGCTGGAAAATATCGCGGCAGCTGAAGAGAGAGGGAGAGAGAGACAGAGGGAGAGACAGAGGGAGAGAAAGAGGAGGTAAACTAAACTGTTCCTCTAGCCAACAAACATCCCTGCAAATAAATGCGCGCTGACCCTCATAAACACGACGCTCACTCTGCAAACACAGGAGTCAGAAAGTCACCATGTGCGTAATTACGCACGGGATTTGAGTTCCTGGCGCACTTACTCTGTAGGTTATTTCACGTTATGAACGCATGACAAAAGACTACAATAAAAAAGTTTGACTAAACAATGTGTATGGATCAAGTTTTTTTTGTTTTTGCAGGTGTTCCAAAATTATCAATATATGTTGCAATTACACAAACAACAAATATCAGCCTTCCAGTTCCAGTATCCATGTGATAAATTACATCCTTAGAACTACTTTTTTTTTTCCATATCACTAATTACACACCAGGTATGTAAAATACCTTGAGATCATTGTAGAACTTTTATACTTTTACATTTTAACATACAAATGTCTATAGGGAAGTTCAAATTGTGTTTATTGCATAATTATTTGTCTTTTGAAGCATGACAGAGTATCCAAAATTTGTATTCAAGTACAGCAACAAAAAAAAACAAAACAAAAAATACTCATGCATCAATAACTTAAAACTTATTATGAGTTTAAAAGTACTTGGTAAAAAGACTAAAAACATAACTTATTTTTTAAATTATGTTTTAGATCATATGTTTAAATACAGACAAATCTTAAAAAAATACATTAAATTCTGTATCTTTAAATACTAGTGTAAGAATGATATATATATATATATATATATATATATATATATATATATATATATATATATATATATATATATATATATATATATATATATATATATATATATATATATATATAATTACACATAAAGGGCAAATAAATACATTTCTTGTTTGCTTTTTTCATATTATAAGTTTTTTTTAAACCAATGCCTACAGTATGCTATCTCTTGCAAACTGCCCCCTGTGACAAAACAGGCTGTAAAAGCTACTGCACATTTGGTAGCAGACTCGCCTAGTAGAAAATAAATGCAACTGAATGATTTAGACCCCTTAAAAGTTACACCTTTGCTGCAACTTTTAATATCTTGATGTTGTTTCAATTTGTATGCAAGAATATTCTCAGACCATACACATTCTGGGTAATAATTGTTATTTGCCAATTTTCTTCTGTCTGAATTAATGCTCTGCAATTGGAAAAAAAGGGAATTTAAATATGCAGGACACAACCTAATAATGAAGAGTCTTCTAGTAAAGTTTTAAAGGACTTTTTAATACTTGAAGGAGGAAGCACCTGGCATTAAATGCCTATTGACTGATCTTAAAGCAGTTAAACTCTTCAACTCTAATGGGGGTTTGAATCTAGGTTGCTTGAAGAAGTGCATTTGGCGTAAAAACTCACTGCGGCAACCCTTAAATATGGGAGTAGGAGATCCTATAACCGATAGATATTTTTATTATTATTATTATTTTTTTTTACATGTTTTGAAATATTTTATTCTTTCTATGATCTTTTCTTTTCCCTGGGGTTTAAACATGATATGTTTCAGTGGCTTAAGCAAATGCTCACAAGGTTACATTAAGGACTGAAATTAAACCTGATATTATTACCACCAAATATCATTTCAGTTTACCAAATCTTCTCAACAACAATAAGCTATATACCACTAAGTGTTTAAGAGGGTTTAAGAACAATAAAAATAAAAACAACCTTTGGAGTTTGCTAATTACCACAGGGTGTTTATATGGTTGTTTTTTAGCAGGAAAACGCCATGTTTGTCTTACTAGAGCATTTTTTGTTCAATGTTAAGTATCGTGGAGAATCTAGGAAAGTATTGGATCATTCTCTTCCATTGACTTCGGAAACCTCGTGAGAATTCAGAGCAGAGATTTCAAGTCACAATCCATAGAAATGAAAAAGATGCTTGAAAATTATGCATCATTTCAGCAGGTTAATGTTTCAAAACACACAAAAAAGACATTAAGGGTTTGGTAGAATCAGACACAAAAACAACACCCATCTTTTAGCTATCAAAACTTCAAATTTAAATCCCATAGACAACTTGAGAGCTCCATAAAATGGATATTTGGTTCCATCAAAATTTAGTCTAAACAAGATGTTGAAAGTCAGAATTGTGAATCTGATCTGACCCCAACCACCTTAAGTCTCCATTAAGACCTCAATGGCATTTCTTTTTATGGGATGACTCTTTTCGACATTATTCAACCAAAACCTGTTTTGTTAAAAGGCAAAACCAGATCCAATAAAAAAATGTAATGCTTATAAGCTTGTAAGTAGCTGTATGTGGTTTGATTAAACCCACAGTGTGGTTAAGGAGCTCCTTTTAAATGCAATATTAAGAGCAGAATGAATACATTGTCTTTAGAGACCGTGGATCTCTGCTTATAAACCTATTTGAAATCTGAGAAGTCTGACTAGACAAACCGATCCATTTTATAACTGCATCGCTTCAACCTGCCTGAGGTTTTATTCACTGTGGTTTTTCAGATCGCTTCCCAGCTGTGCTGACATCATCACATCCTGAAAGTAAGTGGCCCAAGTTAGCTGAAAAAATATGCATGCGGTGTGAAAAAAGATGGATCAGAAATATAGGAACTATTAGTTGGTCCCATTAAGACATTTATTTTCTGCAACATGCCCAAGAACATTACTAGGGTAACTCCTCTTTCTTATTAAGAATCATAATTTTTTGCTAATATTTTTGTTTTTTTATTTGCATTTTGTTTTGTTTCGTTCTATCATTGTATTGTTTTGCTTCGTAAAAGGTAATGTGTGAAACTATCTAACAAAATACATATTTTATTCAATTCTACTCTTGATGCAGTCTGATGATGTGGAATAGGCAGACTCCTACTTTACAATCTTGAATCATCTGTGCTTTTCATGGGTTTAAAAGAGGCAGCAGGGGAGAGAAGGAGAGTCATGCATGGATAGATGGGTTGGAGGGAGCAGCAAGCTGTGACTCTTGGACATGTTCTGGTGGGTGCGCTGAACCCCAGAGGCTGCAGCCACACTCAGCTCTTTGTTGTTTTCGTTCTGCACAGCCAGGCACGGTACTTTCCTGAGCCGGGGAGGAGGATTAGCGTTGCATGGCCTCCATCCCCAGCTGCACACATGACCAGCACTGCAGGAAAGCCCCGCATGATGGCCCAAAAAGAGGTACGTCAGGGAGGAAGAGAGCAGGGAGAGAAAAGGAACAACCGTCTTTCGTAAATTACTGGAAAATGTTGCCAATACTGTGAGCTTTCTACATAAATACATTTTGAAATAGTATTTTTTTCCATCAGTGCTTATTTTTTTTCTGTATAATCTCTATTTTTCACCCTTTTTCACAGACATTCATTAGGCAACTTGTTTTTACCATAACATTAAATGTCATTACACAGTGGTATCAGTTTAGCAGCAATGTATTTTCAGTTTTTAAGGAAAATCCCTTTGAAAACTCAACACAGATGCTTGACACGCTGGCACATCCTCTATGACATAACACCAGAATTTATTTCCAGCATCTGCTCTAATAGGGAAGATCACAATACATTAAAAACAAAAAATACTTAATGAATAAAAAATAAAACTCTCTTTCAGGAGAAGATGATCACATTTTGCTTTAGTTGTTTTTAATGGATGTAGCTCCCACTGGAATTTACAAATAGATGAACATTAAGGTCGCAAGATTTTAACTTAAAGTTGTCGATCTTTGATGGCTTTTTGTTTTTAGGACAAACTAGCCTTTTTTTTTTTTGCAACAGGTGATGCAACATGACCTTTCAGTACAGGAATTTTTTTCTTAAGGTCTGGACAATGGATCTTCCCCCTAAACTTTACCTACAGAATCTGTCTGGTCTCTTTTTTTTAACTCCCCATCAATAAATAGTGGTTTGACCTCAAATACTTGGTTACAGTGATCAGTAGCTTACAGTTTGTAGATTTCCTGTCATCATCATTATTTGAAGTTTTATTATCTTTGGTGGGTTTAAGTCACTTTTAGAAATCTATATGCATTTACTTAAATGCAAAAGAATTTACCTAATGAAAAGTGAAAGAATTTGAGATTAAGTTAAAATAAAAAAATATATATTAATATGAAAAAATCAACTAATCTGTGCTGCATGGGGATAATTATTTAGTATGGAGTAGCATAATAAAGAGAGGTTAAGGAAATATTTCATGAATTTGTTTTTTTTTTTGGCTAAATTAAAAGCTTTTTTTATTGGTAAAGCTATGCCTCAAACAAAAGCCAGTGGTAATTATTGAATTTATGAGTGAAATGCAAAAAATTCAAGTCAAAATTTTCTTTTATCTGTTTTTAGTTTTTATTTGCCTTCTAATCCCTACACCATTTGGTTGACTTATAAAGAACTTATGGAGAAAAACGTATTTTGGGTCCCTTCAGTCTGAAGATTTAATTCTTCACACAGGGGGGGAAATATTTACCTTTGCAAAAATGTTTCTGTTATTTATGTTTTAAAAAATGAAAGCAGAGGTTTCATATTTAGTAAAGCTGTGCTCTGAATTTGGTTCTCTGATGTCTCAAAGATTTAGAAACAACTTTCTAACATTTCTCCTTGTTGACTGTTCTCAATGACTTTGTCTCCTCTTATTGTTTTACCAAGCTTTGGGCATGATGCACGTCTTTTTAACATGTTCTAACCTACTTTGTTTTGACAGACACCTCTGTTTATTGGGTGACTTTATTCCCTGAGGTCTGCCTTTGATCATGCCTTGGTGTGGCCACTATGACTGAGCTAAAATAATCTGGTTAACTAAAAGGCCAGTTTTATTTTCATATATAACACTTTCCCTATTTTGAGGTTCCAGGTTCTTCTCAGGTTATCTTCTTTTTAAATTGACAAATCAATTCTCTAATAAAAAGTGTGACAAAAAAGCAAAATTAGAAGGAATCTGTAAGAGGAAAAATAAGTTAGTAAAAAACACAAAATTAGAAAGAGACCCTAAGCTCCTCTGCAGCACTCTACTGCTGATGGTACTACATTTGTCATGCTTTAAAAAGGACAGTTGCATTGCAAATAACCCCAATAATGAATAACTCACTTCCTGTGGCCTTCCCTACCAAGGAGGCAGCTACGATTCCTAAGAAACAGAAGCTGGCGCATGGCTGTAAAACACATTTGGAACAAAACAAAAGGCTGCACAACTAACCACTACAGTTACTTGTTATGAAGGGGTTAAGACTACATTGGTCATTTAGAATGGCATTATGCGCTGGATTTGGAGAAACCAGCTGTAAGTTTTACTTGAGTTGAGCTATTTACATTCTTTGATTAGGTTTCTTACTAGCAGTAGCTAGATTATATAATCTCAAAACAGGCTTCAATCAGAGATAACTTTCGCTCTGGTTTTCTGACTCCTGGATAGGTGTCAAGAAGTTTTCAGAAATGCTGAGCTTAAAATGCCTCTGATTGAAGCCTGTTTTCTGGAGTAGTCGCAACCGAGATGACTTAGAAGTTGCACAGGATAGTTAATACATTTTCCAATGATGCTCTTATTTTTGGTGTGTTTGTGTGTGGCTAGAGGTCAGAAAACTGGCAGGATGTGGGTTCAAAATGGAGTTCTGGGATTAGAAAAGGATTAAATTGTCCAAGAATAATAAAATATAAAGCAAAAAATAAATACATAAATAAAAAAGAAGAAGAAGCTCTTGCAAAGGACAAGGCTTTGCATACTTGGGGCAACATCTGTTTGAGTGACCATGCAGAAGTTCAGCCGTAGGCCTTATCTTAGTAAAATGCTTGGCCTGTTGAATATTATTTGGAAAACATTACAACTGGTTAAAAACAGCCATTTCCAAAGGGCTAAGAAAGTTAGAACTGAAAAATACAAAACAAGCAAATGAATAAAGCCTCTGTGTTTTTAAAGAACATTTTCTGAAGGTTTTACAGATAAAAACATATTTATAATAGTTTTAAGCATAATATTTAAATCACATCGATACAAGACTAAACTGACATAAACAGATGCCATAATGCTTGCCTTACTTTCAGGATGTGACTTTAGGATGTAAACCAGCCAACAAGGTGATTAAAGTGATTAAATCAGTCCTTATTATGATGCCACTTTCTTCCATAGCTGTGCAAGAACAGCTTTCCCGTTTTTTGGGACGGGACTAGGAACCTTTTAAACAGATGCACCATGATGCAAATGGGACTCTTTCAAAGCGCCTTCAGACCAGTTTATTGCAGAGCATTAAGTCCATTAGTTTTATGATGCCTGAATATTTTCCTGTGATTATTTTGTCCTCATAAACACCTCCACAACATGATGGTGCCACCTTCGTACTTTATAAATAAGAACGGTGCTGCTAAGCTGCTAAAATGTAATGGTGGAAATTATGGACTAACATTGAAATCAAACCAAAGTGAAATCAGTTCCAGTCAACATCTGGAAAAGATCTTGGATTTTATTCTGTGGTTGATTCAAAAATAAAAAAAACAACCTTCCATTGTTGGACACAGAAACTGTCTCCTTCTGAACAGTATAATGGCTGGAGTAGAGTGATTTAAATTTTTCTTTTGAGAAAAAAGGTTATTTTTTAATTGTGTGCAAACACTATATTGTTTAAGATATAGCTACTGCTTGTTAGCCAACCATATCAAATGGTTTTAATTTAATACTAACATTTTTAATTATTTGAACATGTTAATGATGTCATTACTTTTTGTTTATAGAGTATTGGGCTGTATACGTTGATATTATAACTCATCACTTTGCAGAAAACTTCAGTATTTCATAATTTCAGTCACACCTTTCTAAGTGTCTAAAATGATGATGATGACTCACAGCCCCTCCTGCAGCAGAACCAGCTCCACCAGCTGTAGCAGGGAGGTAAATCCAAGGTCAGCTCGCCATCTAGTGGTAGATTAGGGAGAATTGTCTGATAATTTCTTTTTCCATTCTTAGGAGAGCTTTTATCTTAATTAGATAAACATACTGCTAGTGATTAAGAATTAAAAATTTGAATGACTGAATCAGACAATATTTCTTCTGACTTTATTTGTGAATTTGAAAAAAATAATTCAAATTAGTTTATTTTAGCGATTGTGTGAATTTTGTTATTGCTTTAACGAATGACATATATGGTAAAACCATTTATCATAAAGTAAAAAAATGTATATCTATCATAAACCATCCTCAAACATGACACAAGGGATATTTCAGTTATTTTTATTTTTAAAAAGTTCAGCCCTCGCTATTCCAAGGGTTAAACAAAGCAATTAATGTCTCTTTTTCTATTTCAGAATGTGGCTTAGGAGTTTATGTTTTTTTTTTTTTTTATCAAGCTTCCAAATATCAAACCAGCTATCCTGCTGGTGCAACACTGATTGCCCAGGGTAAATTCAATAAGAGACTTTCAGCTTCCGTTTGGTTCTTTCGGTTTGATAGCAGCAGGATGTCTGTCAGCTGTTCAGAAGCTTTTGAAATCATTCAGTTTCCTACATTTCAAAATCTGAAAACATTGTTATGTAGCTCTATGTTTCCCTAGTATATTAAGAGAATTTATTATGACATAGCAATTGCATAGATAGGAAAAGCAGTCTGTTCACTTTCATATCAAGGCAATGTTATGCTTGCTGCAAAAACCGCAGCCTCTTTTAACACCAGGTAAGGTAGCAGAATCAAGCTCAAAATTGTTAACAAAAACAGCTTTGTGTTCTCAGCTTCATTTTCCAAGAGCAGTAATTACTGAGCATCCCAAGCTCTTGAAAAAAGGCCTTCTCATGTTTCGGAGCAGCTGTCATGTGGCTGACAGTAATGACCACACAGGTGCACATTTACGGCACACTTAGTGAGCTCAGCAGGAGGAAAAATGCTGATCCAGCTGTGAAAAACAAACTGATCAAAATCTGTGCCTTTTCTGTAATAGTTAGATAACAGTTTTCTTACACTTAGATTATTACATAGATTATTCTTCATTTTTTGATGATACATTTAATCCAGGCTTAAATTATTTTAAAATATGCAAATTAACTTATTTTTTTAAATCAAGAATTGGTTGCCCAGGTTAAACCGAGGTTAATTCCTCCGATTAGATAGTTGACGATTCTTCTTGGTAAAATATATAGGGTTAAGTTGCTGTAAATTATTTCATTTTTAAAATAAAAGCCTATAGTAAAGGGTTGTTTGCGTTGTTGTTTTAATGCTTAGCTCATAGCTCAGCTATGTCTCCTTTCTTTTTGCTTTCTTTTCAGTGTTCTTGGATTATTAAATCAACTATTAAATCAGCAAAACTCATGGGTCCTCAAAAGCCCTCCACACAACCCAACAGTAACAATTTGCACTGATTTTGGTTGAGTAAAATTGTTGAAATGTTCCTAGTAAAGTAAATCTACATCCAATCCATATTAAGCACCAAGAAAAATTAGGTAAAGTCTACTGAACTCGCTTTCAACATAGAATGGCATCAGGCTGGAATTCAACCCTAACCTCTGTGCTGCAAGGTAGCAGATTTACAAACTGCACCACCATCCAGGTTGCTTTTCCAAGCTTCAAAAGTAATCTGAATCAAAAATGGTGACTTTTGGATAGAAAAATAAGGAAACATAATTATAATGACATACAGTGCTTTTTTTGTTGCAAGGCTCTCTACTTCTGAATGTTTCAGCAGAACTGTTCCTTTCTGGCATGTAAAAATTGCGATTACCAAAATCTTTTTTTACATTCTTTTAGCCATTTTAATGTTTTATTTACTACTGTTGACAAAAAGGAATAATTTACCCATTATGACCCAGTTAATTTTACTACTTACTATGTTAATGGTAATTTTTCTACTGATTTGCACAGATTTTCTTTAGCGTCCGCCAACATAATTTTTTAGAGCGTTTCTTGGCACATATTTAATTTTCTAATCATGATAAGATTTTCAACAGGGTCAAGCTCTTGGGGTTGGTGAAGGCCATTCATGAGGATAATTGCTTCTGTCAGTGAGCCCCAGTGCAGCTGTGGCTATGGATAAATGACTGAATGTAGTTTAAATCACTTTGGTCAAATCTCCGGACTTGAAAAAGCACTATATAGGTCCAGCCCATTTACAATTTACCATAATCTTACCAGTTTTGCTGGGTGAGTGAGGATGTGTTGGAGACCCATTTTAGTAAGTTTCCCTTTTCTGACAGAAACAGTCACGGTCAGATGCAGAGAAAATGATCTGGATGTTCAATAACAACCCAGACACATTAAAGCTAAAGTGATTTGTTTAACAGAAAGATGTTGGAACACCAGAGTCTCTATCTCCAGTTAAGTTACTTTAATGTATAGAGTTAACAGTGAGCTGCTGCAAAATACTTTATATAGAAAGAAGTCAAATAACTTCAAGAGAACATTTTCTCACAAGACAGAAACCTGCTTTCCCAGCTTCACAAGCTGCTTCCTATCCTTCAGGAAGTCTGTGAGCCGCCTGCAGATGGAGTCATGCATACTCTGCTGGGAGAGCTTGTCCTCCAGCAGGGCAGGGTGATGGTTTTTAATACAGATCTGAATTCTACAAGCAGGATCGTGGTGTAACTTCCAGGAGAGTCCAGGTGCTGGGAAGTAGTGGAAAGCCATGTTTATTGCATAATCCATAGAAAGGTTGGCTCTGCATGAGAACGGCAGGGGATCCAGAAAGGGCTGTGATTAGGAAACAGATGAAGCAGTAATCAGTAGATGAGTTTCACTTTTAAAATATGTCCGCTTTGATCAAATCCAATCGTTGTGTCTGATAAGAGAAGAACATAAAATATTTTACCTCAAAGATTCTGAATTTTTTTCAGCTTCTACCATAATTAGGGATTTTTGGACTAAACTTAAAAAAAAGAAAAACTGTTACATGAAAGGAAACCAACTAATTAAAACTAATTCTACCAAGTCAAATACTTAGCAATTATCAAACCAAGAACTTTAATGATAGCTATAAAAAGCATCTATCTTCTCTGCAACATGCTAACACATTGTGAGAATAAATGAAAATATTGGACAGTGTGTGGATTAGAGAAGATCCAAAATAAATGTCCTGTACAACAAACTCTTGTCTCCAAAATTAATGACGTTTTGGTTTTGTTATATCAATTTCACCCTCTAAAAGGAACGCTTAAAAGCATTTTTTTATTTTTTATTCAGAACTGTTAAAACTTTGTGATATAATAGTGCAAATGACAATCTTTCCTGTTTGAGGAATTTCTCTTGTCTAAGGGCCAATTGGAGGCAAATTCGTTGAGATTTGTAAAAAGGTTAAAATACAAAATAAATAAAAAAATTTTGTTAAAAACTAATTTTATTTAAGTTTACAAACACTTTCCTATGCATGGAAGCATAGAAATAGAAGATAAACGATTAACAGGCTCCTCTCCTGTGGAACCAACTACCAGTTTTGGTCCGTGAGTCAGACACCCTGTCTATTTATAAGGCTAGGCTTAAAACTTTCCTTTTTGATAAAGCTTATAGTTAGAATGGCTCAGGTTATCCTGAGCTATCTCTATAGTTATGCTGCTAAAGGCTTAGACTTCTGGAGGACATGGGGACCCCCATTTCATCATTCTGCTTCATTCTTTCTCTATTCTCTCACTCTGCAGAATTTATTAGTTCAATCTCTAACATTCTGCTCTCTCTGCTTTTTCTCATAGTAGCGACAGCGGTGAACTGTAAAGTGCCATGAGATGACATGTGTTGTGAATTGGCGCTATATAAATAAACTGAATTGAATTGAAGTCATGCATATTTTTGGGCTTTCTACATGCTATAATTCCAAATGTGTTTTTTTGTTTGTTTCTGTACGTACATAAGAACAAGGGGGAAACAAATATGCTGGAAGAAACATAGTTGATTGACCAAATTCACCATGTTGATTTTCTTTCATTTTGGTTTTCTTTTATCAAACCTTCATAAGCTGAATAATATTATATTTGGCTCCTGTTTCAATACTTGATGCTTCGGGTTACTGGTTTGACTGAGACGCAGTTCAAGCAGCGACCAACGCAAAAATAAACCAGGCCAGAAGATTTAAAAGTCAGGCAAAATCAGTTCCTGTTTTGATTCAGGGGCATAGTTTTCAGATGCTTTTCAGGGGGAGTATACGTTACAATTACTTTTTGCTAGATTGCTTTTTAATCAGTTTTCAGTTCACTGTAATTATGGCTTGTCCCTCAGTTCATTAAAGTAATAGACCATCAATGATATGACGTCCAGCCAGTCAGTCTTTTCTATTGTGCTGTTTCCAGTTTCAGGGTTTTTCTGCATTCAATCAGGCTTAAGTCAAACATGTCTCTTATCTGTGGTTTGTTACAATGCTTCTCCTCTCAAAACATAGCTTTTTATTTCATCCTTGGCATTGCAGTTCAGACAGAAGAAAGCATCATTTTGTTTAATAAAGATTGCAGTTTGAACACACCTAAAAAACGGGAGTTCAAAATCACGCCCTGGTGTTTTTTCTTCTGCAGTGACAGGCAAGCTGAAGTTAAAGGGACAACTGATTTACTAAGGGGAGGCTGAATATATATACTACAGTTTTTTGTTTTGTTTTTTTTTTTTATATGCTAGTACTGTAACACGCCGGATTGTAAGGGTTAAGGGTCAAGTATTGATTTAGAGATATAGAAGATGACAGTGCAAACCACTAATATATTACTGCCAGTATACTAAATATAATGCACCATATTAGGGAAATTCAATTCAAAAATACTTTATTAGTACGAAAAGGATATTAAATGTTATAGTAACTCATGGGCAGCTTTTTTTTGTTAGCGGTCTGTCTTGCGCCAGATCTGAAGTAGCTTCTTGAAGGATTGAGGACACTGAAGAGGATGCTAGTTGGATTCTGAAGTCAACTTCTGTTGAGAAACAGATTTTATATGTCTAACTTGCCACAATCCCATTTTAGCGTAATGGTTATCTCAACAGTCACTAGTTTGTTAGCTCTTTGCTGCTCCATAAATGTGAGATCTGTTCCTGTGTAATTCTAAATAGCAATTTCTAAGAAAACGAAAACATAAAACTTGAGACTCAGTATATAGATGATAATGAATGATAATATATAACCAGTTTTGTTTTTGTCAACGATGACGACCAAATTATTCCGTTGACCCTACGTTTTTTTAAGATGATAATTAAAACTGACGAGCTAAACATGGCTTTGATGATTAAAACATAGATTTAAGTTTTCGTCGACGAGACGATACTAAATAGCAATTAGCAGGTGGTTGGTCAGACGTTTAAAATGCATCATTGTGCTGTAATCTGATAGAAAAACTAAGCAGTATCAGCCGTGCAGCTGCGTCTTGTTTGGTCACGCAGCCCACCTGGCGAGCAGTGCTGCACATTCTACATGACCACAGATGAACCATTGCAGCAGAAGCAGGGGAGAAAATAACTTTTAATGGTCTGATACTGTGTGCTAAACTCTGACAAACTGCTCTGATCTTCCAGTTGTGCTTGTCCAGAAAAGCATCTTTGCACGAGCGTAGCTCAGAGTCTGCGCTTTATGCTCCACACTGATGGTTCGCTCTCTGCAGTATGGCTCTTCCTGCTCTCGCTACTTAATAATCTATGTGGCTGATCATCCTCAGCCAAGTGCAAAAAATCCCTTTGTCTAAACTATCAAGACCTTATTTCTTCCAGCTTACAGGAGGTGATACTAAACGTTCTTTAATTTCTACCAAAAAGATTCCCTAAATTATATTGAAGGAAAGTATTTCAATGCATAATGTTTATTTTTGGATAAAGAACCAAGTGAAAGGTAGCCTGACGTAGTCCTACTCAATTCTAGTCAGAATATGAGTCTGATACTGCTCCATAGAGCTGTGATTATGGGGCGTGTTTCGAACGAACCAGGAAAAAAAATGCCTCTGCACTCAATTGGATAGACCTACAACCAATAAGAGCAGCGGAATGTGTGACATATGTTAAGCCAGGCACAGTTGTTGTCAACAAAAATCAAAGGGTGCAGTTGCACGCCTAGAATAAGAAGATGAGCCTTGATCGCGTTTCTCTGTTGCTCTTTCAAAATTAATTTGCTGTCAATATCTTCTAGAACAGACCTAATAGCAGAATCTACACACCTCAACTCTCCAGCGGCAGCCATTGCTGTTGTCACCCATGCGCGCTTTGGTCACGTGGTTGATTACGTTACTGTTGATCATCTGTCCATCATCGTATAAAGCCCGCCATGACAATTTGATTGGCCTGCCAGATATTGTGCGAGCATACTCGCGCTACTACTGAGCAATGCCAGACCGAACTTCCCGACCTCAAACGTTGTGGGCGGGACCAAGTTCGGATTGGCACTCAGGCTAGGTGAAAGGTTACATAGATCTTTGAATATTTCTTTCTTTTTTTTCTTGTTTCTATCTATTTAAATATGATGTAAATGTTTCCTTGTAATGTCATTAAAAATTTTTATCATTTTCCTTTAAATATATCAACATTTTAGTTAGCATATTCATTCAATTTAGGTCTGGATTGCCATGGCATTACAAGGTAATTATGTAAGTTCTCTCTGTATTTTTTTTATCAAAACCCTGTGAATTAAAATCTACTTTGACCCCCTGAGCAGCGGTAACCGAGGGGCCAAATAAAGCCAAAATTGCCAAAGTAGAAAGAAGAATATTTTTGTTCTTTGCTTTTTTGGAGCAATGAATATTTTATTGATCTGTGTGCAATGCATAATTCATAGTAGATCAGGAAGTGTTTGCTTTTGAGTGGAAACCTTGTATGTCTAAAACCATTCCTTTGTTGTACATTTTGTTAGCTTGTCTGTCTGCTATATTAACCAATATGATGCATTGAAATAGATCTGCAGATTTTGTGAGTCACTTTTTTCATAAAGCAGGGCATTCATTCTTTAAAAAGTTTAAAGGAATTCTAATAAAAGTTTTCTGCCCAACAGCAATGATCATTAAACGGCATTTTTGGGGGATTGAATTCCACAAATTTGGATGGGTTGTGCAGCCATACAGAAAGCCATGTTCTGACTTCCTGGGCCAAAAGAAAACTATATAGTTTTACAAACTGTCATCTTTAGTGCCAACCCAACCATCAGTATAATTACCTAATATTTAGCATTACAGCCCTTTGCATTTGAAATCATCTTCTGTGCTGCTTGTCTCCACAGCCGACTGGTAAACGTTTGATAATTTTATTTATATAGCAGAATTTGAAATAAAACTATGTTTATTAACTTTAAAACAAATTTCCTTGAATAAATATATGAATTATTTAACCAGGGCCAATCTATCCCCTAAAGCTGCTGACCCCTGATATACAGTTTGTACTGAACAAACCCTCCAACTGTTACATAAAGCGTGAGGCTTTTTTTTTTTTTTTTTTTTTTTTACATTTCTACACTACTATATGTTTGTCTATGAAAAAAAACAAACATCAGATTAGAACGCATTTCAAGGTTCTGGTGTAAAAAACGTTTCTGATACTATGCAGAACAAGTGATGTTGGCGCCACCAAGAGAAAAATGTCTGCTAGTATATGTAGGCTGGCGTGCAGGTGCGCACGCAGGAAATTAAAAGCCAATTTGCGTGTACTTTAAATGTTTTTTTTTTTTTTTTTACTGATTCAATTAAAATCAAAACGAGCTGTAAAAGGTAATCAAGGCATGCAGCCATATGAAGTAAAACACCCCCACCCCCTACCAGCCCCTCCCCGTCGCTAACACATTGTAGTGACGGTTATGGTTTTAATCTACGCTCTGGATTACCCATAATTCCAAGTGGTAGTGTAAAAAATAAAATACTCAAATACATCGTTCGTTTAAGATCTTTATTGCGTTTTGAAACATATTATATGAGTGTATTTTCATGTCTAATGAACTATACACAGTTTTTAACATAGTAAAAGTACCACTGTCTGTGTTGGGGTATAAATAAGGTTCGGCCAGACAGTTTAATCAGTATCAGGTGGGATTAAGAGGAATTTTCGCACTGTAACATTTTCAAAGCGATGTCCTGGTCCACAATTACGTAGGGAGCCAACCAGATGACAGTGAATTTTTTTTTTCAATCCAAAACTTTATTGAAAAGTTGCAAATTACAAAACATTGACAAAACATATCACAAGATATAGAACAGTATCTCCAAAATAAGTGTTCAATGATGGAGTACAATTAGAATTAAGAGATTTAAACAACGACAACAACAACAACAACAAAAAAAAGGGGGCAAGATATATTACATTTCTCCAAATATTTCCTGAATTACGTTAACAGTGTGTATACATTTTTTATTGTTGATTCTTTGGATACAATTGAAGTAACTTTTAAAATAATTTTCAAACACAGGGAAAAAAAGGTCGGACCTTTGGAAAATTTGGTTTTGTGTATGTAGAATTTTGCAATTAGAATAATCAAGTTAACCAACAGTTGCATTTTCCTATCATTATTAGTATAGTGTAATATAATATCTTTGGCTTGTAATTTAATTGGTGTGTTGGAGTGCGCTATGATGTAAACCTCAACTTATTTTGAAAATTTACATAAAAAAATAAAATAGGTGCTGACAGTTAATAGGTAGTGGGCCCCACTGCGTGCAACCAGGATTACAGAATTAAATGGTTCTGCCTGCGTGCGTGGGGGGCAACCCCAGCTCATCTGATGGCAGTATCAGGCAGTCCCGTGAAGCGTTTGCGTGGGAGTTCCCTCCACCGCCATGTCGGGATGGTGCGCATCCCTCTCCTTCTCTCTCACTCTCTCTCTCCATCCTCCCCCACATTAATAGCTTAGCGCGGCGGGAGCAGCTCCTACAGCATCCAGCATCCCTGCATCCATCCCTGCCTGCCTTTGAGCAGCAGCACCCGGCGCAGAACAACCCACTGAATCAGTGATGCCACAGCATCATCCGCATTTCGACCAGAAATAACTGACAGTTTTTCCATAGAGGAGACAGAGGGGAGAGGAAATTTTATAAATAAGACGGCAACTGCCCATGAAGATGTCCAACGCTGACACCGTCTTAAACCCCGCCGATCGGGTGGTAAAATGTAAGTCAGCCTACATTTTCCGCACGGATGTGGATGAATTACATAACATCTCAAGTGATGCGGCTTGGTGGAAAAACGTTGGCCTCTGTATTCGCTTATATTTATTCATTATGTCGTGCTGTGATATTTGATTTTATTTGTGCAGAAGCAAATCTTTGATGTTGATAAACAATCCTGGGTTATTTCTCTGCTGAATAAGCCCTCCCCTAAAGGAAGGGAGCACATAGGGATGTATAAGGACGCATGCATTATGATCTAACTGGATCAATTTGTTATTGCTCGGTTTTACCGTAGCATAGCGTGTAGGTTGTGGGAGAAAAGCCCTATTGCTGAGCTCTGTGGCTGAAGCTGGGTGATGCAGCAGGATTTCGTGGGCAGCAGAGGAGGAAGAGGACATGAAATTGACGTTTTAGGAGGATATACTACTTACCAGTAGTGAGTCACGTTTTAATTTGATAAGGGGGGAAAAAGAGCATGTGAGAAACTGATTGAGGTGAATGATGAGGTCCTCACAGTTCCCATTGCTGACTTGGACCAGCTTATTTTGAGCATGCATCTGCACTGTTGATAATATAGAGTACAGTGTATTATCAGGATGACCAAGAAGATCACACTGTATAAACAACTAACATGTTTTAATGCTCAAAAGTTGGAGTAACATGGGACAATATACACTGATTCACAGATGTTCTAATCATTATTTAAAGCATAAAATGTTTTCAGTTGACTTTAAATATAAACATGCACCAAAAATGCTATTTCCTGACAACAATCTGAAAATAGAATGAGAAATGGATGAAACATCAATAATCTCTAGAATCCTGCGGTTTACCTTGAAGCCAAAAACAGCACTGGAAATATTTTGGGCATGTTTGCAAAACTGCAATAAATGTTAAACCCTCATATGGAACTTAAAAGAATATCTTAATTTCAATTCAGTTTATTTCTATAGTGCCAATTCACAACACACTTGTCATCTCAAGGCACTTTACAGTTCACCAGATCATACTGTCAAATTGATTCAAAGTTATCTATCTAAGGAAAACCAGTTGATTGCATCGACTCATTGACTAGAATGCATTCCCTCACACTAAGCATGCTTGTAGTGACAGTGGAGAGGAAAAACTCCCTTTTAACAGAAAGAAACCTCCACCAGAACGAGGCTTAGTGTGATCTTAAAAATCCTGACCTTGATAAACATGTACGAATTTAAATAGATATGATCACATATTATCTGGACTTCTAAATTAAACGCACCAAAAATTATCCTTAAATTTAGAGCCAGTTCATAATAACAAGAAATATCTCATCCTTTGTGCAATTAGTGTGATGATCAACAATATTCTTCCAACTAGGGATGTGGCGGCCGCGTGGTTAGGGCATAGGGCTTGGAATCCTGAGGTTGTGAGTTTGAAACCCACTCCCACTCACTGCTACTCTGGGTCCCTGAGCAAGATCCGTAACCCCCTATTGCACTGCACAGTGCCAGCCCACTACCCCCCATTAATTTCTCCATTGTGATATCAATAAAATTTATTTTTTTATGTGCTCAAAAGCCGTGCTGCCTTTTGCAAAAAAAAAAAAAAAAAAACTGATCTGCACATATTAAGGATAGCTAATGCATATAGACAAAACAGCTTCATAGTTCGATAAGCCATTTCAGTTTATAGCTACAAATACAAGGTATTCTAAACTACTGAAAATGTTATACCTGCATCACCATGGCAGCAAGACTGAGCATTGTGCTGCAAAGGCATTGTCATCGCATTATCTATGTGCAAAATGTAAGGTGGCCCCAAATGAAATACTGATCAGGGCCTAATACAACCTTGAAGTTGATCTGACACAGAACAGTTTTAATAAAGAATAAGAGAAGTTAAAAATGAACCAAATGCAAAATAATGACACACTTCTATCTATCTATCTATCTATCTATCTATCTATCTATCTATCTATCTATCTATCTATCTATCTATCTATCTATCTATCTATCTATCTATCTATCTATCTATCTATCTATCTATCTATCTATCTATCTATCTATCTATCTATCTATCTATCTATCTATCTATCTATCTATCTATCTATCTATCTATCTATCTATCTATCTGGTTATGAAAACATTCAATATTAAACACATTTTCATTACAGAATTGTTAGCTTTAGCCAAGGTATGTTTAAAGGCAACATACTGATCTGAAAAGTGAACCGAATTTAATTGCATATCCCGATGTTTTGACTGTACTGTATGCACTAGAAACACACACACCATCCCAGGGGATAAACCTTGCTTGTAATAAACAGTACAAAAAATACGGACATTTATTAATTAATTGAGTAAATAATAAGCAAAAAATATTACCAATAAATATATTCTTAGCACAAAAACTAATATTTAACATATTTAACATTATGGAAACATCTTTGATATGTTGTTTTTCCCAAAGAGCACAACACAGCAGTTTGGTTTGACTTGTGAAAAATGTTGGTTAAAGAATCAGACCCCAAGATCAAACATGGGACCAGCATGAAAAAGAGGTTCTAGGCTGTTGTGGTCCTGTTCTGTTCTTTCAGACACCAAAGAGCCTTTGTTTGAAAAAAAAAAAAAGGCTGTGTGTCATTTCTTATAACTTAAATCCCTTAAGGAAATGAGAACATCAAACAAGAAGTGTGAATGGGCAAAACCAACCTGCTCACTAAACTCTCAAATGTGGCACAATTCATAAGGTAGTAACTGGAGACCAGAAGGTTAATTTGAGTGGCAGTTCTTGGTGTTGGACACAGTTGGTAGCACCAAAAATACCAAACTCTTCAGAGTTGGAAACAAATGAGAAAGAAAATGAAAACGGGGGTTCATTTAAACTTATGTCACGTTAGATGATTTATTTACTAATATAGTTCTCTTCTACATGGCAGGCATCTACTGACCTATTTCTAAGTAGGTATGGCAGCTTGAAGAACAAAATGACAAAAGGAAAGAATTTATCAGCAATTCTTAAAATTGTGTTATGCAAACAGAAGGTCCATCTCAGTCATGGCACCCAGCCAGGCTTTCTGGCTGAACTGCTTTGGTTTTGTAACATGATCATGTAACACCAAGCACTTTGAGGAGTCTAAAACTCTGAAAGTGTTTTGTATTTGTTTCGTTTATACTATTTGCGTATGGTATACAAACCTGTCTTATTTTAAATTTCATTTTTTCCACATTAATGACTGATTAAAACAAGAAATCATTTCTTTAAATCCAGGATCTAGTTATTTTCTGGAGGTTTTTTAAGTATGTTAATAGAGTCATTTCTCGTGCTTGTGGATATTCCTTTTGTCACTTTTAACTTTTCTTGCTATTTTGGTATCCAGCTTTGTAGAGACAACCATTTCCTTTTACAGTTCCCGGTGGGGGAAAAAAAAAAAAAAAAACAATAAAAAAACATTAGGAACTGAATCAAACAGCCATCAGTTGATCAAAGTATGCTCTCAAGAAAATAGTGAGTTATTGTGTTCAGGTGCGTTCACACTACATGAGACAAGGATATTTTTATCCTTATGGGCATAGAGGTAACCTAAAGAACACAAGATTTATCTCCAGTTGTTGGTGTTTTTTTTACATACACACTTTGACCTGACAGAGCACAGAAAGCTTTGGTTTCTGCTGGCTTGTGCAGTTTGTTTTCTGCAGCATTGTAAACGTCAACATGCATGAGGCCATAATTCTACCTGTGCACAATCTTTCCTCTCGGAGCCCCTCCTTTTTTTATCTTTAAATCACTCAAGAGTATCCACAGTGATGACATTGTTAGGTGAGATAGGAATACACCTATCAGTTTCATTTCTACCCACTGTACATGTTTCAGTTGCAATACAGATTGAAAATGTTGTTACCTAAGAATTTCTTCTCGGATTATTTCTTAGGCATCATGAACACAATATGAGTTTTATTGAGAGCTGATTTTGTCTTGTCAGCTGCGCAGCCTTGTCTAATAAATCTCTGTACCCATGTGAAACTCCAGTGCAAATTGCAGTTTTCTGGAGCACCACTGGCTGCGCTCCAACAGTCAGCTGCTGTTGCTGTTGCCCCTGCTGCTGCTGTTGCCCGGCAACATACAGTATTTCATAGCTCAGCTGAGCTCAGCGCTGAGCAGAAGTCAGCGTTTCATCTCTGCACCACATATCTATATCAGTGTACTTTTGTACTAAGCCTTTTCTTCATAAGGTTTGGTTGAAGAACATTGCATAAGGGGCAGGAATAATTTGTTAAGGATTTCAGTGTTATTAACCATTAAAGAAGATTATTAGGAAAATATAGATGACAATTTTACATAGATTATATTTTTGTTTTACTCATTTCACTTTATTTGTAATTCAGTTTTATTGATTTTATAATTAACTCCTTTTGAAGAATTGGACCATAGATTGATGGGATTTCTACACAAAACAATTCAAAAGGAAAAATAAATGTATGAATGTTATGGATTTTTCTGTGTCTTGTTTTCCTGTTAAAAAGCACATCAATATTGTTTAGTTCACATACCAGGTTCAGTTTGAATTTCTCCTCAGAGGTATATCGGTATTAATTAAAGTTTGTCAGCCAAATATCGATATGTTGTGCTCATCTTTTTCATATTTTACTACTTTTAAGAGATCTTTATTCCAAATTAACCTTATAAAAAATGTTTAAAGCTGGCGACTTCACAAGAGTTAGGGCAACCAATGAGGGTACTTTGAGTTCATGTTCTCTGTTATGTATTCTTTATTTGCATGTTTTCACTTACGTTCCTTAAAAGCGTTTTTTTGTTTATGCACCTTTAAACTAAACATCTTACTCACTTTGTTTAACACTTTGTAGGCCTATAATTTTAAAAGTCATTGCTAAAGCACTAGGAAATAGTTAAGTAGGTACAGTTCAGATTTTAATGGCTGTTATTTAATTACCAAACGTCTTAATTGGTCATTTGAATAGGTGTTGTTATATAAAGCTCATCCTCTGGTCAATGCATTTTATTGAAATGGTTATCTTAGTTCCAAAACCACTGCCCTGCTGTTAGAAAGAGAGAAATAGTTCTTGTTAGTTAAGGAACTATGACAAAAAGGATGTTTACTCTGTCATATGTATAAGGTTGTTTTGAGAACCAGAGCATTAGCCTAGTAGTTTTTCGAAACTAGACATTTAACTTCAGACATTTTACTTTTGCTGTTGGCACCAAACCATTAACTTGTCCTGTGTCCATTAGTTTCACAGCATCAGTTTGCTCTTCATATACTAGCAATTATTTTAGACTATATGCCTGACATCTCTGTGATTAGTTCATTAGAATATAAGATGACCAGATTTGTGAAATCAAATCTGGGGACATTTCCAACAACAAAAATCCATAGTAAAAGCCAGGAATATCTCTCCTAACACTGGTAGTATTTTCTTAAAATTAATAAAATGAATAAATCGATAATGTTTTTTATAGAAAACTAGAATTGTGTCTCTGGGTTTGGAGTGAGAGTGAAGGGGTCAAGAGTGGTTAGCAGGGCTTTCCAGTTTTGGGGGCTTAAAGAGCTTTTTCTCCCTCTAAGGGGCGTGACATGAGTAATGGAAGAAAACTAAAAAGTATTTATTTTTTCCTTTTTAGCTTAGCATTTTGGACAAGCTGTTAGCTCAGCCTCCAGATACATAAACTGTATTTTACATTAAGGTTTTCTAGAGCATTTGCTTATATAGGAAACCTTATCTCCATTTAACTTTAGGAAGAAACTTCTCAAAGCTTGATAAGCTAATGATTTATTTAGAGGATGTAGGACTATATAGTGTAAAATTTATGTTACTCTATTTTCTGATTTGTTGATTTAATTTGAAAATATTGAGTAACTTCAATTAATTTTTATAAATTTCACCTAATAATAAACACTTTTTACATATATTAAATAAAATATTCAATTTAAGTCAGTTTATTGATATGGCGCTAATTAACAACATGTGTCATCTCAAGCCACTTTACAAAGACAGTTCAACCACATCATACAGTCAGATTGGATCAAAGTTTTTAATCTAAGCAAGCAAGCCCACTGTTTGGACTAATTGACTCGACAGCAATACCTCACACCAAGCATGCTTGTAGCAATAGTGGAGAGGAAAACTCCCTTTTAACAAAAAGAATACTCCAGCGGAACCAGGCTCAGTGTGAGCGGCCATCTGCAGAGGCCCACTGAGATTAAAGGATCCAAAATGTAACTGTCAACCAGCTCCAAAAGCAGCCCCTTCCCAGAAACACATAGCCAGGCAGATGAACTCCGATCCAGCTACCATGTCAGAGGATGAATGAGAGCACATACAGACCATTACAGTCTGAGAAACAGGACTACACTAAAAAACAGGCCAGGCTCCAAAATCTATAAACAAAGGTGTTGTTGGCAGCAGCACAGCTGATATTTCTCTCCAGGATGGTGCCAAACAGGAACTGGTCAGATGAAATTATTATGATGAGGAAAAACAGGGAGCATAACATTAGAGATTGAACTAACAAATACTGCAGAATAGGAGAATAGAGATAGAATGACGCAGAATGGGAGAATAGAATGAAGCAGAAGGGGGAAAAGGGGTCCCTATGTCCTCAAACAGTCTAAGTCTATAGCAGCATAACTATAGAGATAGCACAGGATACCCTGAGCTACTTTAACTATGAGCTTTATCAAAAATTATTTTAAGCCTTGCCTTAAAAGTAGACAGTGTGTCTGCCTCATAGACTAAACCTCGTAGTTTGTTTCATGGGAGAGGAGCCTGATAACTTAAAGATCTGCTCCCATTCTTATTTTAGAAATTCTAGGAACCATTTGTAAACCTGCAAATTGAGAGCAAAGTGCTCTGTTAGGAACTTAAGGTACAATCAGCTCTCTGATATAAGGCGGACCTAGGCCATTTAAGGCTTTATATGTGAGAGGGGAATTCTTCTGGAGTTTATTCTATTCAATTCTATTTTGGAGTTAACAGGAAGCCGATAAAGAGAAGCTAGGATAGGAGATATATGATATCTCCTTTTAATTTTCATGTGAACTCTGGCTGCAGCATTTTGGATCAGCTGAAGGCTTAGTTTGTTGACTTCCTGATAATAAAGAATTACAATAGTCAAGCCTTGAAGTAATGCATGGACTAGTTTCTCAGAATCACCCCTAGATATTTCTCATTTTTGCAACAATTTGGAGGTAAAAGAAGGAAATTCTAGAAACCTCTTTGATATGGGATTTAATGACAGGTCCTGATCACTTTTCAGGCTGTGTTGTTATATGTAGTGAGTTCATTCACTTCCTCTGCAGTGCGTTCAACGCTGCCGAGTTTGTACTTGCTGGTTAAGTGTTAAAGCACACGTTGCCATCACAGATACACACTGGTTCTGTGAAAATTTTTAGGCCCTCTAACCACACTTGCAGGGGCTTGCCTCATTATCCCAGGAGTAGTGGCTTTGAGATTTCTCTAGTTTAACATTTATTATTAACGACCATCTTCATCATGTTGAACTCAGAGTCTCTTTCTTTGTCTCTTCTTCCTTCGGCTCTGCTGAGTGGTCCTGTTTGTTGCACAACACAGAAATCCGACAGACAGCTCCTCTTTACACTGAGTTTAATACTTTTATTGAATTATAAAATATTTTCATGTTGCTCATAAGTGTGTATTATTGTAGCTATATATTTCACACAGCTGTAGATTAGCAACTGGACTTACATTTTCTCCCAATGTAAATTATTCATGGTTCTGACACTTAGAAGGATTTATTTGTTTTGAGCCACAGTATTTCTAGATTAATGTTTGTGCATGGGCTTAGCCACTTTTGGTCAAACTGAGATAATCAGAAAATTCAAAATAAAGAAAAAAAAAAAATATAACTTGCCTGTCATCACTTAGGTAATGATTAATGCTTGGGTTTCACAGTTTCACAGACTGTCCATTGGCTAGATTTAATGCCTGCACTCTTTAGAGAACCATGAAAGTGAACTGTTTGTTTTACGTAGAAATCAGAGAATGTTTCAGCTGCACTACAATAAAATGTATTAAATAGCCCATCTGCTTACAAAGATTATATATTTTTGAACAAAAAGAATTGAATTGTTGGAAGCTCTAGCAGTTAATGATTTTTCTGTCATATGCCCATTAGTTAAATGACAATATTTGCCTCTGTGCTCTCTCCTTAGCTGTCCCCTTTCCCTTGAGCCACCGCCTTACAATGAAGGAAGTGTTTGACTGTGAAGGCAAACCTCGTGTGGATCTCCTGAAAGCTAACCTGACCAAGGAGGGCCGCGTGGAGGAAGCTGTGGCACTTCGAATCATCAATGAGGGTGCAGCCATCCTCCGCCAGGAGAAAACTATTCTTGACATCGAGGCACCAGTTACAGGTATAGTAGAGATTCTTCTGAGATAGTTTAGACAAACTCAATAAGAACAAAAGCAGTCCCCCCCCCCCCCCCCCCCCTTTGTAACCTACAACAATAATTGTATGTTAAAAATAAATAAGTAAAATAAAACTGTTAATAGTCAGACATAGTCACTGACGTATAAATGGGGCAGAGAGAATGGTCCGAACACGGTAACTGAACTGGACCATGCCAGCCACTAATGAACTCCGCTAAACTAATACTAGTTCAATGGTTGGCATGGTTAAGTTGTGGCTTGGTTCTCTGATAACAAAGAGCGCATTGGCAGACCTCGTCTGCTCCTATTTACAGACATCTGGGGAGCAGTCTGAGGTTAAGGGTCATGCTCAGGGACCCCATCAAATGAGCGTGGTGCGACATTTTGGTTTCGGAGGATGCCGAAACCGATGCTCTCGTTGAAATTATCCAGGCATATAATCCAGGCATATATATATATATATATATATATATATATATATATATATATATATATATATATATATATATATATATATATATATATATATATATATATATATATATACAGGTGCTGGTCATAAAATTAGAATATCATGAAAAAGTAGATTGATTTCAGTAATTCCATTTAAAAAGTGAAACTTGTATATTATATTCATACATTACATACAAACTCATATATTTCAGATGTTTATTTTGTTTAATTTTGATGATTACAAATGACAACAAATGAAAATCTCAAATTCATCATATCAGAAAATTAGAATATTACTGAAGACCAATAAAAACAAAGGATTTATAGAAATGTTGGCCAACTGAAAAGTATGAACATGAAAAGTATGAGCATGTACAGCACTCAGTATTTAGTTGGGCCTCCTTTGGCCTGTATTACTGCAGCAATGCGGCGTGGCATGGAGTCGATCAGTCTGTGGCACTGCTCAGGTGTTATGATAGCCCAGGTTGCTCTAATAGTGGCTTTTAGCTCTTCTGAATTGTTGGGTCTGGTGTATTGCATCTTCTTCTTCACAATACCCCATGGATTTTCTATGGGGTTAAGGTCAGGAGAGTTTGCTGGCCAATTAAGAACAGGGATACCATGGTCCTTCAACCAGGTACTGGTAGCTTTGGCACTGTGTGCAGGTGCCAAGTCCTGTTGGAAAATGAAATCTGCATCTCCAAAAAGTTGGTCAGCTGCAGGAAGCATGAAGTGCTCTAAAACTTCCTGGTATGTGGCTGCGTTGACCCTGGACCTCAGAAAACACAATGGACCAACACCAGCAGATGACATGGCACCCCAAACCATCACTGACTGTGGAAACTTTACACTGGACTTCAAGCAACGTGGATGAAGTGCCTCTCTTCTTTTCCTCCAGACTGTGGGACCTTGATTTCCAAAGGAAATGAAAATTTACTTTCATCAGAGAACATGACTTTGGACCACTCACCAGCAGTCCAGTCCTGTTTCTCTTTAGACGCTTCTGACGCTGTCTGTGGTTCAAGAGTGGCTTGACACAAGGAATGCGACAGCAGAAACCCATGTCTTTCATACGTCTGTGTGTGGTGGTTCTTGAAGCACTCACTCCAGCTGCAGTCCACTCTTTGTGAATCTCCCCCACATTTTTGAAGGGGTTTTGTTTCACAATCCTCTCCAGGGTGCGGTTATCTCTCTTGCTTGTACACTTTTTTCGACCACATCTTTTCCTTCCCTTCGCCTCTCTATTAATGTGCTTGGACACTGAGCTCTGTGAACAGCCAGCCTCTTTAGCGATGACCTTTTGTGTCTTGCCCTCCTTGTGCAAGGTGTCGATGGTCGTCTTTTGGACAACTGTCAAGTCAGCAGTCTTCCCCATGATTTTGTAGCCTATAGAACTAGACTGAAAGACCATTTAAAGGCTTTTGCAGGTGGTTTGAGTTAATTAGCTGATTAGAGTGTGGCACCAGGGGCCATCAATTTTGAACCTTTTCACAATATTCTAATTTTCTGATATGATGAATTTGAGATTTTCATTTGTTGTCATTTGTAATCATCAAAATTAAACAAAATAAACATCTGAAATATATGAGTTTGTATGTAATGTATGAATATAATATACAAGTTTCACTTTTTAAATGGAATTACTGAAATCAATCTACTTTTTCATGATATTCTAATTTTATGACCAGCACCTGTATATATATATATATATATATATATATATATTAGGGATGCACGATATAATCGGCCCCCTATCGGTATCGGCCTTAAAACTGAATATCGGACATCGGCCACCCCACCGATATTTAACCCGATATTTGATCAGCTTCTGAGTTTCTAAAGTCTAAAAAAAAAATATACTACTTCTTCTTCTTCCTCAGAAACTTCTTTTTTACAGACTTAAAAACTTCTAAAGATGAGGGGAAAAATATTGATACATTAGAATATCACAATATCTTCATATGCTGATATATTGCCATTTAAAAACACCATATCAATCTCTTTTACTAATGAAATATTGCTATATGTCACCGTTATGCTACGAAATCCCCCGAAAATTCACGAAATTTTGCCATATTTTTATATATTGATATATTGATGCGGTATCCATCTATTTTACTAACAAAATCTCACAAGAATTTGCAAAATATCACGAGAGTTTGAACGATGAAATTTCACGAGATTTTGAAAGTAAAATAGATCGATACCGCGTTTTTAAAAATCAATTTGATATCAGCATATGGAAATATATTTGAGTATATTATTTTTCAAAGTGTCAGAAATGGATAACAAAGCTGCTATTTTCAATGACTACTTATTTTTGTCCAGCTTTAACATCGGTATCGATATCGGTTATCGGCTACATGAGTTTTAAAATATCGGCATATCGGATATCGGGCAAAATCCCAATATCGTGCATCCCTAATCTATATATATATATATATATATATATATATATATATATATATATATATATATATATATATATATATTAGTGCTGTCAAAATTATCGCGTTATTATCGCGTTAACGCGAGGCCATTTTAATGCCGATAATTTTTTTAACGTGAGATTAACGCTATGTGGTTTTATGGTACAATTTTCCAAGTACATCCCGCTGCAGCCTGCGGGAAGGAGGGGCTATTTTCCCCCAGTCTATGCATTTTCCATAGGCTTCGAGAGCGGAGCTCCTCAAGGAAAAAAGACGCTCATACACTGGGTGGCGCTAGTGCCTTTTCTTTAAGCCCCACCACCAATAAACAAGTTGAGTGTCTGGTAACTAGTAGCAACCTGAAATACGCTGAGAAAACAGATTACTGAGGTGAAATGGAATCTGCTACGGCACTCTTGCTGTCTGTGTACGCCACAGGTCGGTATCGTGTGTGTGTGTGTGTGTGTGTGTGGGTGGGTGTGTGTGTGTTCTCATTTTTGTTGAGAGGCTGAAAAGTAACTTTCTAGAGCATAGATTACCTCCATCTGGTGATATCGGTCTATTGATTTTGATGTATTGATTGAAAATTGTTCATTATTATCTTGGTTAATTGACACCTAATGTTAACTCTACTACATTTTATAGCAGTAGGGTAAAATGCTTGTCTTTGTTCAAAAGACTGTATTAACTGTAAAGACCGTCTTTTACATCAGCCTGTTTTCAGGGCCTTTTTTTTGGCTACATATTTGTTATTTTTTGCTACATGCCTCCCCATCTTCTTGTCATATGTTTCTATGGCATAAATCAGTGTCTGTGACCTGTTTTCATTTAAAAAAAAAGAACATTGGCACAAACCTAGCCTGTATGTATTTTTTGTATGTCATCGAGAGTATTTAAATGATTTTCAATCAGAAAAAAAATGTGTGATTAAAATGCGATTAATCGCGAGTTAACTTAAGCATTGATGCGATTAATCGCGATTAAAAAAGTTTTATCGATTGACAGCACTAATATATATATATATATATATATATATATATATATATATATATATATATATATATATATATATATATATATATATATATATATATATATATATATATATATATATATATATATATATATATATTGCTGTACCAAGCCCACAACATTAAGTGGATTTCGACACATGCCATTTAACTGTTTTCATCCTTAAAGATCCAGATCCAGATACATCATTGACAGCTTACTGCCACCTGCTTTGGACATTGTTAAACATCTCAGCCCAGATTTGCCTTCTGAAATTTTACATCCAGTACTTTGCCTATGGAGCTGTACAGGACAGGGAGGAGCTATACACCAAATTCTTGGACACCTTGAAAGATGCACTACAGAAACCATCTGTTTACCTGCAAGTGAAGCGTGGAGGAGTAAAACACGGGATGCTGGAATAACAACCTAATTTCAGAGCTCTAGTTCAAGCAATGCAAGCCAAACCCACCCTGTTTTGCTGAGCTGCTTTTACTGTTTAGAACAGAAGAACGGAAGCCAGTAAAGATGAACGGATGAAAAGTCTGGGACCATCAAAAGAAAAGGGTTCTGTGCATGACAGCAATTGAAGAAAGGAAAGGAGTTTGTGCTGCACTGTCCACTCTCACAAAACTGATGGCTGAAATACAATAGCAATTAGCCACTCTAACTGCCTCACAATCCTCCATCTCCTTTCAGCCATTTACTCAATGAAACGCTCAGACACTGTACCACCTTTAATTCTAAAGCTTGCTTCTGTTGTGGAGAAGATGGAAATGTAAGACTACAAAGTCAGAACCGAACAGTTAACACCAAGCACACACAAATCAACGAAAGAAAACAGAAATGGCAAAGACAAAATCCTTCCTCCCATCAGTATTTAAACTAGAGTTGGTTCCTGTTGAGGGACAAATAGGAACTGTGCAAGACGCACCCTGTCCTGCACCAAAGAAGAGGAGGAGGAATGTTTGCAAAGCTACTACAAACCAGAGGGGCCAGAAATGTTGCCTTGAGGACTGATTGGATCTTAAATCAGTATTGCTGGTCAGACCTACCAGTGCTTGCTTGACATTGGATCACTGGTGACTACATTACCTGTTTTATTCTATGATCAACACCCTCATGAATACCAAAAAGAATAATTAATTTTATTACAACACAGAGATGATCAAATTATCTGCTGTAATCTTACATGTTTAGCTATTTTACATGTGTCTGCTATTTCAAAAAGTGTGCTCATGAATAGAGTAGGAAATAATGCTGATCCTGTAATAAAAAACAAAACAAAAATTTTTTTACAATGACTGCAGTTTCAGACACACCCTCTCCTCACTGTAACTACCGTATGTGGAATTAATTTAGGCAACTTTATAAAGCTTTTACATTATCCACACTTTACTTTTACACTTTAGTTACTGCAGAACAATGTGTACTTTTTTTCTATTTTTGTTGTATAGTTGGACACATATCTCGTGTTATCAGAAAAAAATATAAAATACATCTAATTTTCTTTGGTTTATTGATATGCTGTGTATACTGGTAAAATGTGATTAAAACACAGTGAAATCTCATGAAAAAAACCCACTTCTTTTATATGCTAAAGTAACAACACCATGAAATTCAGCTCTTGTATTAGATCAGATTCCTTTTTATGAGGAAAATCTTCCATTTAAAAAGTTTTGGACACTTTTGGCACGTCTGTGCCAAAGTCACCGATCCGCCTGGGACACTGTCCACTAAAACCTTGCTGGATCAAATATGCGTTAACTGATTCAGTCAAAATTTGCTGCAGTCACTGTGAAGATGTGGTTCTGTACATTCTGAGGATTCTTGCTGAGTTTTAAAGAGGTTTTTATGTTTTGCAGTCTTTATTTTGAAAACAAATTGGTGAGGCTTAAAAATGTAGCTTTTTGCTCCAGCTTGTGTTTGCTGAACCATACCATCCAAATGTCCTGCATACTGATGCCAGTGTAACTGGACTAGGTGATGCCTGCCTTATATCAGGAACAAGAAGGAAACATAGCCTATGACAGCTGGGCCTTTTATCCCGCCCATAAACTTGAATTTCTTGCCCTGAAATTGAGCGTGACTGAAAAGTTCAAAGACTATGTATATGGCGTCAACTGCACTGTAACCGACAGCAACCTCTTGACCTACATACTTACTACAGCCATATTATATGCTACTGGAAATCATTTGTTTGCTATATTGTCTACTTATTAATTTAAACTGTTTCCAGAGCAGGAAATCAAAACTGTGATGCAGTAGACCACACCCCTGCTCCAGCAATGATTCTGAACTCATCCACCAGTTCATCTTCCAGCACACCGCCAATGCCAATGCTATCTGAGGAAATCATGAAAGCCATCTGCCAGAGTGAGAACTATTGCTAAGGGAGTGGTCAAGGCTAGAGCTGAGTAGAGCTGGTGGCTTGGTCCTGAACGTTAAAATAGCAGTGGACGTAGAGCAAAAAATGAAGACCTGTGGCCGTTGTGTGAGGAAAGGCTTTACCAGATGGTGCTGCTCTGTTGGTAAACGTCACAAGATTGGGACCGTTAGAATGCCTATGCTTGGATTTTTTGAGCCTGACACACGTGATATCCTTGTCCTTACCAATCACTTCACCAAGTTCGCTGATAGCATTCCTACTTCAAATCAAAGAGCCAATACAGTTTATGGGAGAATTTTATAATTTACTGTGGCATTCGAGAATGCATAGCGACCAAGGAAAAGACTTTGATTTTGATATGTATTAGGTCAGCGTGCTGAGGAAGAGTCCAGTCGGAAAGGGTCAGCAAAGTGTTGCTGTTTGGAACTGGTTAAGAACCACCAAGGTACCCAAGGCAATCTTTTTCCCTGTATAGTCACTGATATCCTTATAGGAAACTGAACCTGGAGCATCTGAGGTATTTACATCAGCCAGTTTTGTGATCAGCTTTCCATCCAACACAAAGACCAACTTAATGTCATGTCTAAGGAAGGTCACCGTGTGGAACAAGAGTCTGGTCTAAGGGCTCAGAGAGGATGTCGCTGCTCAGAACTGGTTTAAAACCACCAAGTTATCCAAGGCAATCACTTTACCTTATAAGAAACTGCACTGGAGCATCTCAGTGAACTACATCAGCATGTTTTGTGATTCCTATCCTTCTTGATGAAGAGCTATGTCGTTCTTTTCCACTTTCGTTCTGTCAGATATCAATGCAGTGGCCTCCGAGGACATTTACACACTGGCCTTTAGAACTGCTGTTCTCATATGCCAGCTGAATGCCAAGAGCGATAGTGAAGTTGTTGAATACTCGTTAGATAAGCTGTTAGAGGACCTGCAACTCAACCATGAGGAGCTTCTTGACCTTTGCATTTTGCTGGTCTGTGATTACTGTGATAAGATCCCTGGTTTGGGTCCTAAGAAAGCTTCGATGCTGTTCCAGAAGCATTGTCATGTTGACTGCAGCCATTTGAAAGCAAGGCTTTACAATACCCATGCCAGAACAACCTAAGATTCAACACCATTGTGTTGAATCAGCATTTACATACAAAAACAAACGGGTAATTTGGAGAGTCTGTATCAGGAGCCACACGTAATTCGATTGGCTGAACGTCAAAGGAGCAGAAGGCATGCGTGCGGGTAGAGTCGCGTTGCTCAAGTCTTGCATTTAGTGAAGCGGGAAGGGAGGAATTAATAGTTTTATTCAATGTATTTCTATGTTAAACACCCACGTGGGTTACATTCTACTTTCTTGTTTTTAGGCCTATATTTGTACCTATTTGACTTGAACTTTGTGAATTTATCTGTGAAAATAACTATACATTGCTCCGCTTAACTTACTTCCTGAAGAGTCTATAAATGGTAGATTGTACGACCTAGCACTCAAAACAAAAAAACTGACAAAGTACAGATAAAGGAGTGCCAGTTGTAATTAAAGCACTCGAATGAATGCATGAATGAAATGGTGGCGTATTTCATGTACAGTACTGCTGATCCTTATGCTTCCCCGTGGAGTTTTAATGTTTTTGTTTCCACCAATATGCAGCTCACAATATACAGTAGCAGGGATATACAGGTCAGGTACACAACTGGTGCCGATTATCAGTCTGTGTACGTTTTAGAGTGTTGAGGAGCTTTTGATCAGTAATCAATTAGCTTAGTTTTCTTTGGTTGTATAAATGAACTGACCCTTTGACTTAACCAGTCTTGGGCAAGTTACTTAAAAAAAGTATTTCTTTAGTTCCTTCTCTCTGTTACAGCTCATTGAGAGTAACTCGTTACTAGCCAAAGTAACCTTGCAGTTATTTCTTATGTTTTACAATGCTGAAGAATTTTGAAAATTTTATTGTTATTATTATTATTAAAAACTACTAGAGGTTAAATTATGGAATGTAAGGTGTTTGTTATTAATTTATAAATTATATAATTATTTAAAAGGCCTCCAGATATGAAATTATGAAAACTAATCTTAAATATATTGGAGTGTGTGGTTAGCCAACTAACTTGCAATATTAATCAGTAGATGTGAAGATGTTTATAATAAAAAGAAAAAAAAGATGTTATGGCATTAAGTTCTTTTGACATTGACAGCCTTCATTACCAGCAAGTAAAATCATTTCAGCCCTGAGAATGTAAAGAACATGTCTCACTTAAAGGCAGCAGCTGTGAGTCAGTATTAAGATGATGTGCAGAGCTTCTTTAAATTAAAACTTCTAACCGACATTTGTAAAGTTCCTGTAGATATTGAAAAAATCACAGAAACATTTATCATTCAGCAAGTGCTTTTTCTCTAGGAATTAAATGGTTGGCTCTGCACCATTGTCTCTGCTCTGTGTTAATGCTGAAGTTCTGCATCTCTATGCACCATGTATGCTTACATGTGCACATTGCTGTCACATGCTCTTACACTAGCAGACTGTTATCCTTGTGTATGCAAGTTGAGTAAGGATTAACAAATCTGTTTAAAGCGTAATGAGTAAAGTGTAACTGGCTTTTAAAAACTAATTGGTTAGTGCTAGTTAGTGTCACACAGATAACGTAACCCATTATTTAATAAGTTAGTCTCAACACCTTCACTTTACCACCCGTGAAAGTGGGAATGAGATCATGTAAAGAAAATTAGACAGATGTATGTCTTCATTTGTCAGGAAATGATAGCAAATACTTATTAGACAAAACCTACCCATATTAATAATTCAAATGTTTAAAACGACTGAACAAAATGAACAAATTGAGGTGTTTATACTAGGAGCCTTAATATATGGAATGGCCTGCGCATTTGTTGGTTGCATTTGCCTGTGTAGTTGCTGAATTATAGAGCAATTCAACTCATAGGAAATGTTATACTAAAAAGAAATTAATGGACACCAGAGAAAAACAAATTTTTCAAACAGCTTAAAAAACATACCGTATTTTCACGACTATAAGGCGCACTTAAACGTCTTTTTTTCCCCTCAAAATGTGCGGTGCGCCCTTTGGTGCGGTGCGCCCTATGTGTGTTGTAACTGCGACTTTTGAGACCACCTCATTGAGGAGATGATGAAAGAGTGGCTGAATGTAAGGAGACCAGGTGTTTTTTTTCCACTCATCACCATCGCTGTTAATATGTGACTCCATGCGTGCCCATCTCACAGCTGATGTGAAAAACATGGGGAAACAAATTAACGCTGTGCTCGCTGTTCAACCACTCGACATCGTTGTGAACTGGACCCAGCAGGTGCAGCAGATGCAGCGAGTTTACATGCAAAGTCAATGGTTGACGCGCGTATAGGCGCAGCAAAAGGCCCCGCAGCGCGTTTTGAGCAGCAGGCGCAGCGCGTCGGGAGCGTTTAAGCATCTGACGCACCGCCAACGCGCTGCTGCTCGAGATGGAAAAATGTAAGTTTTGTTGCTGAACGCGCCGCATCAACCAATCAGAGAAGCCGATGTGGGAGCTGACAGCGAGACAGACACAGCGCTCTGATGACATGATATTAACGCAAATGAAAAAGGCTGGATGGATGAGGAGATGATGAAAGCGTGGCTGAGGCAGGTGTATGTGAGGAGACCAGGTGTTTTTTTCCACGCATCACCATCGCTGCGTGCCCATCTCACAGCCGATGTGAAAAACAAGGTGAATCAAATGAACACTGTGCTCGCCGTTATCCCGGGGGGTCTGACAAAGGAACTTCAACCGCTCAACATCGGTGTGAAGCGGCCGTTCAAAGTAAGGCTGCGAGCGGCGTGGGAGCGATGGATGACAGACGGAGACCACAGTTTCAGGATAAGTGGAAGGCAGCGCCGGGCAAGTTACGCCACCGTTAGCGGATGGATTGTAGATGCTTGGACTAACGTGTCTGCTGGCTCTGTTGTTCAAGCTTTCACAAAAGCAGGCATTATTTCTGAGGAGCCACGCTGCACAGAAAGTGACTCTGACAGCGAAGAAGGGGAAATTGGCATGTCTGATTTAGCGCAGCTGTTTAATTCAGAAACAGAGGATGATGACTTTGATGGGTTTGACTAATACTTTGTAATAAATACATGAATAAAGCACAATCATACTCAGTTTTGCTCCCGCTCTATTTTTCTACCTGAAAACTTAATTCAACAGCAGCCTCTGGGCCCGGTCTCCTCCGCGTATACCACGGTGGCTGGCAGGTGTTTTTTCATCTAAATAATCTAAATCTTGCAGCTATATTTGCTGTGATCAGTGGGAATAAAGTAGTTTTAATATGTTTTTAAGTGAGAAAGTCCACCTGAAAACTTAATAATTGCAGTCAGTTCATCCAGATTATCTATTTCTGTCGGAGGCGCTCAGACCCCCACATACCAGCGGTGCACCGACAGTAAAAATCCCTTCATCAGCAGCCTCTAGGCTGGGCAGCCTCCGGGTTCATGCGGTGGCTGGCAGGTGTTTTTCATCTAAATAATTTAAACTGCAGGCACCAGGATACCGGTAATAAAAGCGAACATATTCCGTCGGCAGGTTTCAGGATTTTAAGCTAATTTAGGAGTGATCACAGCGCTGTGTCATCTGCGATGTGTCTTTCTCACGGCCAGCTGCCAGGTTTGATTAATACTTTGTAATAAATACATGAATAAAGCACAGTCATACTCAGTTTTGCCCCCGCTGTATTTTTAAATACGCAGTAGAGGTATTTAAAGGTAGTAGAGGACTTGTACCTGTATATAAAAAACGCACCCTATAGTCCGGTACGCCTTATGTGTGTGTTAAATACAGAAATGGGACACATAACTGAGAGTGCGCCTTTTAGTACGGTGCGCCTTATGGTCATGAAAATACGGTACATCACTTTGTGGTAAAATTTTGCCCGGGGGTAACAGTTTGGTTGGTAATTATTCTACACAGTCAGTTCTTTAGTGTTTCTTAGGATGAACATGTTAAGTATGTATTCCTTTGCTCTTTGCTGTTGTTTTGGTTCAAATAGGATAACTCTCTTGGTGCTGATCCTGGTCATAATTAAACCACAGATCTAACTTAAGTATACCTAAGTAGTGTTTTTTGTTGATTGCTTTATTTATTTGATGTAGGGAAACAGGATGTAAGGTAAATAGTTGAGGTCATTTCAGGAAAAATTTTAATAGAACATTGAGGTAGGCTCATACAGCGGATGGCCTATATTTTTGAGTGACATACATTTTTTCGTTCTTGTATCAGCATCGGCCGATGGGTGCATGCTTCCCATTGTTTACATTTTGTTTGATTATTAATATATATGTTGTTTTTTTTTATTGAGACCTGTGTAACTGTATTGGTGTATTCTTTGTCATGTAAATAGAGGAAGAAAAACCTTGGCTTCAAAAATCAGTCCCAAAAATTTGGCAGCATATATCAGGGATTGGTTAGAGTAATGTCAAAATAATTGGTATTGGCAAAAAAAACTTGTATCAATCTCTCATAGACACATTTATTTTAAGATAATGGAGCACCAGGATTTCATTTACTTGAGGAATCAAAGTTATGGATACTTGGAGATGCTTTGGCTGTCAATATATCAATTAATCAGTATGTTGTACTTAAGGTTAGCATTTAAATTTGCAAGACCATGGTGAGGAAATGGATGAGGCACATTGTAACAGATAGTTCAGAGTGAAATGTATTGGATAAAAATATAGCAAAGCCAAAATATAGGGAAATTTTAATTGCATATAAGGTTAGATAAGAACATAAAATCAATATATTATAAGTATAACCAGTATAGAAGCTTAAAAAAACTTCAGCTTTAATACAGGGGCTAGGACTTCAGTTCAGATTAATTCGAAACATTTTAAAAGAATTAGTGCCATTAAAGTGATTGTGGAGGATTTTTGCACATTTAATAAAAGCCCCGGCCACTCCTCTTTAAAAAAGAATGCACATGCGAGAGCACAAGCCCAATTCTCCTTCTGTACACTCTGTTTACAAGTTGCTGTTCTCGTAGCCCATACAAGCTTACTGTGCTAGTATGTCTGCCCTAATCCATAAATCCCTCAATCACTATATACAGTATATAATGGACTTTGTAGCAAACTTACTGTTCGGACGAATGTTCATTGCTCTTTGCTCCGTTGATTACGTAACTCCTCCTCCACTGCACAATGCCTGCGCCATCTTTGTTATTAGTCGGCGCTGTCGGGTAGCGACAGCCTATGGTGACGGCGGGTTGCTTTGACAGCAAATCCCATAATGCTTTGTGAGGAGAGCTCTCCACGTTAAACATTCTGGGATATATGTGCCTCTTCTGAGGCCTTTCTTTTCTTCTCATTCACTTCGTAGACACTTTCTCTTATGACCATCAGCCATTTTCAAAGAACCGCGGTGATAAAGGCGAGCTCACCACAGATATATGCTTGAAAGTGCGCAAAAAAGATCAGAGAGCACGTAGGATGGCCTTAAGTAAACATATAAAAAGGATGATTGACAATTAGGAGGACCACTTATTTAGATGATCCAAGCGGAAATAAAAGATAGTCGTCTAGGGAGGAAATGTTGTACTCTTTTTGTTACTAAACCAATGACTGCTAAAATTCTTGGGAAAGTAGTTGCCAAACAAGTGTGTGAACACTAACACCATAATTAACTTTTTGAAAAGTTTCAATTTAAGCTTTAGAGCTCATCCAATCACTGAAACATCTCAGGTTAAAGTCCATAATGATATTCTCATGACCTCAGATAATGGACTTTTATCTGTACTCGTCCTGTGACTCAATGCTGCATTTGACACAGTTGATCATAATATTAAAAGAAAAAAAGACTTACATTTTTTATTGTAGAAATTAAAGGAACAGCACCAGACTGGTTTAAATCTTATTTATATGACAGATTTCAGTTTGTTCAAGTTAATAATAAATCTCCCTCATGCTCCAGGATTACCTGGATCAGTGCTAGGACTAATTCTTTTCACCATATATATATATATATATATATATATATATATGCTCCTAATTGGTTATTAGAATTAGATTAATTCCCTCTATTATGCTGATGATACTCTGCTAAATCTATAAATCCAGATGAAGCTAACCCATTACATAAATTACAGGCATGTCTTCAAGAAATGAAAACCTGGATGACCCTTAACGTTCTGCTCCTGAATGCAGACAAAACAGAAGTTATAGTTTTTCTAACATAGTCTTTGAAAAAGTAGCTAATTATTCTGTCACGTTATCTCGAAGGGGATTAAATTGATCCCAGAGAAAAAAAATCTTGGTGTTATTTTTGGAACAATTTCAGTACCTGTCATTTAAATCACATAACAAAGAAGCTTCTAGAATTTCCTTCTTTCATCTCCGGAATATTGCCAACATAAAATAACTTATTTACGGATGATGCTGAGAAACTAGTCCATGCAAGGCTGGACAATTGTAAATCTTTTCTGGCAGGAAGTCCACAAATTGTAGATAAAAGCCTTCAGCTGATCCAAAATGCTGCAGCCAGAGTTCTGATGAAAATTAAAAAGAGAGATCATATTTCTCTTAACTTAGCTTCTCTTCTTTGGCTTCTTTTTAAATCCAGAACAGAATTTAAAATCTTCCTTCTCAGATATAAAGCCTTAAATGGCCAAGCTCCCTCTTATATCAGAGATCTGATTGTTCCTTATGTTTCTAACAGAGCACTTCACTCTCAATCTGCAGGTTTACTAGTGGTTCCTAGAATTTCTAAAATAAGAATGGGAGGCAGATCGTTGTTGGCACTGCTGATTTATGCATATGGAAATTATAAAGTGGATTAAGTTAATCATTGAAAGGGATGTTGCACCTAACATATAAAAGTCATGTGCTTGTACACTGCAAAAATGTTCTAGAAATAAGTAACGTATTGGCCCTTAATTTGAGAAGGTAAATAAGATGATTTGCCAGTGAGTATTTTAACTCCTAAAATAAGATAATTCAATAATATGTACTTGAAATAAGACAATGCAATTGTTATTTCTTATTTTCAATGTAAATTGTCTTATTCCATTGGCAAAGTGTCTCACTTAACTCCTCAAATTAAGATAAAATGCTCTTATTTAGACTTCCATTTTTTGCAGTGTATAATAAATGTGATTTTGGGACTAAGCAGTTTAAAAGGATACCATATATAAATGATTTAAAATCCCTCCATCATATTTTCCCTTCTCAATAAGATATTGAGATATGCAGAGGTTACTATGATAATCACTCAGTGCATGGCTGTGCCAATATTTCCTTCATCTGAATCAGAACTGAACTAATAATTGTTTTACCAAAGGAAGAGGAATCAAATGTTAGCATTCAGCCTCAGTTTACATAGAAGTGTTGGACTCAGACCTGAACATAAAGACAGTAACAAAGCCGTCCTTCTATCACATAAAGAACATCTCCAGCAACGAAGGACTAATATCTCAAGAGGAACTTAAAAATAAACTGTTTATCTGTAGTAAAACTGATCACTGCAATGGTGTCTTCACAGATCTGATTGAAAAGTTGATCAAACAGCTGCAGTTAATCCAGCTTGCCGCTGACTGTGTCCTCACTAATACTAAGATAGTGGAAAACATCACCCTAGTTCCAAAGTCATTACACTTCTCTTTTCCATGACTGTGTGTGCAGAGGGGCATATGATAGGAAGGCACTTTATAGACTGCATCATTCTGGAATTGGGTTTTATTTCTTCCTGTCTGAACCCACAAAAAATATTTTTTCATTTACATAGATATATTAGATAAAACAAAACAAAAAACAGCATGGCAGCTTTTTTTGACAGATTTTTATTTTTTTTTCATTGTACCTGTACATAATGGAAGAAAATATGTGTTTGCCAGATAAGCTGCATGAGGTACACTGCAAAAACGATCTAGAAATAAGTAAAACATTTCTTAAATTAAGTGTATTTACCCTTAATTTGAGTAGGTAAATAAGATGATTTGCCAATGAAATGAGTATTTTAACTCTTAGAATAAGATAATTCAATAATATGTACTTGAAATAAGACAATGCAAGTGTTATTTCTTATTTTCAATGTAAATTGTCTTATTCCATTGGCAAAGTGTCTCACTTACCTCCTCAAATAAAATAAAAATGCACTTATTTTAAGAAAAAATGACTTATTTAGACTTCCACTTTTTGCAATGTATGATAAAGGTGAATTGATTCCTGCATTTTTATTGGTAGAGTTCAATAATAAACATTGTTCTGGGTTTACCTTAGATAATGGGTCAGCAACCCAAACTTAAAAGAGTCCTATTGGACCAAAAAAAAAAAACATCTGTCTGGAGCCAAAAAAATGTAAAAGTCTTCTATAAGCCTCTTATGGCAACACAGGCCTTAATTATATTAGCCCACTATAAAAAAGGACTACTTGGGCTTAAATATATAATAAATAAGCACTCCTGATTAAATGTTTATCATGGAGCAAATGTCACATCATGTGACTACTCTGCTTTATGATATTCAGTGCTTTAAGTTTAAATTCCATTACAATATTATTGTATTAGGTTTTTTATGCATTGATGAAATTATAGAAACACGATAAACAAATCAGATTTTTGATGTTATTTTTATTTTGAGGATTTGGCTGAAAATGTTGAAGAAAATTCACCTACCTGCATAAGAGCGCTACCCGTTCGGTCTGTGAAGGGTTTTCCATGCTGGAAACAAAACTAGCAGCAGTATTGGGGTTTGCAATCCACTTGCTAAATCTATCTTTGCTCTCCTGTTATTTATCCAAAAGTCCTGCAGTCCCACTTTTTGTCTCACTCCCAACTTGGTGGTCGGCTGCAAATTTAGCCTGCCTTCCCTGGAAATGCCTTTCCAAATGACTCTTTTTAGTCGACAACTTTTCATTACAAAGCAAACATGCAGGCAATTCTTCCGCATTGGTAATGAAAGCAAATGATTTGGTCCATTCTTCTTTGAATCCTGTTTTCAGCCATCTTCCTTTTTTCCCCTTTGGGATCCATGGCGCGATACACGCCCACTGCTTTGTTTACAAAAGCCACCTGCCTGGCACTGTGCCACGCTGAAACGTATATTGCAGGCTATGACGCAAATCTTCCTTAACAAAAATGTTTACATTTATTGTTTAAATGTATTTATCCATTTTTTTCAGCATTAGAAACATAAGGACTATTTTTTGACCTACACACCACATTAAAACAAAAAGAATCCAAATCTTTCCATTTTCATACATTTTTCAAAAACCTCCAGTGAGCCACAAGAGGGGCGCTAAAGAGCTGCATTCGGCTCTGGAGCCACGGGTTGCTTTAAATTAACTTGAGTCAGCTTAGAAAATATGCACACTTATTGACTCTGAAGGCCAGAGGCTGTCAGAGCACTAAAAGGCCATTAGAATTAAAAGATAATAAATACAGTGTTAAACCAACACAAAGACTTCCAGCTTTTAAAGGCTAGATAAATGATAGCATATATATCTTTAAAATGTGAACATCACTTTGTCATGAATCGGTTTAAAGAGCTAAACCTACATGCAGAACACACCACGGAGTCAGGGGTAAAAGTTCAACAGTTTATTAAGGTACACACAAAAAGTAAACAGGTTCTGGTTCAGGTCCGGGACTGGAATCACTGATATCTGCGGAGATGGGTAGTTTGATTAGCCAGGCAGTTTGATGGATTGTCGAGTGTGTTAATTCAGTCTGTACCTTGGAGGGGTTCTGGCAGATCCTTTGAGAGGGGGGGAACCGGTTGGGTCCAGAGACTGTTGGTTCAGCAGAGTGCTCAGCAGCAGCAGCGTCTGGCTTCTGACTTCAAGTGGCAGACCTTGGTTTGAGTGATTAGCTCTCTTCCTGAGAGCAGCAGGAGGATTCCAGACTGATATCTTCTGGTTTGGTCTCCTTGGGCAGGCAGACAGGTTTCCAGGCAAAGCTCATCCAGAGCTTCTGGGTTTCTGACCTTGACTCAGTTTCCTTACTCTTCCTTGAGAGCTGTAGGAGGAATCCAGACTGATATCTTCTGGTTTGGCTTCCTTGGGCAGGCAGGCAGGTTTCCAGACAAAGCTCATCCAGAGCTTCTGGGTTTCCTGTGAGCAAAGAAGACAAAGGCAGATTAGAATCTAGTTTCTCTCAAGAGCCAACTAAGATTCTCTAAAAATGACAGAGGCTCAGGTTCGCTAACCAAACTTGGTCAACACTGCGGCATTGAAGGAAGGTCTGGCAGCTGCTTAAATAGGCAGGTCTCCTGATGGGCTGATGAACGTCAGCTGTGCTGGAGGGCTCCAGCCCAGGAGATCCACAGCGCACCCTGCTGGAGACAGGTGGCAGATCTCCAGATCCCAACACACTTTGCTTTTCTCTTTGCATATATTGTGAACAATGTATTTAAAAAGAGAACTAAGCCCAAAAAGGCCTTAAAAAAAGCATAGAGATTTAAAAAAGAAATTAAGATGTAACAGCCACCAACATCAGTTGAGTTGTAGATTAAGCAAACAGATTTAAACCCTTTTCAGAAAAAGACATTTTCTGCAGCCTTTTAGGAATTCCTATTAAATTTAAACCTCCGTTTTAAGACAGTTCTTGCCAATGCATACTGTATTTAATAAAGATTACATAAAATGGGATGCAATAAAACTCATTTTTATCATTTTGTTAAAATCGTTTTATAATTAGCTTAAATTATGTTAAAGGTTTAGTGCTGTAGACATTTGATTTGAGACCAATTTTCTTGATCTATTAATGCTTTGTTTACTTTCACATGCCTGCTAAATCCATAAGTAGCACAATATTAAATATACATGAGGAAAGCTGTATGCATTAATTACCTTGCTATCAACTCTAAATAATATAGAGAAGCATATTTCAGTTGATACAGAAGCAAACCTGCCGACCTCACGCTACTGTTCTAAGTAGATGCTGAACGTATTGAGGTGAAAATCTGTAGAAGTATTTTATGCAGCCATTTGTACATTTGTTTCGTATCTTTGTAAGCTCGACTGCATTTGAATTTAAATGCGGCTTTTGCCTGCATGTAATACATGGGTGTTTGTGCATGGGCCTGCACCTATGTGCGCATGTGTGTTTGATTGCTTTAGTCACACAAGCAGTCTCCCACACACATTGCTCTAAGCTTTGAGTGGGCGAAGGCCACTGTGGAGCTGATAGGGGAGACAGAAAAGCAAGAGGAGATGGAGGATGAGCAGGAGAGAACAAGACAGAGCGAGTTGATAATGAAAAATTGAAGGCAGCAAGGAAATGAGATGTAGGTTTGCACTCTAGAGCCATAGCGTTCACTGTGAAAAAAGCATACATCTCCCTGGGGGCTTGGGTTTCTTCTACCCCTTTGAGGTTCCAGCTTCTCATTTCTGAGAAGCAGAGAAAGGAGGCCTTAAAGACCACAGTGATATCTCATTACCATCGTGTCCTCAATATAATTGCTCAAAGAACTTTAATATTATGATTATTTTAGGATTTAATCAATCCTCATTATTTCCAAACTATAAATGTATTTCTCAAAACAAAAACATTGTGTGCAAAAAGGTTGTTGTAGTGTTTATGATCTCAGCAACAACTAAATGTCCTTATCTTTGTTGTTTACAGACATCACCCTGATGTTGTCACTGTATCAGCATAGGAATCTTCTGATTAGATACATACAGATTTACATGTCCGTTTCTACACATTGCTTTATGTTGCCGACAGATTGCACAAGACGGAGCAGAATTGCTATTTACACCTCATCTGTTGTCATTGTAATTCGTTGGCAGCCTGTGTCATTCTAATGCTGACAAGAAAAAAATGACGCAGCAATCATTTGCAGAGAATGGGTAAGGCTCTCTAGAGGAATCTCCTATAGCTCTATGTGGAGAACTAATGGGTGCATTGTGATGTTGGCCTTATTTTTCTCACTATGATGTGTTGGGAAAATATTGTGGTTGACAGATTATGACAAAATACTAAAGTGTTCTGACCACAATGAATTCTTGGGTGTTCTAAGCGATGAGATCAGAGCTACATCATGTATATATATTTTTGTAGCTTTGATCGATGGCAGTAACCTGGCATAAGCTAGGGGTCAGCGACAGTTTTAAGGCTGAGGGCCGCTGACACATAAACGGCAAGGCTCGGCATTTACCTAATCTATCTATCTATCTATCTATCTATCTATCTATCTATCTATCTATCTATCTATCTATCTATCTATCTATCTATCTATCTATCTATCTATCTATCTATCTATCTATCTATCTATCTATCTATCTATCTATCTATCTATCTATCTATCTATCTATCTATCTATCTATCTATCTATCTATCTATCTATCTATCATCTTTTGTTTATTACATCAGAAAATGGAGAAGATGCCTTTGGTTTTGGATGCTTTAATGTGGATGTTTCATAAATATATTTTTCTAAGTCAAGACATATTTCAATATGACAAAAAACACTATAAACTCTCAAAATTAATTTGGGTGTAAAATAGTCATGGCAATGAAGTTTAAAAATTGGCCCTATAGGGCAGACATGCTAGCCAGAAATGGCGTTCTGTTGACTCCAGGTATCATATGAATCGAATCTCATACTCTCCAGACATACAGCAGGAAACTCATACATTTTAAACACATCATGTTAATGCTTTTATTTTTCATGTTTTCAAATACCACCAAAAAAATGGATAATGTTCTAAGTGCATATCTCCAGTCCAAGCCTTACCACCCATTGACCATTTGATGGTTTGTTACCATGGAGACTCTTGACAGACTGCAGGTGGAGTTGCAGGTGGAGTCACAATGATTTCTTTTGCAAGTTCTCCCACTGCTGGGCATTAAGAGATGAAACAGCTGCTTCTCCTTCCTATAAGCACTGTTTGATATCTGACACAATAAGTGATACTTAATCAACACTCTGAATAAGAAAATGCTATTTTGTTATATATTTTTTATTTGATTTAACCAAAATGCGAAATACATAATTCTTTCATTGTTCCATGTTCTTTTTGGGGTTAATAAGTGATTGATTTAAATTAACACAGAAAGTTGATATGTGACAAAAAAAACCTGGTCTGTGTTCTCAATATTCTTAGAGCAAGAAGAAATAATTATCGAAAAAGAAATTATTACAAAAATAAATACTAATGATTATAGAAATAAAATGTATGTATTTAAACACATGAAACATTACTGATAAATCTCAAATTTTAATGCTGATTTTTTTACACATAGATAATTCTGTAATTGACTTTGACAAATATTTTATGCTGATAACCTTCTGTTTCTTATATAAGTCAGTTTCTGCCACTTTTGAGGGGGAAAAAAAGCCCTATATCGCATAATTATCACCTGGCTATCTAAGCTAAGTCATAGCTAAGTCATAATTCATAATTATGAGATATATGTTTGTTTTTTTATGAGTGGCAGAATCAGGCTTCCTTTCTTTAAAGATATCCAAAAAGCTGTTTTTTTTAGTCTGTGTCTCTAAAAAGAAGAGTCAGTTAATAAATTATAGTATAAATTTGGTGACATATTTTTTCTTTATTTTTAGTCTGTGGGGACATCCATGGGCAATTCTTTGATCTTATGAAGTTGTTTGAAGTGGGAGGATCGCCGGCCACAACGCGATACCTATTCCTCGGGGACTATGTTGACCGTGGCTACTTCAGTATTGAGGTTGGATATATGTTTTTGTCAACATGCAAACAATGACAAGCCATGGTAATTATGAATTAATGTGAGCCCTAATATAAGACAAAAAATCTGTGCTTCTCTGTTCTGACAGTGTGTTTTATACCTTTGGTCGCTGAAAATCCTCTATCCAAAGACACTATTTTTACTTCGCGGAAATCATGAATGTAGACATTTGACAGAATATTTCACCTTCAAACAAGAATGTAAGTACCTCACAGATTTCTATGTGCTTTTTTTCCACACAAAAAAAAAAAAATATATATATATATATATATATATATGTATATATATATATATATATATACATATATATATATATATATATATATATATATATATATATATATATATATATATATATATATATATATATATATATATATATCGTGCAGTGTGTCTAGAGAAGCTTATCCACCTGTTTCTTTCTGTCAAGTTTTGGGTTAGCAGATAAAAATGAAGCAACATTTTTTGTGCAAAATATAGCTTGACATACATACTAGACAAAGGTGCAGCTGACCATCTCTTTTTGTCTGACAGGTAAAATCAAGTACTCAGAGCAGGTGTATGACTCATGTATGGATGCATTTGACTGCCTCCCTTTGGCTGCACTCATGAACCAGCAGTTTTTGTGTGTCCACGGAGGACTCTCACCTGAAATACACACCTTAGATGACATTAAAAAGGTACTATGACACTGACAATCCAATGCTTTATCCTTGTTGTAGTTTTTCTGTCCTTAATAATAATGCTTTTTTGTGTTCAGTTGGATCGGTTCAAGGAGCCCCCTGCATTTGGGCCTATGTGTGACCTGCTCTGGTCAGATCCTCTGGAAGACTTTGGAAATGAAAAAACGCAGGAATACTTCAGCCACAACACAGTGCGAGGCTGCTCTTACTTCTACAGGTGAGCTTGCAGGTTTTTTAACAGATGAAATCCAGAGGTGATTTTACTATACTTCATCACCAAGAGTGATATCCACATGAATGGCCTTATTGAGCACTTGCTTGGTGTTGGGGAGGAGAGAAAAAAAATCTTATTTTTATTTGGAAAAAAAGCTGCCAAACATTACATCAACTCAAACCTTTAGATCACTCTTACCGGCCAGGAGGAGTCCAGTTTATGCAGCATATCATGCCATTGGGAACTGATTCTGGACTCTCAAACAGACCAAAGAACTGTACCATAGCACGGTTACAACTGCTGTTGTCTGCATGGTTCATCCATACCTTTTCTTTAGCTGTTTGCTTGCAGTGTACGTAAATGTGTGTTGAAGCCCAACATACCAAAAGTAACAAGATGGGATTTAAAGTAGAGTACAAGTTAGTAAAGTACAAATTCAAGAAAAGAAAAAAACAGAATAAACAACTGGTGACTGGGAATATGACTGCAGCAGCCCCAGTAGCAAACACAGAGAGGTGAAACACAGCTTGTTGTGTCAAGCTGAGAACAGTAGGACCCAGTATTCGAGGCGAATAAACAGTTTGATTTCTCTAAACGTTTATTGGAAACTGAACTGAACAGATACAACAGATAAGGGACCATGTCTTTCTGGAAGTGGATGTTAACGAACGTGTGAGTCACTAAACTGGTCTTATAGTTCAGTCCGAGCCCAGAGAGTGTGGTTGGTTCTAGCCGGTCGGCTGCCAACATGACACAGCAGGTTGCCGCACAGAGAGTTGCAGACACTGTTTTATCTGTGGTTAGAGGATAGGCAGGAGATCAGAACCGAGCAAACGAAGGTGGGCGGGATAATCCAGAGGGCAAAGCCGATGTCGGTGACATGCTCGGCTGTCAGTGCCAGGAGGTAAGAGATTCAGTGAGGTGCCGAGGGAGAATCCAGGACAGAATTGGGTAACAGTTCCAGGTATGGTACATAGATAGGCAGAGTTCCTGCAGGAGTGAGAAGACAAGTCAGGCAAACAGATCAGAACGAGGACAAGCAGACTCAGAGGTTGAGAGATGTAACAGGTCAGGATCATGTTATCAGGACACAGGAATGCTAGAATAATTCTGACCAACAGCTCGAAAATAATCTGGCACTGATGGCTGGTCTAAAGGCTGGTTAAATAGGGACTAAAGCAGGTGGATCTTACAAGCACATCCTTCTTAAAATGTTCCAAGCACAGAAAAGACACCGTGAAGTAATACAATTTTTCCTGATCTTCTGACCTTTTTCAAACAAATTGAAAGCAGCTGTCGATACTTAGGAAACCTAAATATGCCCATGCCACACTTGGTCCATGCCATACTCACAGGGGTTGAAGCAAAAAAGCTGCTACCAGACGCGAAGACATAGGTGTATATGATAGCATGAAAACTTCAGCAGCTTTCCATAACAAAACCGCTGTTCCCATTCTCAGTCGTTCTCCTTTATACATCACTCCCGTTTTTTTCCCTCAGTCGCTGAGCCTCGCTACAGTCCTCTGAACGTTAGAGGTTTTTTTGATTAAAACTATTATATGTGGGAACCCGTTAAATTATTATGTTGATCATTGATATTAATGTTTTGATCAACACAAATACAGGAAAATGTCAATATCGTGTCATCAACACTTTAAGGGTTTTCTGGATGGTAGCATAAAAGAAAAACAAACTTGATCTATTTTACTTGTCGAGAAATTTAAACCATATTTGCATCATTTGTTTACAACAAAGTAAATTTGAGGTTACTATTTGAGGTAACTACTATAGAAAACTGGATGGTTTTCTATTTCAGTAACCTACAAACTCAGCAAAGAAAAAAAAATGTATTTGCCTGCTTCAAATAACACATTTTTAGCTTTTTTATGCTCTTTTATTTTTAGAATCAAATTTGCATTAGCCTGTGATCTATAAAGCAATCTTCTGGTTCATATAGTTTTTATCTTTTATTCTTTATTTTAGCTAATGAAAACAACTGTATTGGTGAAACTTTCCAAGATGTGTTTTCAGGACAAGCATGAACATCAATGACCCTTTTTTTAGCAAAACTGTACTTTAAAATTAAAGCACTGAGTTAACAGCAATCAAAACAATCCAGATGCTTTAGAAGAAAAAGGACAACCTGCTCTGTCTTCCACCAGTGTGAAATGGTCACCCATTGGTAGTCAGTAAGATGGAAGCTTGGCGAGGATTATTCTCTACATGTGTGGAGGATGCTGCTATTATAGTCATCTATCTCCCTCTGGCTTTGTTCTGCCTTCACTCTCAAACTTACCTCTCCATCATGACGACTCTCTCTATCCATCCAGTGTGGATGCTGCACCAAGTCCTAAATTCTAGATTTATGACAAATTATGCAAACATTTTAGGCTGAATATAGCATTAAGAACAAGCTAAACCTCATAAGGAAATTTACTTAGGTTGTAAAAATTCTGAAGTCTATATTAAATATTTCTTACAGTCTGGACTGCTTGGATTTGTACTAATTTAGAATCAGGGGCTCAACAGGCTTTGGAAGTGTTATTTTTATAGCTTATATTTTATTCACAAAGAGTCATTATAGAAAACACTCGACAAAAGAACTGGTATGTTTTCTTCTTATATCTCTAAAAGTATTTTTTTTTTATAACAATAACCATTATACGTTTTATGTGCCAGCCAAACACAGAATAGCAAATTACTTTAGATTTAAAAGAAAAAGATAAACGTTTTCATAAATGTGCGAAATGTATAGCCTGAAACAAACTACTATTGTATTCCAACCTAGTTACAGAATAACTTACATTAGTTATTTTAAGGCTTTAGACAAAGACGAAAGAACAGAGCTGAAATGTCAGAAAGAAAGATGGGAAGTAGTTAAAAGGACGGTTCTTTAATAAAACAATATTCATAGTTTGGGGCATCTTATTAAGTTTTGTTTGGTCATATGAACATGGAAAACCAACAAAACACGGCTGTCCTCCCATCTTTATAGTACCTAGAAAAGAGCCTTGTCAGAGTAGAAGCGTAGATCATCATAGTAATTTTGAACAAGCTTCATGGATCCAAAGCTCAACTAAAAGTCTTCTATTAGGCCTTCAATTCACAAATCTTCATGCAAAAGCAGCAGGAGGAAATCCAGAATGTTTACCTTTTGTCCTTCTGAACTAATGGCGTTGGCAGCATCATAATGTGGTAATTTTATTTATTTATTTTTTTAACCAAGAGTAGAAACTGCTCAGAAATTCAGGAAGACTGATGGAGTTTCTTGCATAGAATGCTGACAGAAAACATGTCAAAAGCTGCAAAAGTCCTGCAATTTGGGTTAAGGCAAGGCAAAGTATTTTAAACACTGAAATAGAAGCAAAAGAAAAGAGGAATAAAGGCAAGTGAAGATAAAAACGTGATAAAAATAGGTAGTAAGACAGGGGCAGAGCTAGGCTTTCTCATCATCAGGGGCTTTGCCCACACAATATTTCTTTAAAATAAAGGCAATTAGTTAAAAGTAAGAGGTTATTCCTGCATGCCACCTGTTTGTAAAGATTTATTGGAAATGTAATCATTGTTAACAACTCAATACTGTTAGGGAATCATTTATTGTCTAAGAGGACGTAAGTAAGAAGTAGGCCTTAGTCTGACAGTCTTACTCAAAAAAAGTTGAATTCTGTTGACTTAGACAACTTTTATTGTCATTTTGTAGACACAGAGTGTATTACACTTGATTTTTGTTGTTTAAATATGAATAAATATGTAAAAATTGATTAAAAGCATCATTGTCCACGTTTCCTATTGTAATTTTCATGAAATGCATTTGTTTTTATCTACAAGCTGGAAAATGTCCCAAGATTGGAGTTCAGAAATCTGGTCACCTTATTTTAATCCAATCTTAAACACACAAAATTGTGTCCTATACTGAGTTGTCCTGTCAAATAAAGTTCCAATAAGATACTATTTTAGTTTTTATTTGTAATCTAAACAAATGTGAACAAGTTAGGAATACCACAGTGTCATATTTTCTGGACTATAAACCACTACTTTTTCTCCATGCTTTGAACTATGCAGCTTATGAGAAGGTGCGGCCTTTCTCTGGATTTTTCCTAACTTAATAGCCGACGAAGCCCCATCTTTCAGTTGAAGATCTTACTGCAAGTACAGTAGCCCAGAAACTAACAGGTACTAGCATTAATCTTTGCCCCTACACCAGGGGCTATATGTAGAGCTCCCCCTACAGGTTTGGTGGGAGACAATTCAGTAGATATCAGGAGCCTAAAAGCCCGGTTGGGCTTATTTATGTAATTTTCCATTTTTTTTTATTTAGTGGGTGTGCTCTATAGTCCAGAAAATACGGTAGTTAATTCTAACAGAGTTTGACTTACAGTAAGCCTACTTAGCTGTTGTCCTTACTTTCTGTCTGTGCTTGCATTCAATTTAATGTGCAGTGATTACAAGATTTAACTAAAGGGGATTTTTTTTAATATACACATAATAGGGGAAATGAGAGGGATAACCAGCAGTCTCACAGATGGATTATATTAGGTGAAAGAAGGAAGGGGAAAAAAACCCTCTCACTTTCACACTCACGACGCAGCACATCCATCCCGCTCTGTCTCTTTCGCTCATACTCACTTGTCACATTCCTCTCTCGTTCTCAGTCACAGGCTCGCCAACACATATCATTGTGCGTTTTCACAAAGGAGGAGAAGGAACCCTCAGAGGGCAGTTGGAGTCCATACTGTTTTCCCCTGCATTAAGCTGACAAACATAGTTTGAGCAAACAAAAAGTGACTGAGATCAATCTTAAGCTCTATCTGTAATTTCTGTCTTGTTATAAATGTTTTAAAACAAGGTAGGTTTCAGTCGTATGTCTGATGTTAAAATGTGCTGTAGATGTTTTTTAATAGAAACAGTTATATAACACTCCTTTGAGTGCAGGATCTTGCTGTGTTGTTAAACTCAAATGTCAGCCACAGAGGAAACTGAAGAGCACGTTTCCAGAGCTCCTCATGTGATTGAAAGCATATATCTCCCCTGGAGAGGATGTTACCTATGTGACCTAAATAAAAGGGAAGGATGGCACAGTTTTGCCAAATGCTTAGGGCATGGCAGTCCTCTTGTTTGTCTTCCGGCATAAACCTCTGAGCACTTAAATATTTAAAACATCTCTGAAAGTTTTTATGAAAGTACAGGGGGAGACGACAGCACTGGGAATTTTGTCAGTTTGTGTATCTGGTTTATGTTTTATCAGTCCACATGTAATCATTTTACAGTTTTGTTTACAGATAGAACAAGGTGTTACAGTATGAGATGTAGTTAAATTAAATGATAGGATATATAATGAAATGATATCTTTGACATTTATCTAATCGTCAGTAATATTGGGTTAAACAAAATAACATGAGGCAGATGAACGGATGAAGCAAAGGTTGGTGTCAGCCAGAAATGACCAAAGATTGTAAGTGATCAAAGCTCTAATGATTAGTCATTTTGCTTTGCATTGATGAATCCAGTTACAGACTACACATTACATTACAGTGTATTTCTGCCTCTTTTTCTCCTAATCGTCAACTTCACAGTATAGTTTAGGAATTTGAAAACACTGAATTTAATCAGTGCAAATGGTAATAAGAAGGCTGGGAGTATAAAGCAGCATTTATAGCATCCCTAAAGATAAGGGAAATACAGATAGAACAAGGGAAATAAACATAGGGAAATAAACATAATGTCTATTTATAAAACTGGCATAATCCCTCAGTAACAATTTGAAAAATCAAGCCTTTTATGAGTTCTTGTCCTATGGGGAATTTCTGATGCTACAGATGTCCTGATGTCTCTACATATCGATACCCGATACATGGCTGTGCAGTATTGGGCAACGCCAATGCCATACCGATACCTTCTGTTTGAAATTGATGTGTGTGGGTATATATGAAGAACTGCATATTACTTGGTTGTAAAATAATTGCCATCATGTCTTTGTCAAGCTGCTGCCTACCTTTGTGAAGCAGGAAAAAGACTAATACAAAGTGAATCGAGTAGAACTTTTTATTGCCTACTTGGAATTGGTGACAATAGTTGAATAAATTTTTAGCTCTCAAAATGGTATCGCTGCCCTATTTGTTGCCACTAGCCGATACTGATACCACCTAGAGGCCTGCGCGGGACAGATTTTCCAGTTCCGCCCGCTCCCGCCGTGTTCAGTCCTGGTCCCGCCCAATCCCGCAAAGAATTATGATTTTCAGTCCTGCCCCGGCCTGCACCTGTAGTAGTTTTTCCCGCTCCCGCCCGCAATTCCCGCATCACGGGTGTTAGGTGGCACGAGCTGCTGCTTCACAGCAATACCCAACTAACCCACCAAAATCTACTGAGGATATTAAGAATAATATATTGTGCATAATCTTATATGCCACTCATCTTTACGTTCACGTATTAAATAAAAATCTAATAAGTTGTAATGAATAATATTAAACACCGTATGATAAAGCTCCACTCAGCAAATTGTGATGTATATATATGGTAGACATAGACTGATAATTTATTACTTTATTTTACATTTTAAAACACGTTTTTAGTTCAAGGGACTGCCACTTATCACTGCTCCCACCTGCACTGTGCGCTCTCCCTCCCGCCCGCACCCGCAATGAGCTTTCAATATTTGTCTCACGCCGCACTGCTTTGCGTTGGGTCCCGCGGGGGTCCCGCGGGACCAAAAAAGGTGGGTCTAACCCCTAGCTGGCAAGCTGCGTGGCCTCCTTCCCCCCGCAGTTGTGTGTCTGGTGATGACATCACAATTGGTTAGTTTTGATGATGTCATCAGTGTGACAGAAATCAGGGGAGTAAACAATGGAGAGCGACATGTAAGGAAGTCAGGGAGTAGTCAGTGTGCTTTATCGTTTGGTTTTTCTGTCTGTCCAAATCTCTCTTACCGGTACTGCACCATGCTTATCGAATGTGAGGAGAGTTGTTTCGGCTTGTTAGATCAGACGCGACTGGTGCGGTGTGTTGACGTCGGTATCTTGTGCTGAATGGTATCACATACACGTAAATTAACGGGTCGACCAAGGTCTGATGTTCCCACTGCATGGTGAGCGGAGCCGAGCCGCTCAAACTTTAAACCAGGTCACTTGCCAAGTCGTTTGGCCCGGGTTGACGTGTGTCATTGAAGTGTTTCCTCTGCTGCTAAAAGTCGATTGAAAAGTTTGAAACTGATTTTTCAGCCAGTTGGAAAGGGGCAATGGAGAACCATATCTCTTACCCGCTCTTTAAGTTGGGCTGTGTAGAACAGAGTTTATTTCCTGAGATAGTCTGCTTCTATACCCCTGGTCTGCCTTAAAAATGGTTTTGTTTTTCTTGCCTATCATTGTTTGTGCATTTAGTTTACAGTTTTTTAGCAAGCAAACTACCCAAATGAAGGAAGCGATGTCACTTATAGAAATTACCTGTTGTAATTAGTGTTTGGCGTTTGTGTAACCATAGCAGCTCTTCTTCATCTCTTCTTTACTGCTGCATTCTGATCATGTATAAGAGAAACATGCTGATAACTGACGTCTCTGATGCTGCGCACTCTGGAAGTGCTGCTGTAATTTTATTATATTTTAAGGACATTTGTTTAAATATGTATTTCAAATATGTAGTTTGAAAATGAACTAAACCGAATCAGGATGTGTAATTTTTTTTCCAATTTTCATCCCATCAAACTTAATCCATTGTAACATTCTGGTGCTCATTAGAGCCCTTAAAGCTTTCAGTTGAAGTTCAGATTGTTTTTCAGGCGAAGATTGTGCCACTTCAGGTATTAGCAACAAGGTGATAATGAAGTAGAATACAATAAACATTTGAAAAACTATCAGATAACATAATTAAAATAAGCTTATACTGTGGATAAACAAAACAAAAAACAAATAGTATGCTGTAACACTGTGTTAACATATACACTGTGTAATATGTATTTTGATGTTTCATACTTGAAGATTTGTAGAGCTTGTGGTTCTGAAATATATTTGCTTTAAATTTTATTTTAACTTTTTTAGTTGCCTGTGGCTATTTATGCTGTTTAATTTACCGTAATACAATGTCTCTTAACACAGTTTTCCAATCTCCTGCTTTCCAGTTATCCCGCTGTGTGTGAGTTCCTACAGAGCAATAACCTATTATCGATTATTCGAGCACATGAAGCACAAGATGCTGGGTAGGTTGAAACAAAACCAAAAGTTATTGACTGAAAGAAAATCAATCTCTTTCTATCATTTTTAACAAACTTTCACTGTTTTTTGCCTTCACCTCTGCCTGTCTGCGATTAAGTTACCGGATGTACCGTAAAAGTCAGACTACTGGATTCCCGTCCCTAATAACCATCTTCTCTGCACCAAATTACCTGGATGTTTACAACAATAAAGGTCAGGAAATGTTTTCTCATTTCCTATTTTTATTTACTTGCTTGCTTGTATACATAAGTGTGTGTGTGTGTGTGTGTGTGTGTGTGGGGGGGGGGGGGGGGGGGGGGGGGTGGTGGGTGGGTGTTGTATATATATAATTTTTTTTTTTACAATAGTTTGTATAATACTGCACCCTGCACATTTACAGATTTCTGCAGTTTTTTGTCTCACAGAAATAGAATAGACCTGGTATTAACAGAATTGTATTTATTGTAGGCTTTAAAATGTGTCATCGCTACTGCATTATATAATTCAATAGACTAAATAAGGTCAAAGGATATATTTTTCTTGTTAAAACTAAATATAGAACAGTGAAATATTGCGCTGATGTTGTAGAAACGAAGCGTAATTATCAATTGTCTCTCTAATAGCTGCTCCAATTATGATTTAAGTGCATTTGAGTTCAGTTTTTATTTTTTGCTGGCTTTCACAGATGTTTCATTGTTGGATTTTTGGGCCTATGCATCATTGAAGTCAAATCTGATAGTTAAGAATCTTTTTTAAACCTGGCCCTGTCAATTGTTAATGATTACGAAGACTTCCTGTAAAAAATTTTCAATCCAACAAACTGAAGTGCAGGAGTTAATGTAAGTGCATTTAGCCGTGAGCAGGCATAAGAAGGCATCAGGGAGCCCCCATGTGTTTGTGTTCTCAGATCTGTGTCTTGGTTGCTATGGGCTGTGGAAGATGGGGAGCGTGGGAGGGACTGTCAGCATTGCTGACTATCTCCATGTGGCTTTATTCTTCTTGATGTAACAGTGTCAGCAAACCCTGGCCTCAGTAAGGCCATCTAGTGGAGGATTGTTAATTTTGGGTTTTCTTTCTATTTTCCTCTAAAATTACATGTAAGCAGATCCTCACACGCTTTGAAGTGGTGCATCAAATGATATTTTGTCAAACCTTTTTTAAAGTTGTGTTTTTATTGTAGATAATAGAGAAAACCTGAATTTAGAGAACACAATAATGTTAATTAAAAAAATGCATCTATATATAAATGTATCTTGAAAAAGAGTAAAGGCGTATATAAAAAAAAGTGTTACTCTGTTATTTGTCTGTTTGTTTGAAAAGTGATTACCGTATTTTCACGACCATAAGGCGCACCGGACTAAAAGGCGCAGTCTCAGTTATGTGTGCCATTTCTGTATTTAACACACACATAAGGCGCACCGGACTATAGGGCGCGTTTTTTATATAAAGGTACATGTCCTCTCAGGTGGATTTTCTCACTTAAAAACATATTAAAACTACTTTATTCCCACTGATCACAGCAAATAAAGCTGCAAGGTGTATTTATTACAAAGTATTATTCAAACCTGGGAACCAGCCGTGAGAGACACATCGCTGATGACACAGGGCTGCGATTACTCCTCTGATACAGTTTATTGACGCATAAATTAACTTAAAACATAGGCAGGATAATAATCTGGATGAACTGTCTGCAATGATTACATTTTCAGGTGGACTTTCTCACTCAAAAAGATTTAGATTATTTAGATGAAAAAACACCTGCGGAGGTGAGCCCTGATGCGCTGCGGCCCAGAGGCTGCTGTTGAATTAAGTTTTCAGGTAGAAAAATAGAGCGGGAGCAAAATTGAGTATGATTGTGCTTTATTCAAGTATTTATTACAGAGTATTAATCAAACCCCTCAAAGTCCTCATCCTCTGTTTCTGAATTAAACAGCTGCGCTAAATCCGACATGCCAGTTTCCCCTTCTTCTTCGTTTATTGACGCATAAATTAACTTAAAACATAGGCAGGATAATAATCTGGATGAACTGACCGCAATGATTAAATTTTCAGGTGGACTTTCTCACTTAAAAAGATTTAGATTATTTAGATGAAAAAACACCTGCGGAGGTGAGCCCTGATGCGCTGCGGCCCAGAGGCGGCTGTTGAATTAAGTTTTCAGGTAGAAAAATAGAGCGGGAGCAAAATTGAGTATGATTGTGCTTTATTCAAGTATTTATTACAGAGTATTAATCAAACCCCTCAAAGTCCTCATCCTCTGTTTCTGAATTAAACAGCTGCGCTAAATCCGACATGCCAGTTTCCCCTTCTGCGCTGTCAGTCACTTTCCGTGCAGCGCAGCTCCTCAGAAATAATGCCGGCTTTTGCGAAAGCTTGAACAACAGAGCCAGCAGACACAGTCCATCTACAATCCATCCGCAAACGGTGGCGTAATCTGCCCGGCGCTGCCTTCCATTTATCATGAAACTGTGGTCTCAGTCTGTCATCCATCGCTCCCACGCCGCTCGCAGCCTTACTGTGAACGGCCGCTTCGATGTCGAGCGGTGGAAGCTCCTTTGTCAGACCCCCAGGATAACGGCGAGCACAGCGTTCATTTGATTCATCTTTTTTTCACATCGGCTGTGAGATGGGCACGCAGCGATGGTGATGCGTGGAAAAAACCACCTAGTCTTCTCACATACACCTGCCTCAGCCACGCATCCACCGAGCCTTTTCATTTGCGTTAATGTCATCAGAGCGCTGTCTGTCTCGCTGTCAGCTCCCAGATCAGCTTCTCTGATTGGTTGATGCGGCGCGTCCAGCAGCAAAACTTCAATTTTTCCATCTGAGCTGCAGCAGCGCTTAAACGCTCCCGACGTGCTGCACCAAAACGCGCTGCGGGACCTTTTGCTGTGCCTATACGCGCGTCAACCATTGACTTTGCATGTAAACTCGCTGCTTCTGCTGCACCTGCTGGGTCCGGTTCACACCGATGTCGAGCGGTTGAACAGCGAGCACAGGGTTAATTTGTTTCCCCATGTTTTTCACATCAGCTGTGAGATGGGCACGCATGGAGTTACATATTAACAGCGATGGTGAGGGGTGGAAAAAAAACACCTGGTCTCCTTACATTCAGCCACTCTTTCATCATCTCCTCAATGAGGTGGTCTCAAAAGTCGCAGTTACAACACACATAGGGCGCACCGCACCATAGGGCGCACCGCACATTTTGAGGGAAAAAAAAGACGTTTAAGTGCGCCTTATAGTCGTGAAAATACGGTATATTTTCTAATCAACTGCTTTTTTAAACCGCACAACTTGGGTTATTTAAGGTCATATCTAATCCGGCCTGGGGTTGCATCAATAAGGTTGACTTATGGGTTTAATCCAGCATACCAGGCTCGGTCTCCAAATCAAAAAGGGTTAGAGGGACTGATGCACAAGATTAAAGTTACAGAAGAGTTGGATAAAAACTTATATCCCACATTATTAAAAGTGTTTTAATTTTTTGCCTGATTTTACAGAAATTATTGGATGAAAATAATGCCTCATGTTGCATTCATTCATTCATTCACTGAAGATTATTTATCCAGGGAAGACAGTGTTAAACTATGGCCCCTGGCCTTGTAGCCGCAGGTTATTTTCCGTCCCTACTTCCTGTTTGTGCTTTTTTATGAAACTGTGAATTAAACTTCTAAGATATAAATTACTTACAATTTCATCATACTGTAAACAAATGTCTTTGGGGATGGTTTATAAAAGGTTTTTCCAACATGCTTCAACTTGACCAGATCCTACACTTGTGTTGTCTCCACTTTGTCATCTAACAGTGCCTTTTTGGCACAGTGTATAGCAGTTAATCAGTATATATAATGTTTGATTCAACCTCACATTTGATTTCCAAAGACACATATTAATCTCCACATAGCTTCATGATGCAGTTGTGAACACAGAATTAAAAAGACAGACTTCTTGTTCCTCAGCAGACGTCTTATAATTGAGTTCATCTGACAGGGCAATGATTCTCTTGACCTGAAATCTAATTATACAACCCTTTCACAATTTAATGTCCTTGAAAATTAATTAAGCTATTATTGTAAGCGTATTATCTCGCACTAAGAATTTCTTCGCATTCCTCTTTTTTATTCAGATCCTCTTTTCACTCGCATTAATTGTAATAGATTTGTTTGTTTTTTTGCTGCTCTGACTCTATATATGAGGGATTGATCAGTCAGAAAGTAATATTAAGTTTTTCTGATTTCTGAAGATAGCCCTCCCCTCCTTTTTTTGGGGTGTATTTTCATGTTAATGTTTTTTCTATTTTGTTGGGTTCTTTTTAGTACATCTTATTTCTTCTCCAGAGAAACAGAAAGTGACTGTCCACTAGTAAAAACTCCTTAACATTCATATTTGTCTATGGTATACATAAAAAAGTGTTTCAATTACATTGATTTTAAATTAATTTTAGGAATGCCACTAAAAGAATATAATGAATAAATGTATTATTTACTACTATATTCATGTATTACATAACAAAAGATTGAGATTTTTTTAACTTTTAAAAATTTTAACAGAAATTGAACAAGTTTTTTGTAAGTGATTGAAAAAAAAATACAAATAATACAAAGAGAAAGTTTGTCCTACTTCTATTTTGTTTGTGATTGTATGTTTTAGTACAGTAGTTGTAGTTGTTTATTTCCTTTGTTCAATAAACTATAGAGGTTCCAAACCCTCGATACTAGATAATATTCAAAAATCAACGTTGTTCATAGATGCAAATTTGGACAAACACCAAAGACTTTATCAAACAGTTAACCCTTAAAGTGGTATACACAGGAAAACAAAACAAAAAAAGGATTGCAAAATCATTTTATTTAAGTCACACAGAAAACATTTTCTCTCCTCCACTGGACCTGAATCAAATCATCCAATTTCTAATGCTAGAGGTAAAGTAGGGGATCTGAGCTGTGCACACACTGATCTATAGCTAAGTTAAGTACCGGTATATAAGGCTCTGGACCATAAATATTTTTTTTTTTATGATAGTATATGTTCCTAACTCTGGTTTGTACAACATATTATAAGCCCATTTACACTTTATCAACACCAAAGTAAGAAATATTACATCAGCTTACCCCTTAAATGTCTAATGAGCCTTTTCATGTCTTCTATGTCCACCTAAAAAGGGAAAGGCTGTGTACTGGACTTTGTGACCATAGGCCTGTAAACAGTTAACACCAAACCTGTGTATTTGTAGTCTGCAGCAGGAAAGATGTATAATCTATTCAATTCCGTTATGTTTAATAGCTTTTTTGGGGCTTTTATTATGTCGTAAAATTTTTAATATTAATCCAGAATCAATCACAAGTATGTATATTTCTTAATTTCTTACTAGTAGACAAAATGGTTATAAGCAACTTCAAATATGTGAAAGTCTATCTTTAACATAATTTTGCTACAAAAGAAATACATTTTTTTTTTTTATGAGTTTTTGAAGATTGGCTGAATTCTCAAAAATAAGTACAATATCATCAGCATACAGTTATATTAAGATTCTTAAATCTCCTACACTTTCATCCCCACTTAAATTGCATTTAGCAAATCGTTTATTATATAGTGAAAATAGTATAGGAGACCAGCCTGTTTTATAGTCATTTACAGAGTTAGAGATTTTTCCTTAATTCCTGCTGTTAGAAACTCACAGTTACCACATGAACAAAGGCTCTCTGAAATGTTATAAAACATACAAAAGTAGATTTTATTTCTTCTTTCTTGCCGTTATAATATTTAGTAAAGTACAAAACCATTTTTTCCTCTGCCAGTAAATTATAAGATTCCAAATAACTAGGTGAATAGCTGCATTCATTCATTGCCATCATGTACAGCTGCGTTGGTTGTAAAAATGAATCCAGATTTAGTGGAACATTTTACTCCCCTGTTCTCTCTTGCTTCCCTTACAGCTGCTGTACTGAAATATGAAAATAACGTCATGAACATTCGACAGTTCAACTGTTCGCCACACCCCTACTGGCTGCCCAACTTCATGGACGTCTTTACCTGGTCACTGCCATTTGTTGGAGAAAAAGGTGGAAACTTCCTCATATTTTTTAGGCAGTGTATCTCTATATCATGACATCATTTTGCTCAGTGATTACCTGTTTACTTTCCATATTTTCCTCCACAGTCACCGAAATGTTGGTGAACGTGTTAAGCATCTGCTCTGATGATGAACTCATGAATGATGAAGATGAGATATTTGATGGTAAGAGGTCTTAAGAAGACCCATTTCATAATTCATCTTTTATATTTCTCACGGGTACATTGTGGGTTCAGGGTTGACCTAGATCTGTACAGAACGAAAATCTTCCCACATTGCTGTTCAAATGTAAAAAAAAAACAAGGTTTCAAAAAGGTTGAGAGCTACATGTTAGGAAATACATTTAGATGTCTAACCTTACTTGTTTCTAGTTTGTTTTAATGAATATGAATATTTAATGAATATGTTTGGGGTTTATCTTTTATGCATTTATTGAAAAGAAAAATATAAGCATTTAATCTGCTTTTTTTTTTTATCTGCTTTTTTTTTCAAGAAGGTTCAAGCAGAGAAAAATAGTCTGAATCTGACCTTGGGTTATTGATTGGAGCACATTTACCTAGAATGCATCCTGGAAAATGTCACCTAATTTCAATTTGGCTTAAAACTAAGACAAACTAAGAAAATGAAATGTTATTTCAGAGTTGAATAATTCATTGTGTGTTTGTAATAACTGCATCTAATGGATTTTCTCTTATTTTTTACAGCTAATGCGGCTGCGGCCCGCAAAGAAGTGATCAGAAACAAGATCCGTGCTATTGGAAAAATGGCCAAAATGTTCTCAGTTCTCAGGTAGACGTTTAGTTTCAGTGACTGTTGGTGAATGGAGGCGTGATTATTAAGTATATATTGAAACTCAGACTTTATATGACATAATTTTCTGCGAATGAATGTGTAGAATGTGGGGGTTAAAGTTTTTTTTTTTTTTTTTTCCTGCAGTCTGATCCGGGTTCAGCATAGCTCTCTGACCTGCTTGCTTGTTTCTGTTGTTCCTGCAGAGAGGAGAGTGAAAATGTGTTGACGCTTAAGGGCCTGACTCCCACTGGCATGTTGCCAAGCGGGGTTCTCTCTGGAGGCAGACAGACACTGCAGAGCGGTGAGCACAAGGCCCAGACTAAACCTTTTCCTCCAGCACTGACTCTTTTTTTCTGTTTGTTCTTGTCCTCATCAGCATTCTCATTTCTTCCATTGCTCTTATCTACTTCCCTATCTGTCTTTCTCCCCACTTCCTTAAACAGAGAGCAGCCAATGAATGCTTTTTTAGTCTCTCGTTGGGTCTCCTCCTCTTATTCATTAGAACCTTATGCAGTAAAATTTGAATTTTAAGTGTTAGAGCTGTCAATGTAGAGTTTGCACTTTTTCTGCATGGGATCTGTAAAGATTTAATTCGCACCTGGTATACTTGTTGCAGAAAGCCTTGCCAATACTACAATCTCATTAAAACCTTCTGAAAAAGTTTTTAATTAGATGTTTAAAGATGGCTAAAATATGCGTTGGGGTTATCCCTACATAGGATATTTATTAGCTTTAGTCTTTATTAACTGGTAATATAAATCTACAAAGTCTGAACAATGAAAGATTATTTATGGCTACGAGTTCTCTTTCCCAGGTAATACTTAAAGCTAATGTGCATAATTAACACAATAAAGAAAAGCAGAAATGAAATAAAAAAGAAAAACATTTCTATTTTAACTCTCTGTGCAAATAGTTAATTGTAAATTTAATGTACAACTGAACTGTTCTATAATAGCCTATATTTTTGTTGTTAAAGGACACTTTATCCCTAAATCTACTTTTTGCAAACATGCTCTATATGCACACATACATCAGTGTGGGTGTTGGCTCTAAAGCTATTGTGACATGAACCAAAATAACTGGCGTCAGTAGCTCTGCTGCTGTGGGTTATAAAAGCCGCTCCATCTCTTTGTTCCTCCATAGTTAGTTGGAGTTGGAATAGTGAGCTCTGGGATCTTTCTACTGATTTTCAGGTTATTATTGATTTATTAGCTTAGCATTTAGCTAGACTATTTAGCTTTTATTAACCTTACCACACCTGGCCCTCATTCAGCACACTTTCCACCTCAGTTTGGTGTATTTTTCCAAAACAAGGCTTTGGAATGGGTGTAAGTTGTCCTTAAATAACTAAAGCTCTTTTTTTTTTTTTCCACAGAAAAATATAATGAATCAGCTTTGAATTTTTAGCCAAGGTAAAATGGACTGAGCTGTAGCCTGATCATCAGATTTTACACTGGATATTAGTTTGGGTCTAAGGTGCCCCTATTGAAATGCAATATTTAAGGTGGTAGTAAGTAGTAAGTTGGAGCCAATATTCATAATAGAGAAAACATGAAGCAGTAAAAAATCTTTTCAGCAGTGACCAGGCTATCAAAAGTATTTCACAATACCCTGAAATCTTTTCTATAACCTCACAAAAAAAAATCAAAAACAAGCTCTATAGCACTGCAGGTTTCACAAACCTCAGTTAAGGTCTAGCTTCATGATTCATCAATACGAGAATTAGCTAAGGACAGCATGATAATTGCCAGAAGTAGCATACTCCATTGAATATTTTAGAAAGGGAAAGGTAGAAATCCTTAAATCTAATTGAAAGACTTTGGCATGAATATTACCCAACCTGGAAAGTCTTTTAACGGCGCAAATGAAAAGAACTTTGGTTGGCAGTAGTTTGAGGTTTAGAGGGATGACTACTTTTTAAGCAGATATGTACAGTGTTTTTCCCTTATTAAACAAAATCACTGTTATTCAGGTTATCTTGGTGTACTTCATTGATATTGATGAGTTAAAACATTCCGGTGCAACAAAGACATCAAACACTTATCTTTTATGAATAGAGTAATTAAGACCCTATTAGTCAGGATCAGAAATACCAGAATAATGAAAATATTCAGGAAAGAGAAACAAATCCCGCAATTCCCCTCAAAAAAGGTGGAAACAAATTCAATTTATATTATTTACATTGAAATAAACTTATTGTAGTTTTGAAGGCAGAATCAAATTCCCATTATTTTGATTAAACTTTTATCTGCTTGTTGCCTTAAGGGCTGATTCTGTTTAATATTAGATTTTCTATAAAATGAACATGCTTTAAAAGATTTTGTTTTATTTTGTGGTGGAAATAAAAATTATATGTTTTTAGTAAAATATAAACAGTCTGTATTCCTTTACATATTACATTTAATCCAAAACTGCACAAGGTTAAAGAGGGTCAAGGCATGGGTGTAGTGATGATGAGTTCATGCTTCCAATCATCAACAGGGTTTAAGCACTAAGAATAACTAAGATAAACAGAATCAAACATTTGCTCTGTCAGCAAAAGGATCACTACTCTGGATTCGTTCTTCTTTATTGTTTTTAAGGGGATGGTATCGGAAAACTTTTAACACTAATTATATCCCTGAGACGGTGCTGAAAGTAATTCTCCATGTACCCCTTCTGTTTTCTTCCAATGCCAGTTATATGTTTAAAAAAAACAACTTTTTGTTAACATTTGAACTGTTTAGTATCCCATATTAGCAATTAGCACAGATTTCTCTTATAATTTCTAAGCCTGAAATTCCAAAGATATTTACAATATATCCAACTATTTTATGTTGCATGACCGACAGAGAGCTTCAAAGGGCATTTAGCCTTCCTGCTATCTACTAATTTTTGGTTCAGAGATAGTCACTCCTTCAACATTTGGACAAAACATCCTGAAGATGGATAGAATTTGATCCTCTGTGTTAAATTGATATTTTTATACCTAAAAAAAATCCAGGCATGACAAGACTTAAACTGTGAAAGTACAAAATGACCAGTCTCACCCAAAGTCCCACTTTCTGTTGTTGCAACCAGAATGAACAGCAAGCATGCCTCTTTAGAAAATATATTTTTTAATGGTTCCTCTCTGACTTCATTCTGATACATTTCACTCTTCTACTCCAAAAAGTGCTGTGATTAGTGGTAGTGTTTATGTACGGTTAATTTAAATATCACAGAAAGATCTTTATCTTGGTTTTTGACTGGCTTATCTCTGATTCAGGCCAGTCAGGCAGAAATTCATCGATTTCTGGTCACTAGCTGATTTTCAGGGTAAATCCTTGATAACAACTGTCTAATTATTGCTATTCCTTGGAATTTTGCAGAGAAATAAACCAATGGGAGAACTCGCTTTTTAAATAAAGAATTTTCTTCTGTTTGCAATGCAAAAAGCTGTTTATGTTATAAATGTTTTTAATAATCATAAGGACCAGATGAATTCACTCGGATCAGGATCTTCGTTGGGAACAGTTAAGGTTATCAGACCCTTTTTTTTTTATATCCAAAAAATTGTCTAATCCAAAGACCCAGATGAAAAAAGCATGAAAAACACAGTATCCTCTCCTTAAATAGTACAAAGTGTTAAAAGTAAGGTGCTCTCGGATTTTTGTCTGTCATCTCAGCCCCCACCTTTCTGTCACTTCATGTCTGTGTCTCTCTTTGTGGATCTATCTGTGTGACTTTTCATAAGAACTTTCTAACCCCAGATTGACATTAACTCAGTTTAAATGCATGGCAATCCTCTGAGTTTGGCTTCAGTGATAATGAACATGTACAGCTCATCTTGCCAAAAACATGAGACGCCTTCTCCCTGGGGCTGCATCGTACATTTGCATGGCTTTATCAGGAGTAACCTGCTCCCCTCCTCCCCCCTTCAGCAACCATTGAAGCCATTGAAGCCATCGAGACGCATGATGAGGACAGAGAAGGTAAAACTAGTGCTCCCTTTGCTTTAACTGTTATCAGGGTGTCCTGCTTTAAAAATCCTGTTTTTGGAGAACTGCTAACACAATATTGAGTTCACTATTAACTTTTTCTTTGGATGTATTGCTTTTGCTTATTAAGAAGTGAAGTAGCTAAAAAGTGGTTATTCAAACTAATGAGAATTAAAGATGTATGGAAAATGTATTTTTCTTAAAATAATACTGTTAGGTGTTATGTAAATAAAGCCAAATGATTAAAGATGATTTAACCTACTTTTCAAAACAATAAAGGTGTTAAGGTGAAAGGTATTTTTGATTCCTAGCTTTGCAAAGGTATTTATATGCCATCATGTTTTTGGTGATAAATCACAATCGTAATCACAAATTTCAAGGCATATTTTATTGTAGTTTGATGAAAATTCTGTAAAATTTGCCAAATTTGAAATCAAATTTAAACAACGAAATGTGAGTACATTCAGATGTCCCTTTTTGGGTAATTCACTTTCATCACATATGGCTGTTTAAGAACATTTGAACACAGACAGCATAATAAGGACCAATCACTCCTGAACAGGTGAGGGAAAAAAGAGAAGTTTAAAGTGTTGAGGATGTGTTTCTGATTTCATTTGCATTAAAACCACACAGCAGGACATGCCAGGTGGTTCCGAGTTATTATGAGTCAAACTTCTATAATGGGATTGATGGAAACATTGAATTGGTTTGTGTGGTTTAACCATTAGCCAGTTTAAGCTCAGGAGAAGGTAGTGATGCTGAGGAATATGGAGGCATCCATCCTTACAGGCCATCAAGATCAGACCCCCAGCCTACAGAGTCAGACTCTGAGTCGGAGGGTGACGGCTAATATGAACACAGCAGCCCCGGTAGAAAACACCCAGCAGGGAAACACGGCTTGCTACGCCTCTGTACAGATAGTGTAACCAGTTATTAGTTTATAAAATATAAATTAGTATATAATACTTTAAATGAACATGATTTTCAAATAAATCTTCCACCGCTATTACAAGAAATCATCTAGTATATTTTAAAGGTATATCTAGCAACTCACCAGTCCTTTAATGCCAGGGTTGTCAGATCTGTATCAATCCTGCCGCCTCTTTCAGTCTGCTCATCAAACAGTGTTTTATTTGTTAACGGTAAAATAAAAAAGGCTATTTTAAAGATTTTTTTCAGGAAAAACTTAAATAAAGTCTCTATAAAATGTTTTTTTTCTTGAAGGACATGATACAGAAATGTCCAAAAAGATAATAAAATAATGTAAAGGACTCTCAAATTTAATAATACAAAGTATTTTATTTTAACATATAATAAAAAAATGTCTTTTAGCCTTTTCAGTAATGAATAGAAATACAAATCCTTTTGGACTTTAAACCTTAATCTGCCCAGGATATGAATACGATGTGATCCAAATGTGTATTTTTTTAAAGATGAATAAGTGTTGAAAATGGATGTTAACAGATGCTCCTCGTCTAGACTAACTGAACTTTAGCTATTTTGCAAAGAATACAGTGTAATACTTTGTCCATTGCACTGCAAAGCTGGCATGTTTCAGCCCGATGGTGGATATTAATGCATGGCACATTTTGCAACTGTTACTTGGAAAAAATAAAGAGAAAACCAGTGATTTTTTTTTGTTTGATTTTCAAGTATGGCAGACTTCTTCTTTATGGAATTTCCAAATAAAATGTGTTTATGCTGCTAATGAGGCTGAATCTGAAGATGCATGAAAACATGTTTGCTACACACTCTGGCTACATTTCAGGGAAGAATACTTGCTCTATAAAATGTTTAGTCAGGTCTGTCAAGAATTGATGGTAAAATAAATTACAATGTGCTGAACGAAGCTCCAACTACCATGAACTTTCGCCACCAGAGGCTTTGCTTTATAGAGGGTAGATGTGAAGCAGGACTGAACTTGGAAAGAGGGAAAATTGCTAAATTAAAATTCTTTTTCATGATAAATTAAAACCCTGCAAAACCAGAAAACTGCTACTAGTAAATGCAGAAGTAAAATGTTGTTGTTTAGTGATTGGATTATTAATGACATCCACCTGTTCTTAAAAGGTGATGCAAGAGCAAGAAAAAATTAATCTGACAACAGCCAGATGCATGTCTCGCTCCGCCTAGACATGCTGTTGTCAGGTTAAGAAAAAATAGCCAGAATGCATATTTTTAAAGCTCTGTGCTTTGTCATGTTTTATACAATAAAAGTTAGTAAAACAGGTAATATTGTTTTAATTCTTTTTTAATAAAAAATATTATGATAAAGACCTAAATGGTTTAATTTTATTTAATTAATGTTCTCTTTTTGCTGAAAATGAAAACTAAGATCAACTATTGTATTTTTGGTTTGAGTTGCTGTCCTAACTGAAGCACATGTGAGTAGAATGTAAGCCATGATAGCAGTATGCCTTTTACTAGCATTCTGCAGTTTAATTAAATTGTCGATTATTAGAAACCACAATATTATTAGCAAATGTATGTTGAATTATATTTGCATTTTCAAAGCTGTGTCAAATTGTGCCATTTCATTTTAATAAGCATAGAACATTTTGAACATAATTTTGTAACTTGAGTGTTGTCCAAAATTAACATTGCTCATGATGCAATCATATGTGAAACAGTTAAAAAAGGCAGTTACGTACAGTAGTTATCTGTGGATCAGACCAGTGGGAAGACGGCAATTGACTGCGCATGCAGCAATCAAGCTGGGCAGCCCCTCACAATGGGTAATGATGATGATATACTGTAAGGGAAATTGGTATAGGGAATGGTAGTCATTATTCTCGATTGTCACTCTTACATGTGATATTTAAGGAAAGAAAATAAATAATTGTTTTTTGGTTTTGTAAGTAGGATGACAGAGCCCTTAAAGTGTAAAGTCAGGATTATCAAATGTAGTGGAGGAAACACTTTTAAATCATATGCTTGAATGCACAGTAGTAAATCTTATGCCTATTGATTACTTGCACATATAGCAGCAACAGGTAGTTTTATTTTAATAATCTTGGTCATGATTGTCATGGCAGTTATGAAATTGTAGTGACTGGCCCTGTCATTTGTATACATTTTATTTTCTAAGAGGGCAGATACTACAAGATGCGAGGTAAAACGGTTTTAAAAATGAAAAGAATTTTCAAAAGTTTATATTCATTTAGGAATTTCTCTAATATATTGAGGGTCAAAAGCATACAAGTAGGGCAGTGATGGTAAGGGGTAGAGTGTAATTTATAAAGAACATTCTGAGACCTGGACAAAGAAGTAATGGATTCAAGTCTCAACCCAGAGACATGTCTTCACCATAGTCTCAATTCTTTCCTGTCATACAACCTTTAGCTTAAAACACTAGTGTCACAAAAAAAAGCTGAAATATTTGTAAACCATACATTTTCATAGTGATCAGCAACATTGCACCATATTTTTTTATCTATATTTGGCCACTCCTCTTATGTAGAGTGGTGGAACTAATCTTTAATGTGATTGATTTCCTAGCATGGACCTAGATTTTATGTGTGCTCTATACATTTTCAGGTAAAGGACACTTAAGAGGCTTACTGTTCTTCTTTATTTATTCTGAAACAAGTTATTGTGTGTATTAGAGATTACGCTCTCTATTGTGTCCCAGTGTAACTGATTAGTTGTTGAGATGTGGTGAAATAAAACAATGTCATGGAAGTACTCACTGATACAACATTATCAGAAGTGGCAAAACAAACCCATAGTATGATCCTTCTACTGCCATGCTTGACTGGTGCTACAATGTTTGTGCGTTTGGAAGTCTCTTCTTTTCTTCAAACAGTATTTGTAATTTTGGCAGTATGGCTCAATCCCCATCTTATATTGTTAAAGACTTTTTTCCAAACAATATTTGTATATGTGGGTAGCTGCAAATCAACATCAACATTGTAAATGGTAGTTTTTGAGAACAGTCTTCCTTAAGGCACTGTCTTAGATCACGTTGGTGTTAAGCATACTTCACTATGATGAGTAATACTACTGTTCTGGCTAAAGATTTTCAACATAAGGGGTGCAGCCTCCTAGTTGGTTACAGAGATACTGCAGAGTGGTCTTGAATTCTTTCACCACGGCAGACAGCTAAAGCCATTGGGTCTGCGCCAGGCTTAAAAATGAAAAATTGTTTTTGCAGTATTCTGCTTTAGCTTGGACACGGTTGTGGGGGGCAGCAGTCTCAGCAGAAACTACCAGACTACACACTCCCAAGAAATCTTCTTGAGTTCTGCTGGGGGAAGTCTGAGGCGCTCTCAGGACAGCCAACAGATATAGTTCCTCTAGCATGTCCTAGGTCTTTCCATGGTACCCACAAGGAGAAGGCCCGATGGCCCTTTCCTGGAACACCTACTACAGAAGGCCTCAAGGGGGCATCCAAAAAAGAGGTCTGAGTCCACTAAGCTGACTGGAGGAGAAGCAGCTATACTCCAAGCCTCTCCAGGATGATCAGGCATCTCACCCTATCTCTAAGAGAGTGCCCAGCCACCCTGTGGAGAAAGCTAATTTCAGGTGCTTTTATCTGTGATTCTTTTGGTCATGATCTAGCTTTCATGACCATAGGTGAGGGTAGGAACATAGACCATACCAAAAGCTCTTGGTAAATCAATAGCTTTGCTTTTTCGGTCAGCTCTCTCTGTTCACCACAACACACCGGTGTGGCATAGACAATATAGCAGCAACAACACCGATCCATCTATTGATCTATACTTCATTCTTCACTCACTTGTGGATAGGACCCCACAATACAAGAATTCCTTTACTTGAGGCTGGAACTCTCCTCAAACCTGAAGAAACCTTTTTCGAGAACCATGGTCTTGAACTTGGATGAACTGATTCTCATCAAGGCCGCTTCACATTCAGCTGTGAATCACTCATTGTATACTTTAGGTCTTGGCATACGGGAGTCTGGAGAACCATGCTATCTGCATAAAGCAGGGACAAAATTATCTGGTCCCCAGATCAGACCCCCTCCGGCCCTTGGCTACACCTAGAAATCATGTCCATAAAGGTTATGAACATTATGGTTATGAGAAATCTAACATGCAACGTAACAGGTCCAATTTTATGCTGGCAATGCAGGCTTAACTCCTTCTCTGCTTGTACAGAGAGATAGTACACCTAGTAAACAGCACTCAACTCTGTACACCTAGAGCATCCCTCACAATGCACAACAAGAGACACAATCAAAAGTCTTCTCCAGGTCCAGAAAACACGTGTGACTGGTTTGGTAAACTAATGAACCCTCGAGTAACTTGCAGAGGGTGTAGAGCTGGCCCAGTTTTCCACGGTAAGAATATAAACCACATTGCTCCTGATGAGGACCTTGTCCAACAATCAGCCAGACTCTCCTCTCCAGCACCCTGGCATAAGCTTTCCCTGGAGGCTGAGAAGTGTGATCCCACACAAGTTGGAAAAATCCCATCCGTCTTTCTCCTTTAGCAGGGGAACCACCAAACCAGTCTGCCAGTCCAAGGGCACTGTCCATGACCTCCATGCAATTTTAAAGACTTGTGTCAGACTCAACAGCCTGACAACATCCAGAGGAATACCTCAAACTAGTGTTGGAGTCAAGACCACAAAAAAACAAGACCAAGCACTACGGAGCTGAGGGCAAGAACTTAAGAGGCCTAGACCAAGACAAGACCAAGATATTTTGAGGCAGAGACGCAGAAAAGACCAAGACCTTATATGTTCTTTGTCTTGGCCCTTAAATGTCTTGGTCTTGTCTTTATCTCGATCTCTAAAGGTTGGGTTTGCATTGGTCTCAGTACTCCTTGGTCTCAGTTGGTCTGGTCTTGACAACAATACTTCCTCAAACATCTTCAGCTTCCACTTAAATCAACTGCCTTATTTTTGCCGGATAACCTCTTTAGATATGGTTCATTAATACATCAAAACATTTGTGCATCGACGATTATACAAATAAAATTCCAACTTGTGCTCCTAGTTGAAGATTTTTTCAATTACATAATGAAAAGCACTTTCATGGCCATGATGAGTATATGTCTTATTTGAGTTGTTATGAAACCTGCCATAGAGCCTCTAGTGTCCTGAGATATTTATGACATGACCCTGACCCTTTGTTTCCTCCTCTACAGCTATTCGAGGGTTCTCCCCCCAGCACAAGATCACCAGCTTCGAGGAGGCTAAGGGCTTAGACCGCATCAATGAGCGCATGCCACCACGCAAGGATGGGGTTAACCATGTGGGCCACTCCATGGGCAAGATGAATATGTCGGAGGCAAATGGCACAGAAGACAACAGCAATATCCAGTGATGTGCTGTCTGAGCCACAGACTCTGTGCCACTGTTTCAGCCATGCAGCAGGACTTTGCTTAATGGGAAATTAAGGCCTCAGAACACAAAAAACCAAACAGGCCCACCGCTAGAACATGAAACCTGCAGCAAATCTTAACACCAGGCGAAAAAGGTCATTTATTTCATGGCGGCGTGTCATTGCACTGTTAGGGGGAGGGGGGGAGCTGGGGTTTAAAGCAAAGGGACAGGGATACAGAGAGACCAAAGGCTGCAGCAAAGAAGTGCTTTTGGAAGTTGTTTCTGACTGTAGTTCCCCTTCTCAATTCGATTACAGACTGAATTATTGGGAGTGTTGTTGCTGTGAATGCTCTCACACACATGTGCTCCTTCATTACAGGGCCTGGCGGAAGACGTAAGTGCAGTATCCATGCCTCACAAATCATTTTAATGTTTTATAAAGTATTTATTATGAATCACTCACAAATGCACTTCAAGAGGAAATAATCTACTTATCTAATTGTTTTTTTGCTAGTATTAGGTCATGTCACTTTGTGAGAGAAAACAAGAAAGAAAACAGGAGAGAAGTAAAAAAGTAAAATGTGTACCTCTTTGAAACCTGCAGCATGCCATTTTACCAGTGGACTTGAATTTATTGATTTACCTTGTTGTAAAATGCTGCCAAACTGCAAGTTAAAAAGAGGACAGGGTGCTTATGTTTGCTTGCCACTGAAAAACCTGTGTAGCTCCAAATCCATCTCAGCTATGTCTTAGTAAACTCCAGCATTGCTTCATTCCTCTAGCCATCTTCCCAGATGAAACTTGGAGGAGAAGAAGCGGGTTTCCTGAAGGTACTTTAGAATAGCAAAATACAGAGATTTGACATCAAATTAAGTCTATTTTATTCCTTTCAAATTCCAGTCTAAAGGTTCTATTGCAGTACCTCTCTCAAAGCAGAAATTCATATAGGCATGGGCTGGTATAAGATTCTCAAGGTAGCGACCCAAAGATTTTACATGTGATCTAATTCTTATTATTTGAAACAAAGATGGAACACATTTGATTTTATTTGGCAAGGACTTTTTACACTAATATCATTGCTGTAACTATACCAGATTTTGCAGAAAGGGTGTTTTCATCTAGTAAATGCAACATGTATCCCTTCACAAATTCAATTAAACGTATACATAATAACAAAACTTAGTTTTAAGTGCATATCACAAAGAATTAAATGAGTTACATAAATAAAAGAAGTAGATATTAGATGGTTTGTTAGTAACGTGTAGTAGAGTATGAGCCTTCCTGCCTACCAGTAAGCAGCTCAGAGCTAGGAAACCTATTTTACAAAAATATTTCCAATCTAGCCAATTTGTTTTCTTTCAGCCAGCTGACCAGTTGTGCGCAGCCACTGTAGGGGACAGGCAGCAGTAAATCACTCTGTTCCTGTTCAGACTTCAAAACAGTGCAATTGTAAATTTAACCAGATTAAGCATCGTGATTTTTGGATACTCGCTATGCCTTGATGTATCCTAGCCAGCCAATGCCATATTTACATTAAAGCTACAGTGTGTAATAATTACAGGCATATAAATTCAGAAATTTAATATATTATACATAACTATGTTATTTATCATCACCTATGAGCTCAGCCTTTTAACCATAACATTTGCGTTGCCTTAGAATTCGTTATTTATAATTACATAGGAGCGGGTCTCGCAGCCATGGAGGCTGACATCTTTGCGCTACGGCAGCGCAGAGGCAACAAACTAGCGATTGCGAGATCTCCCATGACGCTCGAAAATAACTACGGCAAGTTGAGAGAGATGAACTGAGACGGTACTGAACAGTAGATGGCAGTATTATGCCTGAGAAGCGTTTAGTCTGCCTGAAACCAAAGAAGAAGAAGAAGCAGGTATACTGCGCCTCGGTAACAAGAAAGGTAAACAAGGCGGCAGGCGTGAGTGACTTTGCAAACTGTTTGGCACTGTGTGGCCAAACATCAGACGAATGGAGGATCATGCCTACTCTGTATCACAACGAAAAGCGGCGGACACTGAACCCCCGTCATCTAAGAAGCGGAAACACGACGAGAATAAACGCAAGCGTGACAAGAAACGGCAAAAAACACGGATCAACATTGGCACGGCATTTACACGATGGAAGTCACTGATGGAGGAAAAAGGTTTTCAAAGTGACGCTCAAGTTGCCAGTTTTCTCTTGGACAGGTAATTAATCCTACACACACAATTGTCTAATATCACTGCAGTTTTTGGAGTACAGGATGCTCAGACCTGTCTAAAACAATAACATGCTGCGTGATGATGCTGTTACTCTCCAGTGTACTTATTCAGCAACGTCCCTGACGTTTCACAGGTAATGATTCAGTAATTTTCTGTACAATAATTTTCTGGATATATACCTCGGTTACTCCTCTCCGGCTCCTTTGGAGATCTTCAAGCCTTTCCTCCTCTGCTCTCACCCCGCTGGCTCCCCTCTCTCGCCTGGCCCCAGCTGCACGCTCACCCCGGCCTCTCTGCCCTCTTCCTTTCCCTCTTCCTTGCCTTGTAACCCCCGTGCCACAAACAAGACTTGGACTCTGTAAACGGGGAATATATATTCTTCCAGCGAACACAATCTCGCTGTTAAACTAATGACTACAATTACTTCGTCTGTTTATATCACCATGCAAAGCAGCTCACCAAAACGTCACAACGACGTAGAAAAAATAACGGGTATATTTATTATCTTAAGTCTACATGAAATCTATACCCTACACAGACTAATGAAATACTATCTGTAAAATTATCTATGTAAACAAACCTCATCACTTGAGAAGGTAGGTGATGCGGACGTCGTGGAAGACATTTTGTCCCGTAACGCTCGCCGTACTGTTGGGGGGGAGAAGCGGTGGGGGGGAGACGTTCATGTTGCTGCAGTCTGCAGTCTGACCGCTAGATGTCGCTGAAAATTACACACTGTAGCTTTAAAACGACACTCCATTGAATACGGATCTCACCCTAGAAAAAATAAACAAAACCTAGACAGTTTGTTTTCAGGTTTAAATGGTTTACTCCTTTTTGAACATAATCTATCATCTACAAAAACTCTAATTTCAGAGGAAAATAATTAATGTGTGTTTGACACCCTGCTGTCAATATTTGTAAACTATTTCTCCCCTGTGTTTAAACAGTGAGTTAAGCATACATCAGCATCCTGGAGGTTTTGCACTTTTTGCTTTTTTTTTTTTTTAAACATTCCTATATTTTATGCCTGCAAAAAGTAAAATGAAGTATGTTCTAAAAGTTTCAATTAATCATAAACAATATCAGTACTGTTATTCATAATCTAAAGCCTTAGATAGGTGAAATTAATGGACTGAGGCCCTGTCCATATTGACATGGGATGTTGCAAAACTAAAATTGTCTCCTGAATTTGCAATCCCCCCAGTCCTCCTGGGTGAGAAATACATTAACCTTTTCTTTTCTTCTCTTTTCTTTTTTGAAAAGTCAAAGAAAATACAAGAAACGATTGATTTGAATAGTCTTTAGCCTAGAACTGCTTTAATCAAGCTCAGGACATTATTTTAATGCCGTTGTTGCCAACATCACCGCCACCTGCTGGCCCAGTGTAGATATAACAGCATCTTTATTTGGAATCCCATAGCCTGTATAGTCTGAAACTAAAATGAAGAGGAAAAGATCAGTTTAAAAATGTTTTTATCCAAAGTAGTCTAGAAGGGCCTTAATGAAAGGTCTAAGAAAATATGCCTTTTCAGTTTGTACAAAAATCCATCACTGATTTGGTAAAAATAATCAGTAGTACTTTCCTTGTGACAAAGACGCATACAGCAGGTCATGTTTATGGAGTGAGAAAAAAATGTATTCAAAATTTCAGAATACATTTAACTTCATTCATGCTCACTGTATGGTATTAACAAAACAGGAAAAGTAGAAAACAAATAACATGTAAAGCCTCACTGTGATCTAAATGCAAAATCCTCATGCCTAATCAATGTATGAAATTAAGTCTGAAAAACGTCTAGAATAGTGAACATTCTCTAAAATGATCTATGTTAGACATACTTTTGGGATGCAACCCCTGTGACAAATTTCTAGAATTTTAATCATTCATTATTCTTTCCCTGGTTTGGATCCCATCTTTCTTTTCAGCAATGAAGGTATGTGAATGAAACATGGACAAAAGTGACTTAACACAGCATCTATGGTATGGAACGCATCAATGCATGCAGTTAAGTTCCTAGTTGTTATGTGAGATTATAATTGTGATAGTTGTGTTTCATATAGTAAACTTGAATTTTATTTATTTTTGGATTATATTTGTAGTTTTGTCTTGTTTTCTAAGATTTTCTAAATAGGCTTTCTTTGATTGTTTTTGGTCCATTTTTTTTTGCTTTAAGTTTGTTATTTATTACCACTGCTTTTAATTTTTATATTCATTTCTTGTATGCAGAGATGCCCTTCTAAGGTGTGAAGCCTTGTGCTATATATACATATTTTTTCTGTTGTACTGATGTACAGAAAATGTTCAATAGTGTGAATGAATATAATCTCAGTGAAAAGCTACTCTTTCAGGCTGCCAAAGCATGATAGCATGGTTTTCTCAAATGTAAATGAACTGGACACACAGAAAAATCAGGTGTCACACCTTTAACAGGACACATTGTATTCTGGTTATATTTACTGCTGATATTATTATTGTTACGATTTAGCTTATGGTTCTTTTCATTCTTTGGTTTCTCGTATAGTCAAAATGCATACTTCAACAGAGAGATATAATGGATTTTATCTTGCAACATTTTTTATCTATGGAGATATGTTTTGGCATTTGACTTCCTAAATAATACACACACTGTAAGCATGCCCTATGGGACAAATCACATTTTTTTACTCTTGAATAAAATATGCATGAACAAATTTTGTTGTGCAATTTTTACAACCCTAGTGAAATATTTCTTGTGCTTCGGGCACAGCAAAAACAAACTGAAATGAATTATATTTTAACTTTTTTTCACGTTAATGGTTTCTCAGGACCCCAAATGGTGTTTAATTATGTCAAAAAGAAGGTATGATATGATGCTTCAAAATGTACACATTCAAGGAGACCCTTCCAATGCAGATGGTCCATTTAGAAACTGTTTTAATTAACAAAGATGAAATTAAGTGAACTTTAACTTCTTGGTATTTCTATGTCAGTTTTTCAGGGATCCCCTTCTACTGTACATTACCAAGCAATCTATTGAACGTAGAATTATTTGAGTGTGCGTTTTTAGGTGTATACATTTAAGCTTAAATCTATTTTTAGATTTAAAAAAATATTAATCAAGCTCAATGTAGCTGTTTTATTTATATTGATTTAAAAAGAGAAAAGCCAGTCATAATGATTGGTAGTAGTATTGATAGTAGTAGTCATACACCTATAATTGCTGACTAGGTTTTCACATGTGTCCACTAACACTTTGATGAGCTTTAGCTCTTTGAGATTAGAATGACTCTTTAATACTTACCTACTCCGTTCGTCCCTTAACAGATTTGTTATGAATCCAGTCAGGTCTGGCTGGAGGATTGGCTGGATTGGGGCTTTATCATCTGGGTCAATCTAGATCTACAGGTCTGTCTAGATTTACTGTGATAAAAGGTATTAGGTTGCTATTGAGACTTGGTGAACCCAAATAGGACACTCTTTAGTGCAATTATTTGTTTATTTGTGTTTAACTCAGGTACAACTGTTTTAGATATTGCTCTGACTAAATATGAGCACAGTTAGGTGAGTAGGTGAGTTTAATTTCTTCACTTAACTACCAGTATACATCTGTTTCATTTGAATAATATGCTTTTTTTTTTTGCTTTCCCATTGTGAATGACGGGGGATCCTGTCCCATGACACGTTTAAAACCCAGAGAAAAAAGAAGTCTAAAGGTTTCTAAATAAACTGACCAACTTTTATCAGTAAAAAGAAATCGTAGAAATCATATGAGGTACTGAAAAGAGGAAAGGGAATCCAGACAAGGTGAAAGCCAATATTAGACTTTATGGTAATTTTGTATACACAGACTGTATACAAAACAACGTTTCCCTTGTGCAGCTTTTCAGACAGTGAAACCTTCCTAAACCCTTCTCTTTAATCCCTCAGCAGGGACACGGGACGCATCACCTCCATGCTCTGTTGCAATAGGTCAATATTTCTATTTTAAAACCCAATTTTACATAACATTTAGCAGAGAATATATATATATATATATTTTTTTTTTTTGTGGTGAGCCAAAGTTGTCCAAATGAACAGCAATAAATACTTGAAAACTGATCAGCATGTGTATATTTAAATCATTGACGGAGGCTACGTTTTTGATTCTGATTTATACCTGTAGCAAATGCAAATCACAATTTTATGCAAAAGTTCAATGCATTAAACTTGTCATCCCAATGACTGTAAATGCTTTTTTTTCATAAAGTAAAAAAAAAACAAAAAAAAACTGCATAATCAAATTATATTGGATATATTTATTAAATGAATTCTGTTAAAACGTCCTCGTTTGTTTCTGCTGAAAAAAAAATGTTATGACTAGAATTGATATTGAATTCAGATGTGATATAAAATGATAAGAGCGTTTGCCATACTGCACCTGCTTATTCTCCTCAACAATTTTAACATGTTTAAATAAACAGAAAACGGTGGAATGATGATTAATTTCGTACCTCGCTTACAAACTCAAAGAACTAATCAAAATTTAACTTGAACATCAGAGCTTCTCTCCAGATTTAGTCCATTAAACCGGAAATGACGTCACATAGCCTCGTCTCCATCGGTTTGTCCATCATTAGCTGTGGACATCAGAAGTAATTTTCATTTATGTCGCTTTAGACGTTGCTAAAAGCGACAAAAAATTAATTTATGACTATCTGGAAATAATGGCCCAGCGGCAGGTCCGTTTGCAGCCGGACACCCAGCACCACCGTCGGCCATCGGGACTGTGAGTGACCGCAGGCTGCAGCGAGCTAACGTTACGCAGCTGTCTGTAACCGAAGCTAGGCGCTTCTTCTTCTTCTTCCTCTCTCTCTCTCCGGTACCACATGATATTGACGCACCTTGTTCTTGCTCAGAGCCGCTGAGTAAAACCCTTGCCCGTCATGGACAAAGAAGAAGCAGACCGGCTCATAGAGAAGGCCAAGCTGTGTTTACGTTCGGGCCGGAAGGATCGGGCGCTGCAGCTGCTCTATGAGGCGCAGAGAACCTTCCCCAGCACCAGGGCCAGAGGTAAAATGAGCTGACGCAGATTTTCTACAACCGCTCCGTGACTTGCTGACCGAGGAGCTGAGCTCCGGCCTGTGTGCTGCTGGGAGGCTATTTTGAAGTTGTTCAGGATATTTAAATCTGTTTTGACAGAGCTCTACTACGGAAAAGGATTTGGGCCACTGGAAAATTAAAAAAAAGTTAACTGATTTTTACATTTTAATTTAGTTTAATATGAGAAAAAAAGTCAGAATTCTGAGATTAAAGTCAGAATTCTGACTTTTTTTTCAGAATTCTGTCTTTAATCTCAGAATTCTGACTTTAATCTCAGAATGCTCACTGAATTCTGACAGCTAACAAACATGTTAGCATCAAGCCATAGCCATGTCTATTTTAGAGACTAGTTCTCTTGTTTTAATCACCTTCTGCTCTTCCATTAATGAAATAGCATCACCAGGGATCCCTCAGGCATGAAAAAAGTCGCCTAATTCCGTCATTTTCCACCAATGTGTTACTGGCCCTCCCAAACAGCTCACATCTTTGTCAGTGAAGCTCAGAGCTCCCACGTCTCCTTCTTCATGGTGCCTATCTACACTAAGATCCAAAATTCTGAGATTAAAGTCAGCATTCTGAGAAAGAAGTCAGAATTCTGACAAGAAATTTAGAATTCTGAGATTAAAGTCAGAAATCTGAGTAAAAAGTCAGAATTCTGAGAAAAAAGTCAAAATTCTGAGAAAAAAGTCAGAATTCTGAGATTAAAGTCAGAATTCTGAGATTAAAGTCAGAATTCTGAGAAAGAAGTCAGAATTCTGAGAAAGAAGTCAGAATTCTGAGAAAGAAGTCAGAATTATGAGAAGAAATTCAGAATTCTGAGATTAAAGTCAGAAGTCTGAGAAAAAAGCCTGAAATAAAATTTTAAAATCAGTTAACTTTTTTTTTCTTTTCTAGTGACCCTAATCCTCTTCCGTACTCTACGCCAGAATCTAGGTCTGTTTATTTTGACCCCCCACACTTATTTCCTGCCGAACAGCAAGTAGAAATGTTAATCCCACTGTGCTTTCATGGCTTAACCTGCACTGTAAACCTAAGACATCCCAATTGTAAGGATCCCTATACTTCAATGCAGAAATTTGTCTGGCATACCTCGGCATTCACACACTTTAAATACATTTTGAATTCAGTTCAGATCCAAACTTTTCATCATTAACAAAATCCTTCACGCTAATGTATTCAATGGTGGCACATTAAAATATGGAGCTTTCTTTTAGACTTAGACTCAACTTTATTTGTCCCTTGGGATTACTCCTTCAGGGATATTCTGGTTCTGGTAGTTTATATAGAGTACAAAGGGCAGAGTTAAAGCAAGATGCCATTAAAGATAAAAATAAAATAAAATTATACAATAGATATGTTTCCTTTAGGTATATAAATATTGGCACAGTAGAGAACTAAGGTGGGACTACACAGTAGCTGACTTGGGTTATTGCAATGCAGAGATGTACTGACCTTATATATATATATACCGTATTTTCACGACCATAAGGCACACCGTACTAAAAGGCGCATCCTCAGTTATGTGTGCCATTTCTGTATTTAACACACACATAAGGCGCACCGGACTATAGGGCGCGTTTTTTATATACAGGTACATGTCCTCTACTACGTTTAAATACCTCTACTGCGTATTTAGAAATACAACAGGGGCAAAACTGAGTATGACTGTGCTTTATTCATGTATTTATTACAAAGTATTAATCAAACCTGGGAGCTGGCCGTGAGACAGACACATCGCAGATGACAGAGCGCTGTGATCACTCCTAAATTAACTTAAAATCCTGAAACCTGCCGACGGAATATGTTCGGTTTTATTGCCGGTATCCTGGTGCCTACAGTTTAAATTATTTAGATGAAAAACACCTGCCGGCCGCCGCGGTGAACCCGGAGGCTGCCCGGCCTAGAGGCTGCTGTTGAAGGGATTCCTGCTGTGGGCGCACCGCTGGTATGTGGGGGTCTGAGCGACTCCGACAGAAATAGTATAGGCAGGATGATAATCTGGATGAACTGACTGCAATTATGAAGTTTTCAGGTGGACTTTCTCACTTAAAAACATTAAAACTACTTTATTCCCACTGATCACAGCAAATATAGCTGCAAGATTTAGATTATTTAGATGAAAAAACACCTGCCAGCCGCTGCGGTGAAACCGGAGGAGACCCGCCCAGATGCTGCTGTTGAATTAAGTTTTCAGGTAGAAAAATAGAGCGGGAGCAAAACTGAGTATGATTGTGCTTTATTCAAGTATTTATTACAAAGTATTAATCAAACCCATCAAAGTCATCATCCTCTGTTTCTGAATTAAACAGCTGCGCTAAAGCAGACATGCCAATTTCCCCTTCTTCGCTGTCAGAGTCACTTTCCGTGCCGGGCGGCTCCTCAGAAATAATGCCGGCTTTTGCGAAAGCTTGAACAACAGAGCCAGCAGACACGTTAGTCCAAGCATCTACAATCCATCCGCAAACGGTGGCGTAACTTGCCCGGCGATGCCTTCCATTTATCCTGAAACTTTGGTCTCCGTCTGTCATCCATCGCTCCCACGCCGCTCGCAGCCTTACTTTGAACGGCCGGTTCACACCGATGTCGAGCGGTTAAAGTTCCTTTGTCAGACCTCCGGGATAACAGCGTTCATTTGATTCACCTTTTTTTTCACATCGGCTGTGAGATGGGCACGCAGTCACAGATTAACAGCGATGGTGATGCGTGGAAAAAAACACCTGGTCTCCTCACATACACCTGCTTCAGCCACGCTTTCATCATCTCCTCATCCATCCAGCCTTTTTGATTTGCCTTAATATCATATGTCATCAGAGCGCTGTGTCTGTCTCGCTGTCAGCTCCCAGATCAGCTTCTCTGATTGGTTGATGCGGCGCGTCCAGCAGCAAAACTTAAATTTTTCCATCTCGAGCAGCAGCAGTGCGTTGGCAGATGCTTAAACGCTCCCGACGCGCAGCGCCTGCTGCTCAAAACGCGCTGCGGGACCTTTTGCTGCGCCTAAACGTGCGTAAACCATTGACTTTGCATGTAAACACGCTGCTTCTGCTGCACCTGCTGCGTCCGGTTCACACCGATGTCAAGCGGTTGAATAACAGCGAGCACAGCATTAATTTGTTTCACCATGTTTTTCACATCAGCTGTGAGATGGGCACGCATGGAGTCACAGATTAACAGCGATGGTGATGAGTGGAAAAAAAAACACCTGGTCTCCTTACATTCAGCCACTCTTTCATCATCTCCTCAATGAGGTGGTCTCAAAAGTCGCAGTTACAACACACAAAGGGCGCACCGCACATTTTGAGGGAAAAAAAAGACGTTTAAGTGCGCCTTATAGTCGTGAAAATACGGTATATATATATATATATATATATATATAAAAGTAAAAAATTACAGAGACTACACAGTAGTTGGCATGTGTTACTGCACAGTGAGAGAAAAGGATATTGCACATGAGTGACAATAGGTGATGTTTTGCACAAGGTGTCCAAGGAGGGGGGTGCTGACCCTTGTCCCTCTTCTTATCACCTCCTCCTCCCCCCAAGTGAGGAGTTGTACAGCTTGATAGCTTTGGGAACAAAGGAGTTCAGCAGTCTGTTGATTCTGCATTTGGGGAGGAGCAATCTCTCATTGATCAGGCTCCTCTGAGTGGTGAAGACAGTGTGCAGAGGGTGGCTGGCGATCGTTCATAATGTCCAGCAGTTTGTTACAATTTTTTCATTGAATTTATACAACTTTCACATCCTTATTGATAAAAGTCTATGATATACATTTAACAAAATGGTTTTACATTTCTTAATATATCATTTAAATGCATAATCTCCCATTTGTTGCAGCGTTTTCCATCAGTCTGGGATGTTACAGTGTACAAATTCAAATAGTTTTAAGAGACAAGATTTAGATTGAAATAAATTTCCTAAATTTATTTTTTCTGGTCAAAACTTAATATAAATTTCCCTATGTACCTCATGTGTTTTGTTTATAAATGCTCTTTAATGGGTGGTTAAAAAGTTGAACACAGTTTTTAGTTTGCAACCAGTTTTTCATGATTTTCTTTTTTTTTAATCTTCATCATAGATTGTAGAGTTCTAATAAAAGGTTTGGTTTCCTGACACAAACTGGATTTAAGTCTAGACTTATTAGGAACATTAAGTTTAAGTTCAAGAATGAGCAAGTAGCTCTCTATTCCCACTACTTTGTCCAATATTATCCCTAAGCATAATGCCACCTCCACCGTGCTTAACAGTTCTTAGATTTGGGAGCCTCCCCTTGTCTCTATAGCTTAATCTTCGTCTCGTCTGACCCTAAATCTTGCCTTCAGAAGATCTTCGGCTTTTATATGTGAGTGGTTAGAAACTTCATACATGCCTCAAAATATTAATAGTTTTTTTCCTTTTTGGTTTTCAGCTTCTTTGTTCTTGTTGATGGTAAAACCTGCTTAACTGTAAGCAGTTATGTAGGTTCTAGCACTTCCAGGTTATAAGTTGTTGGGTCTTTGTGGGTCTTTTTGAAAAAAAAAGAGAAACTTCTGCACTGAGTTGTTGTTTAAAGGAAATACAATAATCCAATTCATACCTATAGTGAGTGTATTTAGGCCCCTGACCAGTGTTGTTTAATAGCTTTAAGCATTACCAGATAAGTGTTAATTTGATAAAAACTTACATTTAAAAGCACATAAAAATGTTTTTTGATTCTCTTTTATTTTCTTTTATTCATATCTGTCTTATCTGATTTCTTGACTCATTCACTGTTGAATGCAAACACTTCTGTTGCTGGTTTCAGTGCTGATAGATGCCATTCTGAGAAATGGAGGCAGTGCGTCCTCAGAAGCCAACCACGTTCCTCCGCCCTCAGGCTGGAGAGACGAGGACCTTGGAAACCAAGAAACCAGGAATGCCAATTCTGATGAAAAGAAGACCTACACTGAGGAGCAGCGACAGGGTGTGTTCAGGTAAACTCTGGAAAACTTCAATCTTCTTCCCACAGTCCCCCACGCTGCTTTTCTAACAACCAGCGTGTTTGTTACCACAGAATAAAAAACTGCAAAGACTTTTATGAAATCCTCGGCGTTGACAAAGGTGCCAGTGATGAAGATCTGAAGAAGGCGTACAGGAAGTTGGCCCTGAAGTTTCACCCAGACAAGAACTTTGCCCCAGGGGCCACAGATGCTTTCAAAGGTACTCCACAAAACACAACACAAAACAGTTGTTTTGGGGTCAGATGTCATTTTAGTTGTCTAACATCCGTAACACTTTATAAAAATGTATATAAGTTTTTGTGCTTTAATGAGTGCCTTGCAAAAATGTTCTTATCATATGAACCCTGTTCATATCTTGTCACAACCACAAACTTCCATTAATTGGAGTATTGTGTGATGAACCTACAGGACGTTAGAGGAGATGATTCTATGGTTTAAGATTTAGATTTTCTCAAATAAAAATTGAAAAGATTAGGCATCCATTTAAATTCAAGATGTTTCCGTGTTTCTTCTTTGAAAAACTTCAATACTCATCTGGATGTAGGTATGGACTTTGACTAGGCCATTCTACTAAATGAATTTGCCTTGGTAGTGCTGGTTAATATGGAAAAAATCATATATCATGATATGGACTATTTTTTATAACAATAATGATAGATATGCCCCAATTAAGTACATTTTTAGCAAATCTCTGAAAAAAATGACAAAACAATATAATTGCTTACTTTTTCCAAGTTTATTTTGAAGTGACATTTATAGAACTGTCACAAACTAGAAAAATAGATTGTAGTGCAGCAATATGTATGCATAAGATGAGGTGGGGGTATGGCTACAGTATCCTTCACATTTTTTCAAAATCCTACAGGTATTTAAATTAAATGACCCAAATAAATAAATCAAAGTGCACTAATTTTTAGTTTCTTAAGTTTCTGAGTAGAAAAGCACACATTTTGAACAAAAGATAGTTAAAAAAAATAGTTTTTCAAGTTTCTGAAATCTGTAACCTTGTAGTGCAAAGTTTGCATACCATAATAGCAAAATAAACGATCAAAATTAAATAAATCAGGGTTGAATATAACTGTAAACTGTTTAAGGCATCAGCTATCAAAAAAGTGCAAACGTAAAGGAGACATTGTCGACGTAGGACCAGTCTTGTAACATAGTTTGCAAATGACCTTTGTCTGCTTCGTGTTGGACTTCTAAAATCCAAAATGTAACCAAATCACAGACCTGTGCACTCTTTTTGGTAAAAGTGCTTCACCTTGGGTTGCCTGCGTAGCTGTCACTATTTGTTGCGAACACAAGTTTAACACTTCAGCCTCCTGCGTCTCCATCTCTCATGATTAAGTAACATAAAGCATGTCGCAAACCCACATGTGAGTCAAAAGCCGTAAAGAAACGTCATGTTGCAAAACCACAGGAATCTTTTTATCAATTATAAGCTGTGTGTAGGCTACGTGGCTACACTAATATGTTTGTCATAGTCTACCATGGGAAATATTTGCTTGAATATGAGATACAATTGTGTTAGAAACGATAGAATAGAATTAGCGCTATATACACTTTTTTATCGTCCGTAGATTTGTTTCGTCCTATCGCCCAGCCCTATGCCTTGGTTTGCTTTGCAGAGAGTTGAGGGTTTTTTGGTTTAAAAAATGTAGCCTTCATTTTACAGTTACTAGTGAGAATGTTCCGTATGGCTCCTGTTTTCATCTTTTCACTTTTTTTAATGCAAAAAGTCTCCCAAGAAAGCATTTCTTTCAATAATCTCTTCTCCTTGCTGCTCTTATCTTATCTTAAAGAATGGATTTGACCTATTCTCTATTTACCTGTTAGATTATTTTGGGTCTGCTCGACTTTATTGGCTAAAAAGAAAAGCATGTCTTGCTTTTTAAAATTTTTATTTGTAAATATCTGTAAAAACATCACAATTATACATTTTGTGGTGGTCTGTTACATCAAATTTAAATATAATTGACTGTAAATTTTGGTTGCAATGTAAATAAACATGGTACCACTTTGAATAAGAGGTAGCTATGGTTTAATAGTTTATAGACATGTTATTCATTATTCTGTAAACACTTGATATCTCATTCATAAGTGTTTATCATTTAAGGGCAAAAAACAGACTAAACAGAGCGGTTTCTTGCCAAATAGTGAGCCTAATCATATTTAAAGTTAATTTATTACTTAGCGAGCACAATAAGCATTTTTAAACATATCATTATTTAGCAAATAATGCCTAATAAACGGAAATAAAGTGAAAGCTGAAAGATGGAAAGCATATGTACAGTTTTTGGGGGGAAAAAATTAATATATATATATATTGTTTGCTAATAATAACTGAAAACATCAGATCATTTTAACTCTATGTTCAGTGGCTCTTCCTTTTAGACAGCAGTGCTAAGTGTAGGTTAGGATACAGTAGATGAAATGCTGCATCATGTTTTTTAATGTTTGTGTTCACAAGGACAGACTTCCTGTTGTAAGTAAGGAATTAAGAGCATTTATCCATCAAGTCCTTATGATGTTATTGACCACAAAAGTGCTTCTACGCTGTTTGGTTTATAGCCAAATAAAGTAAAGTAGATCTTTAAGAACTTGATATTTATGCCCATTAATGGCCTTCATCTGGCATTACAATAACAATAATACAAAAATTTAAAAAAGAAGTATAATTTGTGATAATACTAAACTGGAGTCATTGTTCCAGGGAAAAACAACAAAAATAATAGAAGTAAGGATCAAAATCTTGATAAACTAAGGCAGCCATTAGTAAGTTAGTGTTGTTAAAACGATGTGAGGTGCTTCATTAGGTTAAAGCTGCTTAGTGGGTAAAATCTTTGCTCCTGGATATAATGAGCAAATAAAAGGAGAGTACTTGCAGTTTTGGAACCTGTGATTGAATCTGCAGATCTCTCCACCATCACCTCGAGTTTCCCTCTTAGGCTAAGTTCAGACTGCAGGCCTTGATGCTCAATTCCGATTTTTTTGTGAAATCCGATTTTTTTTTTTTGCCTAATATATGCGACTTGTGTGTGATCTCCTGTGTGAACTGCAGTCATACAACGCAAGTGTCCCGCATGCGCAGTAGAGGACGCAATGATGTCACAGGCCAGTGTGCTCTGTGTTTACGGAAGTAAAGATTGATGGTAGTGCCGGCGTGCATCTAGCGGTCTTTTCCAACCATAAAAACTCAATCTTTTCACATGGTTAAACATAAATACTGCTCTCCGCATCATCATCTGCCATGGTTGTTGTTTTTCTTGCCGCTTCTGCGTAGCAAGATGCAGAATAGTGACTTTTGTCAGGTATTAATGCCGTGGCCGTTCAGACACAGGTCGCATTTGAAAAGATCAGATTCGTATCGGGTTCAGGACCACATAACCAAGTGGCCTGGGTCGAATTGGGAAAAATTGGCTGCCATTAAAAGATCAGATCCAGGTCGCATATGGGCAAAAAAATCAGGTTTGGGTCACTTCAGGCTGCAGTGTGAATGTAGCAACAATTACAGGCTGAATAGTCGTCTGCATTACTTGCAGAGATGGGTACCGAATTATGTACTTTTATAGACACTGACCAAATTCCATCAGTACCACCAGGTAAAATTAAACAGTAACATGTTTCGGTACCTAAAAGCATCATTGTGTCAGAGGGACTATAAGAGCGGTCAGTTTTCCATGGCGGACATGAATGCCGTACCTGCCGTCTGCTGGTAATGTGGTATTGTGGGAAAAAAAGAAACTGGAAACCAGAACTCGTATTATAAAATAACTAAGGGAAATTAAGCATATTCTCTCGGAAAATTAATTTGGTTTGGATAGGTTTTATAAACTCTTTTTACGCTTTCACTTTTCCTTTTATTTGTCAAGGTCTAGTTTTCATTTTTATTTCTTAACTGTTAACTAAAATATTCTTTCATTCTAGCTTACGTCATTTCGTTAGTTTTACTTTACAGTAATAACCTTGGTAATCAGTTGGATTACTCTGTTACAGATGACGTAACTCTGTTACTAAGGGCGTTATAAAACACATAAGTAAAGACCAACTTATGCACTTTAATTCAGTTTATTTATATAGCGCCAATTTACAAAACGTCATCTAAAGGCACTGTACAATTCAACCAGATCATCCAGTCAAATTGATTCAAAGTTTTCTATCTAAGGAAACTAGCTGATTTCATTGACTCATTGACTGGACAGCAATCCCTCACACTAAGGGTGCTTGTAGCGACAGTGGAGAGGAAAAACTCCCTTTCAACAAGAAGAAACCTCCAGCAGAACCAGACTCACCCCCAGATTCCACATCCTCTGTCAGCCCTCCGCTCCTCCCCACTCACGTACATCATGCAAAGTACTTGTCTGTCATGTTAATCAATGACAACTGTTCCACATCCACCACCACTCCTCTGCACGTCACCGTCTACTTATGTCTTCTCCGTCCATCACCGTCGAAATACCGAGCCGAACTATTTTTTGCTCTGATCCGGTCCGGCCAGGTCAAGACCTGCAATTGCAATCCCACCAAACAGGAAAAAGAACGTTAAAAAGACCCTGTTTGTCAAATTAAAATATGGTAACGATAGATTGGTAACTACAAATTAGAGCATAAATCTTGTATATTACCAAAAACTAAGACCGTTTAAGTAAATTATTGGATGGAAACTATTGGTACTTAAGCATACCAGGAAGCAGATTTCTCATCTTGATAAGAATATTTATTTTATACTGAAAGGCTTAAAAGTTTAATGAAATTCAATCACAACAACTTCCAAGAGAGCATCTGACAACTTCAGTCTAAAAGTAGACAGGGTGTCTGCCTCACGGACTAAATCTGGTAGTTGGTTCCACAAGAGAGGAGCCTGATAACTAAAAGATCTGCCTCCCATTCTCTTTTTAAAAATTCAAGGAACCACTAGTAAACTTACAGATTGAGAGTGACGTGCTCTGTTAGGAACATAAGGAACAATCAGATCTCTGATATAAGATGGAGCTTGGCCATTGTGAGGGATTTGCACAAACCAGCCAGAAAACCAATGAAATTTTTCAAAAAAAGTCTTAATTTATTCCAAAAGTGTTCAAAAAATGATAAACTAGGCCCAAAAACAGAGGTTAACAAAACAGAATTCAATTCAGGCTTTAAAATAAAGAACTCAAGCACAAACAAACAGGACATAAGGGAAACTTAAATAGTGGCTGATCAAACCACTGTTGACACACAAGCTGGATAATTGACTAACAAACTGATAAACAAATTAACTTAAACAGATAAATACTGGCCAGACACTAAATATTTTTTTTTATTTAACTAATTAACAAAATTACCCAAACTAAGAATATTTAAACAAATGATAAAAAAATAAATGTCCCTTCCCATTACAAATGGTTTGATCCGCTGATTAGCCTGCAATAACCAATTGAGGAAAGCTGGAGCTAATTGCAGCCCTCCACCAGCAGATCCCGAGGAAACTGGCAATCAATCAACAACCTGACAAATAAAGTTAACTAAATGTGTGCACTGCAAAAAGCTAACTCAAAGTCAGGCTTATGAAAATATATGAAATGTGCAACTCATGTTGAAAATGAAAAAATGTAAAAGTTACCACACAGCTTCAGAGTGTAACAGCAGGCTGTCACAGCCATTTACGGCTATATAGGTGAGAAGTAGGATTTTAATGGTTTTTATTCAACCAGTTATTAATGAGGCTCTCTCCAACTATCTTTAGGAGCATCAGAAAAGATGGTGGAAGGCATGTAGTAGAATTAGACAATTTAGATGATTTCTAGTCACAGTAATTGGGCACACTGCTGTCAGGAAGAGGGATCAGCAGGTCCAATTAGACCAAGCTTAATTTTTATGCTGGATATCAATGTTTCTCTGTTTCTCCCACTAGCAATCGGTAATGCATACGCAGTGCTGAGTAACCCAGAGAAGAGGCAGCAGTACGATCAGTACGGAGATCAGTGTCCACCCTCTAACGTACCCCATCACTCTGGCCACAGCCGACCCGGACACTACCGGAGCTTTTATAGAGACTTCGAGGCCGACATTTCACCTGAGGAGCTCTTCAACATTTTCTTTGGTGGAAGATTTCCCACAGGTGTGTGTGTGTGTGGAGGGCTATTTGAAGAGGTGGCATTTGTTTCCCCGTCAGGAGCATTCTCTATCGTTTGATTCTCTGCAGGAAACGTTCATGTATACACCAACCAGGGCGCCTCCTACTCTCAGTTCTACCAACCTCGTCGTCGACGGGCTCAGGAAAGGCGGGAGGAGGTGGTGGAGGAAAACCAGAGCCAGGTTAGCTGCTCTCTCAAGATAAACATGATCCCTTCATTACAGCTGCAGTGGCATGATGTTGTCTTTACCTGGAGAAGCAGCGATAAGTCCTGATGAACTGGATGTTTTTCACAGCTGCAGGTGGATTAAAAGATGACATCAGGATTGCTGATGTAATGCAGTAGAAGGAGTACATGTTTCACAGTCTCTGCTGATTCCATCTTCCCACAGAACACCTTCACAGCTCTGCTGCAGCTTCTCCCCGTGCTGGTGTTGATCCTCATATCAGTTTTTACTCAGATGATGGCCACTAATCCGCCCTACAGTCTATTCTACAAGCCGTGAGTTTATGATAATGATATTTTCAATGCTCCTCCAGGTTTTCCACCCTAGATCCAGGGAGAGCATCTGAATTGGTGTTTTTTTTTTTTCTTTTGATGTCAGGGCGATGGGGCTGGTGGTGTCCAGAGAAACGCAGCACATGGGCGTACCGTATTATGTGGACAAAAGCTTTCAGAAGGAGTACCGAGGATCCGCGCTGGAAGAACTGGAGAAAAACATCGAGAGCGACTATATCGAACACCTACAGAGCAGCTGCTGGAAGGAGAAGCAGCAAAGTAAGCCAGCATCCTGCTCAACTTCTTAGTTAGCCCAGATAATGACACTGTCAGATGAGTAAAATTGTTTAATAATGGAAAGGAAACTGAAAGGCTACAGTTATGGCTTCAAAAGAAAAAATCACACAGGTACATCCTTACTCACTTTTTAAGGACAGGATTAAAGTATTGCAATGACTTAGTCAAGTTATGGCCTTTGGACCTTGGAAAAATGTGTAAAAATAGCATAATAAGTCACAGAGTTGAGAAAATAAGCAAATAAAAAACTGTACTCCCCACCGTGAGGTTAGCAGTTGCGTCTTTGACGGTGATTTAGAGTCTTTTATTCGAGAACCTCCACTGCTGCAAAGCAAACTGACTTAAAGGAATGTAAACATTGGGGAAAAAGTCCCATCTTTTGATATATTAAAAATGAAATGTACAAAATTGCTTTGTCGGATTGCGTTTTGATGGATAAAAACTCTTGTTTTTTTTAACATTCTTTATTAATTTTATTATTCATTGATATTACAGTGGAAATGTTCTTTTACATTCAATTCATCACTTAGGGAGCAACGCTTTTTCTGCTAAAGTTGCTTGAACAAGCCAAACATTTTGTTTTCCCCACATCACTGTAAATTAGGTATTGGTATAGATTTTTAGAGTCCCTAAAATGAGAGATTACTTGTTGCCAAGCTTGAATTAAAAAACTGAAACTGTCCAGCTGTTATTATCTGCATGTTTGGGGAAAGTCGTCTTTACGTCCCAGATTGGAGTTCTAAACAGTTACAGCCGCATTTTCTAAAGTTATTGGATGTTTCTTTGCACTAATGAAGGTAAAACAAACAAAAGACATAATGTTTTTGTGGTTCATATCCACATTTGTCTGTCTTTCTTTACAGAATCAGACTTGGCAAACCTGGGACAGCTCTACCGGGATGAGCGGTTAAAGCAGAAGGCCGAGTCCATGAGGCTGGATAACTGTGAGAAACTGCAGCGACTGGTTGGCCGCCTGAGAGTGAAATGAGGACAGTGTTGGAGGAGGAGACGTTTCTTTAGCCAAGTGTGTAATTTGCCCTTTCTGGCCACTTTGTGCAGTGCAGCCAGTGGGGAGATTGCGCCTGTGGAAACAACGTGCCTTCTCTTGGGCGGTAGGAAAATAAGGAGTCGCACAGTGGCGGTGTAGCAGCAGGGGGTGCAAACTCCCTCTGGCAGGGTGTATGATGTCTCACAGCCGTCAAACTTTCTTATAGAAGTGGCATGTCATATGCAGTCTCCCCTGGGGGCTAAAAGGGGCGGCGTATGTTTGGGAAACACCGTTTTATCTGTTCAGGTTACAGTTTGTTTCCTTGTGTCTTTGTTGAAATTTTAGATGTATTTATTTGTTAGATAACAGGGTGAATGTTAGTCATGATTTTCTTTAGGAAATTAGTGCAGAGACCTAAATGATACTGCAGTGTTTGGACAAATCAGCACACGTGTATTGCTAAAGTCACATTGGACATTTTAGGTGTTCCAAACTGAGATGGAGCAATTAAATCTTCTGCACTTCTTATAATAAAATGTTTTTTGCCTCAAAAAGCACTAATGGTTGTACAAGAATTTATTACAGCTCATTCTGAGGCTGCATTTCAAAACTCTTGTGTAAAGAAACAAAAAGTATTCTTGTGTGAAAAGTCTTTGATTCTCCGATGTGCACACGTTTACTGATCGTCACTGGGAGCTATGGCAGTATGCAGACAGCTATAACACGCAGTGCTTTGCAGAAGTATCCATATTTTCATCAGTTTGTCACTTTATAGCCTCAAACTTGTATTTTTATTGGATCTTAAGTGATAGAACAAAACAAAGTAGTACGTATTTGTAAAGAAAATAAGAAAAAAGGCAGGAAGGTTATGTATTTTGAGGCAATGAGTTATTTTTTTTTATAGTTCTTGCTCTTCGATTGGTTGATAATGATTCAGAATACAACCGTAAAGTGTGACAGGGATCAGCTCCAAACTTTTAATAGCTGTCACATGTAGAGATGGACGTTTGTTCCTGTTCTTCATAAAATAGATCAGTCTGATTCGCACTGAAAGTTAATTTTTATGTCTTGCCACAGATGGGATCGTATTTCTAACATTCTAACACATGCATCTGCTCAATACGAACCCTTCTATCGTCACTCTGATTCTACGTTTATAGAGTCACCATCACAATGAAAAATGATTTTCTTCCCTTTTGACGCCTCTAATACATTGTCCTCCAGGGTACGCTCACTACATCTTCCCATCCTCTAAAGAAAAGCGTTCCCACAGCATGATGCTGCCTGGCTCCGGGGAAAAGGTGAGATCAGGGTGATGTGCAGCGTTACTAATATCCCATCCAAAACCTTTTCGCTTAGGTCGCTTAGGCCTCCTGGAACCAGGACGTCTTCCACATTTGCTGTCATTACATGACTTGTAACCTGACTCTGCTTTTAACTTTGCCACAAATTTCTCCAGAAGCGGTTTGTTCTGAGTCTACATGGTTCTTTTCAGTCAGGGCTATTTTTTATCTTCCCTTTTAAAGCCTTCACTAAACAATCGTAGTTTAAACTTAAAAAAGTTTTAAACCAGGACTACAACTAGCGATTATTTAGCAAATCGATTAATCTGACGATTATTTTTTTAATTAATCGATAATCGGATAGCTGAAGCTTCCTTACAGAAAACTTTTTACAAAATGAAACCAGGTGAAACTAAAACTTTTCCACTTAAGGAATTCTGGATAGAGCAGATTGACGGATGGACAAGTTCTTTATAGATATTTATTTATTTATTATTATACAATTTTGGTATAATTACTGTTGCTCTGTAGGCTAATGGTAGGTTTTAGAGTCTCAATACTCCAGTTAATGATTAATCGATTACTAAATTAGTTAACGATTATTTCAATAATCAATCAATTGTGATTAATCTGATTGTTTCAGCGCTAGTTTAAACTATGATTAAACTGAATTTGATTATAAATAGATTTGCCTTTTTTTTCACGTTTCCTTCCACTTTGCACTCATTCACTACTTTGTGCTGGTCTGTCAAATAACAGCTTTGACTTGCCAGAATTAACAAAGACGCCTTGAAAGGTGTGGAAACATTTTCAGAAAAATTTGTGCAACTCCGATTGCCTCTAATTTATGAGTAAGTTGTGGTCTGCCAAATAAAAATGAACATAACAGTTAGTTTTTAAAAAGAAACTTAATGGGTATCAATGCTTATTTAAGACACAGTTACAATAAATATGCATTAATTTTCATTGAATGGTTTTCCCATTATTTTGGACACATCTTTTATAAAGGAGACTTAATACATCCAACCTGATGGGCCTGATTTTCCAACAACAAATTAAAAATTAGTTTTGTTTTGTAGACATTCAGAGTTGTTTAATTTTCTCAAACAGGATGGTCACACCATCCAAAAATTGTTTTTTTTACACTAATCCAAAATCCTAATTTACAATATCTCTAAAAATCTGAACTATTGTCATGCACTTAGCCTGCCATATTGCCTTAGCTGTGGTACTGAAATATTCAGGTTGATTTTTAGCACTTTTAAGTTAAAACTCATCCTCTGTGCTCCAGACAGTGATGTTTGCATGCATCCCAGAGCTTTGTTCTTTTTTCCTGTTTTCTATAACATATTTATTATTTGACAATAAATGTGAATGGACAAAAATATTCAGGTTTAAACCGTTATCTGACAAACATTTAAAAACACAAGCTAGGTTTTAATATGTATAACTGCAAGTTATGTTACGGATTTAATTGTAAGCTGTCGGCCAAAAAGACATTAAAATGAAAGCTGTAACCAGTACTGAAATGTTGCCTGTCCTTTTTTATGCAATTTTGATTTGATGTTGATTAAGTAGGATGAGAGGTCAACTTTTTTTTTTTTTTTTTTTATGTATTAGAATAGCGATAAATTGAGATGATTCAAGCTGAGCAACATTTTCAGCCTATTCTCTGATTCAAGAGGGTTTAAAGAAGCTCCTATCCAAAAATGAATGAGTGCATTTGTCACAGAGTACTTCTATTTAATTTAGATGTCATTTCGTGCGGCTGTCCTTTGCTGTGGTGACACCTTTTATTTTTCCTTGCTCATTAAGACCCTTTCTCTTATTTTTACCACTAATGCAAAAGCAAACCACTCATTACCTGTATTTAAAACTTTAGTGGCTACTAAATGGATATCATTTCGTTCCATTGTTCTTGTAAGCAAAGAACATGCATTGTAAATGGAACTGTGAAAAAATGTAATAGAGAAATGATATTTAAAAAATAAATAGTAAATGCCTTGTACTTATTTAGTGCTTTTTCAAGTCAGGAGACTTGACAAAAGCGCTTTACACTAAATTCAGACATTCAACCACACACTGATGGTGGCAAGCTACATTGTACAGTAGCCACAGTTGCCCTGGGGCTCACTGACGGAAGCTTGATCCCCTTGGATTCCAGGGCAATTTTAATAGAAAAAAAGGCTTTGAGAGTAACAGCTGTTTTATCCTATTTTTGTTCAAATAATTCTATTTATTTTTTTTTAGCTTTTTGACGCATTTAGATTTGTCTGCATGGAAGTTAGCAACATTTTAATTGGTTAATCAAGAGCGACAGCTTGTCATCTTGATGTGGAGAGGATGCAACTCATAAAACTAGATATGGAAAAAAAAACTGAATAAAAATAACATTTGAAATGATAAAATTTGTAAAAGAAAAGGTTATAAGTATATATAAAAAAAACAATCTTGAGAAAACAGCAAAGTTACTCTTACAAAATTTTTTGAACAAGAGTTTTCTTAGATTGGATTTTGTTGTAATTAATTTCTGTTGAATACTGTTTTATTCCTTGTAGCAATAATTGAACAAAACTCCACATAAAGTTTATCTCCTTTTTTATAGGACCTCCCAGACGAGTCAGAATCACTAACCCATAATGCTGATCAGTCAAAATCTAAACCCTCTCATCCAGCTACTGTGTACCTGCATGGGGTTTGATGGCATATTAAGAAATTAAGATAAGATTTTAAATTGTCCGATACTAAAGCTTATGTAATGTCTGGCTGCCAAGACTTTTTTAGCATTGGGGGGAAATGTTAAAACTTTCTATGGCATGCGCATCACAGCTTTGCAGATATGGAAATGTCTAGAAAAAAGATAGGGTCTGGAAAAATGAGTAGGTTTCCATTAAACCAGATTCTCCACCCATCAAAGTGTCCTTTATCTGCCTATCCATACATTTTTTCATCCACCCCTCTAGTCCTTATTCATTTTGTTCACTATGGCTTCACTTGTTCTGCCATCATTCTTCTATTCGCTTATCATTTCCTCCTCATCCCTCCATCAATCCTTCAAACATTTTATCCATCATCCAAGCATTTGTTTACTATCCATCCATTTATCCATCCATCCCCTGTAATCCTATTGATCCATTTACCATCCATCTCTTAGTCCATCCAGTCATTCAATCAAACTAAACACAACTAGAACTGGACCTTTCTCTGCTTCCAGGACAATTTTATTGTGTTCTAACAATTTCTGGTCCATAAAACAAATGAATACCATCTCATTTGCTCAGATACATGAAACATAAATCCAAACAAAATTTCAAAATTGTTACTGTTTCACAGGAAGTGTCACCGAGGGAAAGTTATTTCTACACAATTGAAAATAAAAACACACATTTTAAGAAAACAAACTTTCAAAATAGGTTAAGAAATGAAAAGTTACACAAAAGGCCTTTCGGTTGGGATGAATGTGCCGTTCAGCTCTGCCTCTTTAAGAAGCAGACCTTTTCCCAGACTCTCTGACCTTTGGTTTTATATTACACTAACACACACACACACATTTTTATGAGTTAAAAACACTAAACAACCAAACTGTAGGCAAGGGGTAACTAATATCCTTATATATGGACCACAGCTATTGAAACATTGTGAGGAAGTAAATCTCTGCAGGTTTTTACTGTTCCAGGCAGATGGAAGCAGGTTAAGTCTAAGTGATCTGCAGCAACATGGATGAAACGTTTGACCTGCTCACACAGGATGCCCCACAGTGATCTATAATCCATATCTTGATGGCTGTCTTAGAGCAGAGCTTTCCCACGCTTATGCTTTATCACTTTATCAAGTTAAATTCACACGGTAGACCCCCTGACCAACACTCATCCATGTTCTTTCGCTTTATAAACTTGGTTTCCAAGAGTTTTATCAGCAATTTTCACTTCTTCATCTTCAAGTCAGCCTCAATGGCACTACGGCGCCCCCTGGTGCCGCCGTCCTACCATGAAAAATAAGAGAAAAGCAGCATTTTAGAAAAAATTACAAATCTGAATATAAATTGTGAAATTAAGGTTTCTACTTACAAAGAGAGAAAGAAGGAAGGCTGGAGAGGACATGGAGACGGTGTCCTGGAAGAGTGAAACAAATGAGCATGACAGGATTTAATGGGGAGAAGAAAACTGCTTATGGATCCTATTTCTATAGGAATTGGTAATGCAAAAAGCAAACATTCGCCGTTTCTTTGCGCATCTAGTCCAGGCGAGACATTTCTGAAATAACATGCTTGGTTTGTCTCAGGAACTGCATCAACAAATGCTGTTCCACTTATATTAATATTTTCATTCTTCATATACAATTTTATTTGTCAGTGTAGTTCTATATAATGTTTTACTGGATTCAATGAAACAGTTGAGTCTTGTTGTGAGATGGACAGGTATGTTCTTAAAAGGAAAAAAAACACCAGAGACATATATATTTTTGCATAATAGGTTTTAATTGTCTTGTTCTCGCCTCTATTCTTTAACATTTTTTAGCAATTTTCTAAATCTAAGATGAATGGGTCTTTGTTTACTGTCTGACTTTATTCAAGCTGCATATTCTGTGGTCAGCGTCACTAAAAACTATTTAGGAACAGATGCATAACGCAGTCATTTTAACAAAACAGCTTTTATTTCGCTATTAGCTTTTCCTGGACTATTCTGATACGATTCTAGGAAGGTCATTGTGCTTCAAATCTGCTAAACAAATTTTTTTTCTCCCTTTTTCATATCATCCTAAGAGTATTCAAGAACATCATGCACTTATTGTACAGGTTTCCTGATCTTATGAGGCCCTAGTCCAAACTACCTACGTTTTTTTTTAAATAAAAAGATTACTTGCTCACAAGATGCAAACTTAATTTAAGAGACTTCACTTGGTTTAAAATAAATCCTTGGTAGATTCCAAACACCTGAACTGCATCAATGTAAGTTTATTAAAAGCACATGAAGGACTTGAGAATTAAAGAAAAAAAAATGTTTTAAATCATCGAGGGACTTAATATTTGTTTTTGTTGCATTTAATAAATTTTTTCACTTTTTCACAGCTCTTTAGGTGGCAGTGTTACGCTTTTAGTGGGTCTGTCACCACACAGAAGGAAAGAGGGAGTTGCAGGTAGTGACATTTAAGGCCTTTAAAACAATTAAACCTTTAACAGCTAAACGTGTCAGACAAAAATAGAAATACAATAGCAATTGAAATAAATTGGTAAAAAACAAGAGAAGAAAAAGGTTGTTTTTTTTTATAGTAAGTTTTGATTTTTCATTAAAGTTGCAAAGCTTCAGAACTTAACTAAGTGGATGGAATATTTAGCTGTTCTAATGTTCTTCAATTTTTCTACCAGCCTGATGCTTCAGGCCGCCCTGATTTGGTGTTCACCTTGTCAGTGGAGTCCTGTCTGCGCGTACTGTCGCGGCCCCGCAGGCTCTTTGCACTGATTCCAGATTCGGACGTCTCCATGATGAGCTGGGTGGCCAGGAACTGCTGGATCTGCTCCAGGACGTCCCGCTGCATCTCCAGAGCCATGTGGTACACGTCATGGTCCAGCCCATTGTACATGACGGCGTTCTGAAACATCAGCATGATGTCCCTCTGAAACTCAGCCGTGGTCCGTAACAAACCTGTCTCAATGTTCTTTTTGATGGTGGCCAGGTCCATGGGTCTATGGGAGACAATAACAAAGGAAAAGTTGTTATGAAAGTTTTAACTTTTTTTTTTTTTTTTTTTACAGCTGAAGATGGATTTAATGCTTACCTGTGAACAATGCTGTGGTATCCAGGAGCAATTTCATCTGTTACCGGTTGAAGAAAGACATTTGCATACCTACAACAAAATAAATCCAGCTGATTTTTAAAAGGCTCGAAGAATTATTAGTGAACATTTGTGAACAAACAGCATCACGAGGAACCAGAGAAAACAGAGAGGTCAGAGGTAAAGTTAAAACAACACCTCACAGATCACTGCTTAGTAAATCATTTGAAAACTGGCCTTTACTATTAAACTTACCAAGACGTTTGTGTCAACCTTTTCCTTTATGGTAAATAGGCAAAAAGTAAGCCATCAATGTAGCAACACTGTGCCAATTTCAGTTTGTCACAATCCATGTTGGGTCAGATGGAAAGAAAAAGGTCTACTTCCTGTCCCACATGCAAAACCTGATATGTAAGGGGAAACAATACTGCCCCATGCCTTAACCACTCTATCCCCATAGTGGTGGCAAGTCAATATGAGGACATATGGATTTAAAAACAGAAAGATAAAGGAGAATAAACATGGTGACAAAAAATATTGTTGGACGCAAAACATTAAAGACTGAAGCAGAGGGTCTCCTTTAGCAGAAAAGCAGCCGTAGCTGCAGGGAGTTTTTCTTCTTACAACAAGGCAAAACTCTTCCTAGATTTTTTTAATTAAAGCTTGACTGAGGTTGAGTTATTTTTTGCAAACAGCAATGAAACAGCTATGAAATTTCAAAAGGTTTACATGAGTGTGAATAATCATGCAAGGTGGTGTAATTCCTGCATACTGACCTGTGATTGGCAGCTGCTCGCCACACCAGCATGATGGCTTTCTTCCAGATCTTGTGAGCCTGCAGAGCCTCCAGATCCTCACTGCACACTGAGCTGCTCAGTTCAGGTAGAAAAGAAGGGAAAGAACCAAATGTCAGCAGGAGGTGGAAACTGCAGCACCATCTGGGAGGTACATGCCTCCAACATCACACACTGATGATGGACTCTGAATCTGTGCCACTCACAACTGTGATGAGGCGGGGCTGCTGGGGATGGAGTCTGCAGTGGTGTGCAGCTGGAGAGATGAAGAAGCCGTGCGGAGACTGTAACCGTCCTCGCTCTCGCTGGCTGCCGGTTCTAGCTCCATTTCGCCATCGGGTTCAGAGGAGAACTCCTCCACCCCATCTTCTTCCTCACACAACTCTGTTCCTGTGACCTCACTGTCCGCTTTTGACTCCGACACATTCTCCACTTCCTCAGCTCCGAGGCCATCCTCTACCTTCCTTTCCTAAGACAAAAGTTAAGACTCATATGGGGAAAAAGCTGACTTTATGTAGAAGAATGCGATGCATTGTGTTTGCTTTCTCTACCCTGGGTGCTATACCTGGGACTCCCAGTCTGTTTCTTGTTTGTCTTCTAATACTGAGTCTGTTAAAACTGCACAAATGAATGACAAGAAGGAAATGTTTATAAAAATGCAGGGTATGAGGTAAACATACAGGGCTGTGAAAAGGCGTTTGTACCCAAACAATTTTCGATGTGCTTTTTTCTTTGAGTCAAAATAAATTGTTTCACATTATTAAAAAAAATTACAACATAAAGATAACTAAAAAAATACAAAAGACAACTTTCAAATGATTTCAGGCATTAAAGGAAAATCCTTCCACTTCTAATTTGTCTCCTTAACCTAATAACTTGCTCAGCCTCTCTTACCTGAAACAACCGGCACCAAGAGTTTGTAAAAACTAACCATTATTGTTTGAAATCAAAATCGGAATTTTACCCTTTTCTTGGTCAAAATGTTTAATTTAGTCACGTTGGAGGATTTTCAAATCTGTTCCTTATTGATAAGTCATGAACTCTGACCCCAACAGTGGTAGGTGATGTCCTCAGTGCTTTGAATGTTATTCTCTCAACCAGATCATTGATTTTGGTGAGGCTGCACCTGTCTCATACCTGAAATAATTAGCTTATCCTGAGCTACTTTCCATTTCTATGCTGCTATGTGTTTAGGCTGCTGGAGGACATAGGGAACACTTTTCTTCTTTCTTATTCATTCTATCTCTATTTGCTCATTTAGTAATATTTGTTCATTCCACCCATAACTTTTATGTTCTCTCTGCTTTTTCTTGTCACAGTAGCTTCATTAGGTCTGCTCTTGTTGACTGTAAATCCATCCTGGAATAAAATACTAGCGTGGATTGCTGCCATCAATATCTGTTCACAGATGTTGGAGTTTGGCCTGTTTTTTTAGTGTAGTCCTGTTTTATTTTTTATTGTTTTTTTTACTTTGACTAACTGTATGTGCTCTTTTTCATCCTCTGACATGAGAACTGTCCCAGAGCCTTTGTGTCTGGCCGTATCTTTCCTGGACGGGCCATCTGTGGAGCTGGTCAACAGTTTCTTTTTGTATGTATGAATGCATTGCCTTGAAACCCAGTCGGCCTCGGCATAAGGCCCCTCACACAACTGAATGTTTCTTTCTGTTAAAAGGGAGTTTTTTTTCTCTTCCCAATTACTGTGAGAGATTGCTGTTTAGTCAACAACGACATCCATGCAAAAATCATTGCCGCAAGCTCATCCAAGAGGAGAATGTCTTGCAAGTCAATGGTTGGATGCAATCCACTGGTTTTCCTTGAAAGAAACTGTAAACCAATCTGACTGTATCCTCTCCAGAGTCACTAAAGGTTAAGACATTTGTTTGCATACTATTTTTTGAATTATGTGTAGCTTTTTGAGCTATTTCAGCTTTCAAGTAGATTTTGGAGAAATAACTATCTCTCAAATCTTGCCATTATTAATTCATAGAGCTTCTCCAGTCCAGTATTCATCCCCAGCTTTTGCTTGAAACAGCCCTAATTAATATCCCCAATGACCTCTGACTCCAGCCTTCTCTTCCTACTATTACTCTTTGACCTTAGTTAGGCCTTTGACACTGTATCAATTCAATTCAGTTTATTTATATAGCGCCAAATTCACAACACATGTCATCTCAAGGCACTTTACAGTTCAACACACTCCATCCTCCTCCAAAGACTCTTCTATTGGCTTACAAATATTCTCCTCTCATGGTTCTGCTCACACCTAATTGCCCACACTCTGTTTACCCAGCCAAAGACTTTTTATTCCATCCCCTCTCCTATCACTTTTGGTGTCCCTCAGGGCCCAATCCTGGCCCTGCTCCTTTTTTACCATCTATCTTCTCATCCTCGGTTCCATCCTCTTCCACTTCAATGTCTAGTTCCACTGCTATGCAGATGACACCCAGCTCTACCTCTTCTGCAAACCATCTGGCACATTACCTCCTATCTCTCCTCTGATCTAATAATTTATAACAAATGGGGCCGGATGACAGTTCAATGCCAATATATATATCCCAATCTAATTTTATACAATAACAGTGATAAGACATTTCCGATATTTTGTAGCATGCATTACAGTCGAAGAGTACAGCGTTTGTCAGAGACTGACGTTCAAGGTTTGAATTTGAATTTTGTTTTTTAAAAGCAAATATTTGAATTGGTGAATTATAATCATCGTTGTCATAACCATGTCATGGCATTCTTGGCAGTATTTTCAGGCTTTTAATCATATTTCATATTGATGCTTAAATTACATCATATCAACCAAAATTTTGAATCCTTTATTAATGTAAGTTTTGGCCACATCATCATGCCCTAATAATACACTTTACCAGACAAAACAGAAATTCTTTCAATTTGCACCAATATCATCAAATTTTCTTTTATCATTGATAATTCCTCACTTCCCCCCTTCCTTAAAAACAGTGTTTCCCAACCGGTGATAAGTGTACCCCTAGTGGTCTGTGAGTGCATTGCAATGGGTACATGAAAATATTTTATTTCTTAGGTAGTAAAAAAAATAGGGCTGGGATCGGTTTTGCTTTTTGATGACCCGATAGAAAAGTTAAACAAGCTTTTATTGCCCAAACACTTTGTTTTTCTTATATGTTTGAGTTCACCAAAACAAGAGGAAGAATAGACTGGGAACAGCTGTTTTAAAATAAAGCTATCAGAGCTCATCTCAGATGAAACTAATTAAATCAATGTAAATATAATTTTTGCTCTAAAAATTTAATGCTCAGGTTAAAAGATTTAGTAAATGAGTTTTTGTTTTATAATCAGTTATTGTATGTGCACTTTTGAACAATCATCAATACTTTTGACTGAGAGGGGTGCTCATGGTAAGACAAAATGCCCAAAGGCTTATACAAGTAAAAAAAGGTTGGGAAACACTGCTTTGAGGGAAAGGGTTGGGGAATCATCCTAGATAGCAACCTCTCCATTCAATTCCAAATTAATAATATTATTAGGTCAGCTATTTTCAGGTTTGTTCTATAATCCACCTCTATACTTTTCTCAGTACCCACGCCATCTCTGTCACTACAGCAGATGATGACAGAAGAGTTCACACTCTTCACAACAGACTTAGAGAAGATAAACAGCATCTTGCTGCAAACACCAAAGCTTCCTTAGGAAGTACAGTCTGTTCTGTCCCTTCTAATAGACGGCTTCACAGGTGTGTCTCCAGTCCAGTTTGTTGTTGTGGTGAATGCCAATGTATTTATACTCCTCAACCATCTCCTCTTTTTCTCTGTTGATATTAATAGGATTCAACTTGTTCCTGTTTCTTCTGAAATCTACAATCCTCTCTCTTGTTTTGTTGACATTCAGGATCAGATGATTATTTCTACACCATGTCACAAAGCAGTTCACCAGCTCTCTATACTCTTATTGTCCTTCCTTGATGCATCCTACCACTGTTGGATGCTTCATCTGTATTTCTTCAAAAGACAGGAGTCTTCTTTGTACTGAAAATCAGAGGTGTACAGAGTAAAAAGGAATGGTGAAAGTACCGCCCCCTGTGGTGCTCCTGACTACTTGACTAGGCAGCTGAGCCTCCAGTCTAACAAAATCTGGTCTGTCTGTCAGGCAGTCTTTGATTCAGGGAATTGTTGATGCTCCCACATGAGTCTTCTGAAGTTTCTAACAAAGTAAGCCAGGATTTACCATTAACCATTGATTATTGGTTTCCTAGAATTACATTTGTTCAATTCAAATGAGTTTATTTATATAGAAATGATTCGCAACACATCATTTTTAGGGCACTTCTTTTAGATAACACATTTGTTTTTTCTGATTAATTGATAACGTTTGTTTAGAAGTATTTCATTTCAATGCTGTGATGTTACTGCTGTCCAACAGAGTATTCATCTTTATTTTTTTCCACTGATCTAATAGGTTCCTTCCATCCATTTTCTGTCATGCTTATCCCAGCTGGGGTCGCGAGGGGTGCTGGTTCCTATCTCTAGCTGTCCATGGGCGAGAGGCGGGGTCCCCCTTGGACAGGTCACCAGGCTATCACAGGCTAATAGGTTCCTGTTTTGTTTTAAATTTTTAAGTTTAGTAATGTGTAAGAATACATATTTCAGTTCTTTCAGTCAGTATTTAGTCCAGCTGGCACAGTTAATTGCAAAAATAAAACAATGTCCTCTTTTAAAATTCAACATATTGCAAAAAGTATTTAGCCTTTTATTTTAATGAAACAATCCTTCAGATAAAATAGAAAACTTTTAAAAAAGTCTCTGGAGAATGCAGCTTATTAGTAGCCTGACGTAGTCAGACTCAATTCTAGTCAGAATATGAGTCTGATGCTGCTCCATAGAGCTGTGATTATGGGGCGTGTTTTGAACGAACCAGGAAAAAAAATGCCTCTGCACTCAATTGGATAGACCTACAACCAATAAGAGCAACGGAGTGCGTGACGTATCTTAAGCGAGGCATAGTTGTTGTCCACAAAAATCAAAGCGTGCAGTTTCACGCCTAGAATAAGAAGATGAGACTTGATCGCGTTTCTCTGTTCCTCTTTTAAAATTAGTTTGCTGTCGATATCTTCTAGAACAGACCTAATAGCAGAATCTACTCACCCAAACTCTCCAGCGGCAGCCATTATTGTTGTCACCCAAGCGCGCATTGGTCACGTGCTTGATAACGTTACTTTTGATCATCTGTCGATCATCGTATAAAGCCCGCCCTGACAATTTGATTGGATCGCCTGACAGTGGGCGATAATACTCGCGCTACTATGGAGCAGAGCCAGACCGAACTTCCCCGAACTCAAACCTTGTGGGCGGGACTAAGTTCGGACTGGCACCCAGGCTAGCTTATTAGTGAATCATTAGTTGATTAATATCTATCCACTTCAGATTAATTCATTAATCCATAACTTGCACTCTGCTGCTTGCATCCTTGCCTTTTGTCCAACAAATGATGATGTCATCTCCACTTTACAGCAGCTACAGTGGCTCCCCACTCAGTTCAGTATCTAATCTTTATATTTATATAATATTTAGCCAAACTTTTCCACATTCACCCACCCCCTCGCTCCCACAGGTCTATACTAACTTATTACCCTTCCTTAAAAGCCACTCAAAACAAACACACAACTTATACATATAACACAAAACTTATCACTTGTGTGAACTTTCTTTTACTCTGTTGACTTAAAGTTCCTTTTCTTGTTTTGATTTGATTATATTTTACAATGTCTCTGTACGTTTCGAAATGTTTTGTTAACTAAAATGAATTATCACTATTGAAATTATTCATCATATCTGCAGGTCGGATAATAATCATACCTGAGTTTGGCTTGTGAAATTTTGCTCTATTAAAAAAAAAAAAAAAAAACTTAATTTGGGTCAATACTGAACAGAACATTTACATGCTGAAGAAGTTATCTTTTTCTATTCAAGGATGAGGGAATCATTCTTCAGGATCTGGTCTAAATGGAGAAACAATGCAAAATCAGTAATCACTGTGGTCTAGATATGTACATCACATGCAAATACTGTTTTGCTATGTAACGTACCTTGGGTCAGGATTATGGTAAATGTATGCTCTTGATTGTGTTTTTCCCCTAACATAAGAAAAAATCACTCATCTGTTATGCATGTTTTTTTACTATACAAAAACCCTGGAATGGCTTATGTTATTTCTTCTCATACTTGCACTGGGATGGAAGCTGGATTGTACAAAGTAAATAAAAAAAGAAGCTTTTTTATATATATAAAAATGGGGAAATTACTTTTTCCCAGAGGTATTGGTTGGGTGTTTTTTTCTTTAATGAATGAAATCATTATTTAGTTATTTAAGGATTTAAAACATTTAGGTTTGTAAGGCACAAACACTGTTTCACGCCACTGTATTCAGGCCTGTGTACACATACCTCTGAGGGTTTTTTCTGGCTTTTGTGCTGGTGGTTTTTCACCTTCACACTGTGTGCTACCATCTAGTGAAATGCGTTTGCGTGAGCGATCCGCTCCCTCTGTCTCTCTCACTCCTTGACACTGTGCAGGCGTGGCACTGTGCTCCACAGTCTTTGAGTTGCAGGAGGAGGTGGGATGAAGGCTCCCCAGCTCCAGGGAAAATGCTGGAAGATTATTTTCTTCGCTGCTGTACAGAGAAGAGAGAGACACTTCTGCTCCTCCCTCCAGAATCCGGTGAGTGGGGTGTGGTTCTTGGGGCTGTAAAGGCACAGCATCCCAGGCCGCTGTCAGAGCGTGGTCATTCTCCTCACAGAGGGACAGAGCTGCTTCAACTGCCGCAGCATCCAGCGCCTCTGCTGCCTCATCTGCCTGCAACGTTGAGAAGGAAAATTCCCTTTTAAACCCTGTTGTGTCCAATTAGTTGTTTCCAATAAACAAAAAAGAAGTGGGCAAACTCTAAAATAATCAATTTAATTCCAGCTAGGGAAGCAAGACTTTACTGATCCAGCCTGTTTGTATGTTTCTCTGTATTTTGTCTTTTTCTACCCTTTGGACTACCAATGGAAAGTAGCTCAGAGACATTAAATCTAATATAAAATGTAATTTCCTTTGAGATGGTTGTACCTGTACATGGTTCAATTTTAATAAACTAACCAAACAAATGAGGGGGAATATAAAAAGTGGTGGATCAAAGCTCTCAGGTGAGAAATTGTCCACAAAATTATGATCTGTCCATCTCAGATGAAAACAGACGATTTGAACAATTGTTGCTTTTTTTTTTTTACCTTGTCTTCAATGATGGCGATAATATCCCCCACTGTCTTCAGGTCCAGCTCGTCCCCCATGTAGCTCACATCCTCCTCACTGAGCTCTGCTACCTTATCTTCAGCAGAATCAGCTCGGCAGTTAGGACGTACAGACGGCGCCATCAAATCCACTGCTGCACGCAAAACAACCCTAGATTTAAACAATGTAAAAACTTTATTTAGAAAAATATCCACAAAATTAGATGGCGGGTCGACCTGTGCTTTCTGACACGGTAGGGTCAACGGAGGCGGATGGAGTTGTGGAGACGGAACCACTGGAAGGGGAGTCTGTGCCGACCATGAAACCGATCGAAGAGGAAAACTGGGCAGGACCTGCCTCCAGAAGACGGGACAGCATCGGGGCACCTGTTGTAAACAAACAAATGTACTGAAACATGCAATAGGTGGGCAGCATCACTAGGAATAAAATCAATGCTGCTAATGCAGGGTTCGTACCTGTTGCCTGAGAAAGAGGCTGGCAGGATGAATGCAGCTGTGAGTCATGTGATCCTGACACGTTACCAGGAGACCCGTCACTCTCTCCAATCTGGGAGGAACACAAATAAGAGGAAGGTTGTATTTTACTAATAGTTTAGGATGTTCACTGAAGTTCTTGTTATTTATAAGTTTTTAATCGTCTATTATTGGAACATGTAGGATCCCATCTGTCTGATTGTTTCAGTTTTTACAACACTGCAGCCAAAGGCATATTATTTGTAGTCAAATTTAGAAAACTACTGAGCCTGCAGTTTATTCTGTACTTTTAGACCAGCTGGTAGTCTTTGGAAGTAAAATGTTAACTTATTTTTGTATTTCCTCCCTTTTTAAGCAACTAAGAGTTATAGGTTTTCTGGCTCTGTTTTGTTTAGTCTCAGCTGCTCATGAGTTATCTTTAAACTCGTTCTTTTTAGTTGCTTATCAGAAGCAGCTCACTGAGGTTCAATTGTTTTTTTTTTTTGCAAGTTCTTTTTGATGGGCAAATTGATGGGCAAGTTTTGCCCATCAATTTGGAAAGAGTCAATGGAGGGGTGAGTGAAGGATTATAGTGGTAAAAAGGAATCGGGATTTTAGACTAAAAGCTATGCTATAATAGTAAAAAAGACCTCAAACCCATCAACAAAATATTTATTTAAATCACCTAGAGCAAGTAATTTTTTTTGTCTGAAAGCTTTAACACATATTACAGATCCAATTTTTACAAGGACAAATTTAAAGGCACAATTGGTACCTTTTGGCCACTAGGGGCATTAGACCTGTAACTGCCTGTATTTTGCTTCTTCTAAACATCTGTCATAATCCCTTGTTTTCTGACCCACATGCAGAACACACTGAGGAGACAGGTACAACAGATTTAAGATTGTTTATTTAAAAAAAAAAAAAAACAGGGACAACACGTGCAGTTTCTTCAGGGCGTCTGGAAACGAAGAGAGCATGAGGCACACTGCAACAGAGAGCGAGAGTCAATGGGAGTATGTGTACGATGAGAACAATGGCGCTAAAAGGCTAAATGCTTCAGACATGAACGATCCACTGGGGGGAGTGAGCGAGGTTGCAGAGGTCCGTAGGCGGGAAATGCAGGAAGATGGGGAAGGTGGCTGCCAGCGTCAGGAGGCTGGTAGGTAGAGGGTTAGCCAGGGGTCAGCCGATCAGGCTGCGGGGTGGCAGCAAGATACAGTAAATCTGGGCATCACGCTGGCGTGACTGCTTGAATCTCAGAGAGGCTGCGGGGCCGACCAGAAGCTGATCAGATCTGCAGAGATCAGTGACTCTCAGAAGGTGCTCCGAAGTGAGATCTGAACAACCACGTATGGCCAACACTCTGGCGTCCAAGTGCTGACAGCCATCCGCTTTTAAGCCATCCAAGCCTTAATGAAAACTGAACACCTACGCACAGCACCTGACCTCCCTGCTAATCAGCAGCCATCTGCGGTAGAGAGGGAGTAAAACAAAGACTGCACGGACACAGAAACCACCCTGACAACATTGAAAATAAATACAAAGATATATGACTGTATACTAAGAGCAAAGTGTTAACTTACCAGGCTAATAATAAAGTTGAGAAAAGAGAATCGGTTTTACGTCCGGCTACTTCTTTCAGCCTGCACCAAAGAACAAACTCCTTTCCATGATCAACTCTTGTTTTTCCTCAGACACGATCCCTTTAATTTTTTCTCTTCTTAGTCTCCTCAGACGGTTTAAACTTTTTTCTTGCCTCAGCCATGACCAGTAGTAGAGGAGGCGGAAAAGCAAAAGCCTTAACTCTATGATGATAAAAGAGCCTGTGGTCATAAAGCGATACGTTTTTCCAGGTTACATGACCTGGCCAATGACGGTCCATCATCTCCTAGCTTACATAGGCGATAATTCAAGAGGGGAGCCCAGCTCGTCGCATTGATAGTGTCAAGCGCTGTATATTGGCCTGAGGAATCATTTAAAAAAACTTATACGCATCAACTCTTCAGGTCATAAAGTCTGTGGTGTGCCTTTAAAGATGTGAAGCACATGCATTGCCAATTCCTCCACTTGCTATCCGTTGTCATTTTCTTTTATAAAGGTTTTTTTTTCATTGAAATTAAAATATTTTTGTTCAAATAAAACTATAATAATATTCTGTAACATTTATTGCTGTTATTTGTGTCATGTTGATGGAGAAGGAAAAAAAGTTAAGATTAAGATTTGTTAAACATCTCATTCTTTCAGCAGCTGAACTAAAATATAAGCACGTTTTTTTGGCTGTTATAACTTAATGAATCATAATTACATAATGTATTATTAGTTGTAGCAACTTTTAACATTTGCATTTTGTATTTAATAAAAAAAATTATCTAATCTGTGATGAAGTTATTATTTCTGTCCATGTTTTATAAATAAAAACCAATGACTTATTTTCCACTACAGAATAAATGTATTTAAGGTTGTATTTTTTTTCTCTTTTTACAAAATGAGATTATTTTACTGGGGTGGGAAGCATCCTTGATGATCCTACCTCAGCAGAGCATTGCAATATCATCAAGGATTCCTCCCACTCCATCAACCATCTGAATGACCTGATAAAATACAGGTTACACTAAACCAAGACATACACATTTAAGGATAGTTCTAAGAGCTGTATATGGAGCCAACAACTACAAAACCAAATGAACCTGTCCCCCTGAATCATACTGATCGTATACTGATCGTACTGATCATGTGCAGCAAGTGAACAATTTCTGTGCAATAACCAAATACATAAAGGTGAAATGAACTGCTTCATCTAATATTAAAATACTGCTTTGCACCTGGACTGATTCACACTGTCACTGCATTTGTATCAGTATATATGTATTATTTTATTCTATACTAGGATTGAATTTTATGCTCTATTGCTTACTGTTTTTTGTAAAATTCTCTATATCACCATAAGACTACAAATTATTTGCACCTAGGACTAAAGCAACTAATCAGATTAATAGTGATTAATCGATTATTGAAATAATCAACAACTATTTCAGTAATCGATTAATTATTAACTGCGGTAAAGAGACTGTAAAACATGCCTTTAGCTGACAGAGCGACCCACTTAGAGCAGTAATTATACCACAACCTAAAAGAATAATCGTTATATGCAGCCCTATTTGCGATAATAATAAAGTACAGACCTTGATGTTTATAAAGTAATCATTAGGATCATTTAGATGTATTATTTCTGATCAATTGTTTGCCACATGGTAGCAGCAGCAAATGACATCAAAGCACCATCCAGCATATATCAAATATTAGAGCCGTATTTGTGTTTATGGGACTTTGACCATAATGATGAGCAGACACAGCCTTAAAGGGACAGTCTGCAATAAATTTGGCTTTTTATTAGCAGAAAGGAAATATTACTTAAAATAAATACTTATGTGAAAGTCTAATAACATCACATCAAAAATGACAGCGCTCCAATGGCTTAGAATGAGTAATTAATAAATACGTAGAGGCAGAGCAGCCGAAAGAGGACAAAGTTGTCAGCTTTACATTTTACCTGTATGTAAAAACATTGCGGTGGGAGAGGAATTTAAAACAAGCAAAAAAGAGAAACAAACACAAAAATAAACACAAAATAGATCCCTTCAACCAAAGAGAGCATTTTCAACAATAAAAAAAAGCCTTCAAATGCAATTTTTTAAGTCTCAAATATTTTATTTGCATTCAAAAACTATTTTCTATGATTTAAAACATTTATTTTTTCATTGAAGTTACTTTTTTTTTATTGATTTTGTTGTTTGTTTGAAGCAACTTCTTTTTTGATTGAATAATAAATACACAAATGTCCTACCCATTGTATGGTCCAATCAAAAAACAATGTTACTTCAATTTAAAAAGTTGCTTTAAACAAAAAAGACTGCACTTCTATCAAATAAAACAGTTTCAATCAAAGAAAAGCAGTGTTTCTCAAATGTATTTTTGCATTCAAATACTTTTTTTCCTTGATTGAAAAGTTTTTTTTTCATTAAAGTGAAGATTTTTTTACCGTATTTTCATGACTATAAGGCGCACTTAAACGTCTTTTTTTTCCCTCAAAATGTGCGGTGCGCCCTTTGGTGCGGTGCGCCCTATGTGTGTTGCAACTGCGACTTTTGAGACCACCTCATTGAGGAGATGATGAAAGAGTGGCTGAATGTAAGGAGACCAGGTGTTTTTTTTCCACTCATCACCATCGCTGTTAATCTGTAACTCCATGCGTGCCCATCTCACAGCTGATGTGAAAAACATGGTGAAATAAATTAACGCTGTGCTCGCTGTTCAACCGCTCGACATCGTTGTGAACTGGACCCAGCAGGTGCAGCAGAAGCAGCGAGTTTACATGCAAAGTCAACGGTTGACGCGCGTATAGGCGCAGCAAAAGGTCCCGCAGCGCGTTTTGAGCAACAGGCGCAGCGCGTCGGGAGCGTTTAAGCATCTGCCAACGCGCTGCTGCTGCTCGAGATGGAAAAATTTAAGTTTTGCTGCTGGACGCGCCGCTTCAACCAATCAGAGACGCTGATCTTGGAGCTGACAGCGAGACAGACACATCGCTCTGATGACATATGATATTACGGCAAATGAAAAGGGCTGGATGGATGAGAAGATGATGAAAGCGTGGCTGAGGCAGGTGTATGTGAGGAGACCAGGTGTTTTTTCCACGCATCACCATCGCTGTTAATCTGTGACTGCGTGCCCATCTCACAGCCGATGTGAAAAAAAAGGTGAATCAAATGAACGCTGTTATCCCGGGGGGTCTGACAAAGGAACTTCAACCACTCGAGATCGGTGTGAACCGGCCGTTCAAAGTAAGGCTGCGAGCGGCGTGGGAGCGATGGATGACCGACGGAGACCACAGTTTCAGGAAAAGTGGAATGCAGCGCCGGGCAAGTTACGCCACCGTTTGCGGATGGATTGTAGATACTTGGACTAACGTGTCTGCTGGCTCTGTTGTTCAAGCTTTCGCAAAAGCCGGCATTATTTCTGAGGAGCCGCCCGGCACGGAAAGTGACTCTGACAGCAAAGAAGGGGAAATTGGCATTTCTGATTTAGCGCAGCTGTTTAATTCAGAAACAGAGGATGATGACTTTGATGGGTTTGATTAATACTTTGTAATAAATACTTGAATAAAGCACAAACATACTCAGTTTTGCTCCCGCTCTATTTTTCTACCTGAAAACTTAATTCAACAGCAGCCTCTGGGCCGGGTCTCCTCCTCTTCACCGCTGTGGCTGGCAGGTGTTTTTTCATCTAAATAATCTAAATCTTGCAGCTATATTTGCTGTGATCAGTGGGAATAAAGTAGTTTTAATATGTTTTTAAGCGAGAAAGTTTACCTGAAAACGTAATAATTGTAGTCAGTTCATCCAGATTATCTATTTCTGTCGGAGGCGCTCAGACCCCCACATACCAGCGGTGCACCGACAGTAGAAATCCTTTCATCAGAAGCCTCTAGGCCGGGTAGCCTCCGGGTTCACCGCGGTGGCTGGCAGGTGTTTTTCATCTAAATAATTTAAACTGCAGGCACCAGGATACCGGCAATAAAAGCAAACATATTCCGTCGGCAGGTTTCAGGATTTTAAGTTAATTTAGGAGTGATCACAGCGCTGTGTCATCTGTGATGTGTCTGTCTCAGGGCAGCTCCCAGGTTTGATTAATACTTTGTAATAAATACCTGAATAAAGCACAATCATACTCAGTTTTGCCCCGGCTGTATTTTTAAATAAGCAGTAGAGGTATTTAAAGGTAGTAGAGGACATGTACCTGTATATAAAAAACACGCCCTATAGTCCGGTGCGCCTTATGTGTGTGTTAAATACAGAAATGGGACACATAACTGAGACTGCGCCTTTTAGTACGGTGCGCCTTATGGTCGTGAAAATACGGTAATTGAAAATATATTTTTTGATTGTAGTAACCTTTTTTTTGATTAAATAATAAAGAAACAAATCTACCTTCATATAAAAACATCTTTAAACACCTGTTCATAAACTGTTTTTACACATATCACCCATCCCTAATCTCTTAAATGCAGTAATTTGAAATAGTGATGTAAATTTTGGAAGAGCTGCTCTGATGATTTTTTTTCATTTAGAGAGGAAGTCCAGCTTCTTACCAGTCTGGAATTTGAAGCCAAGATGCTTCCTTTCTTCAGTAACTCTGACAGGAGGGGAGATGGTGGGGGGGTGGCCTTCTGGTTTAGGAGCTTCTTCTGAGTGGGGTCCTCCAGAAGTGCCCCATGGTTTATCTCATCGTTAGCAGCTCCAGAGGTTTGAGAAAATGTCATTAAGGTTGCTGCTCCTGAAGACTGGAGGCAAAAATAGTAGATAATAAAATAATCAGTTTAATTATACGTTAGTTTTCAACTGTCTTACGTGTCTCTAATGTGACATCTTTTGTTTTTCTTGTAAAGAAATTATTTAAAAAACGGAAGCCCCTAAAAAGGTGAAAAAAAAAATACTGACACTGACAAAATACACAACTTTTTAAATAAAAAAAAGTGGAAGAAGGTTTATTTTGAAGTGTAAACCTACTGTTTGCATTTGAACCTTCCTAAACTTACATTCTTTGTGGACAGACCATCCAGCGTCAGGCTCTCAGGTTGGTCGCCCTGTGGGAAGTCCTGGCTTGGGGAGCTACAAGCTGGGGGCGAATGCATGGTAATGCTGGGTATCCGTTTAGACATGCTCTTAGCTGCCTGTCTGGCTGAGAGAGGGAGAAGCAGTTTTCTTATCAGACACTATTTTTTCTATATGAGGAAATAAAACCTTGATTCTCCTGCTTTTGGCTGTGCGCACAGACTAACAGTTGCTGGGCTATCCTTGCATCACAACAAATTGAAACAGGGTTGAAAAAGAAGTCGTATTTAATTCTGTTAACTTTAAAGATCCACTAAAAAACAGTTTCAGCAAAGAAAAGTCAGTTATATAAGAAGGATCTTTAACACAGAGCTTTAAGGCTGCTAACAGTATTTGCTCTTCAGCTCATAGTTGGTTGTTACATCTCTTTTTCTCCTCCTCAAAATAAATAACACGGCAAAATCCTTCGGCATCTTTGCCGTCGACATGTCCCGAATTCCTCGTTTTCCAGCCTATTTTTTTTTTTTATTTGCATTTTTCTCCAACTTTTTCTCCTCCTCAAGCTTTTTTTCTGAGCATACAGCTTTATGATGAACCGGAAGCAGTTATATCTGATATAATATATCTTACAAAACTGTTTTTTTAAACTTTTTTTTTAAATAAAGGATTTTATATGCCATGATAATCAGAAGTAGAAATTAAGGCCTTTATTTAAAAAATTATAATTTCATGACTTACAAGTCAAGTTTAAGTTACCGTAAATAACATTTCAGTTGTTTTCTTATTGCTTTGAATTGATGATGAAATTGTCTTAGATGCACACTGAAAAAAGTGACTTTTCAGTGCAGTAAATTCTATTAGAGTATTCGTCATAATTTCTACTCTGTATTTTTAAGCTTCAGTAAAAAATGGAGTTTCTGAAAGAAAATTAAACCTTTTTTTTTATGTAATACATACATTTTGGGAAAAGAGTAAGTTTTACTTATATTTACTTATAGTAGTTAAATGTTTAATAGCTGTATGTACATAAACTTAAAAATATTACATGCACACTGTAGCTCACAGCAGGACTGATTCTGCTCCGAGTCCAGACGTTATAGGACCACACACAACAATAGGTAGTCCCGACGACAGTCATTTTGGCAGGGTGCAACAGTACTGCAAAAGCCTGCTCGCTGCTCATGGGACTGATATATGCTCTGAACTTGGCATACCCTCCCACTTTGCGCTACACTTTTGAAGTCTTCCAAAAACTTTTCCTGCCGTTGGATGGATTTAAACTCTCCCTAAAAGTAAACACCCTGAAGTTGCTTTCCTAAATGCATTCATGAGTTTGTGATTTTAAGGTAGGAACATGTGGCATTAAATACCAAATATTAGCAATGGGTCCAAATTGCCAAATAGGGTATATGTTATTTGTCAAAAACGTGTACATGAAATACTGTGTATTTGTTGTTTAAACGTCATACCAACCTCATGTTTTATTCGGTACATTTTCTAATGCAGTACAACATAATGCACTTTTACTATTAATGCTGTATTTGTACATGCTTTTTTTCTTTTAAATAGAGGCATACATAATCTTTATACTACTGCTCAAAGTTTAAGTGGCTGTTTCTGTTCTGATCCTCGCCCAGAAGTTGTTTTGTGTAAGTTAAATATTCTTGATCTTATGTATGAGTATATTTCTGTAATGAATGTTGAAACTCTCAGTTTCAGAGTGTTGTACATTTTTTATTCAATGTTTGAAAAGTACAATTCCAGTTAGGGGGCTGCTCAGTGACGCAGTGGGTAGCACTGTTGCCCTGCTGCAAGAATGTTTTGGGTTAGATTCCCGGCCTGGGGTGCTTGATATTGCAGCATTTGTGTGCAAATACTAACAATATATATTTTTGAAGTAAATCTTATGAGGAAAGATAATAATGTGGTGGAAGATATGTCCAACGGCTGTGTATTTTTGAATGGTGTGCATGTGTCATTACCCCCTCCTTCGCAAACTTTCTGTACGCTGGAAACGCCTCAGCTGGTAATATTGTATTTTGACTGTACATGTTTGATAATACAGTATATATTACAGAATTAAACCTTATTTACCTGTCCAGCAGATGTTTTGCAATCAAAATATCTGTTTTCAGACCTTTTTGCTCCTTCAGGGCACGCCATTTCTGAAAAGAATTTCCTAATGGGGGCACGTATGCAAAATGTTTGATTGACAAACAATTAACCAATCCACTTTCGACAGCAGGCAAAGTGGATTGGCTAATATTTTGTAGGCCCCACCACGGCCAGCGTTTATGGATTAAATTTTTTTTGGGAGGGAGGGGTCCATGTGCAAGAACACCATCCATCAATTAAGTTATTTTAGATCAATCTGGACACTTAATTTCTGAGAAAAATCCTCTTTCATATCTATAAGGTTGTGAAATAAGTAATAGAAAATAGTCCAAAGAAATTGTACTGACTTGTGTCAGACATTCTTATATCTCAAACGAAGTGAGCTGCCAGTGTGGGTCCTAAGGCAAGACTCTTCATGCTAACGCCTACTTTGTAAGTCGCTTTGGATAAAAATTGCTTGCTAAATGCATAAATATAAATGAATAGATCCAAAGGACTAAATAAAATATTAATTGAAAATTACTTTACCCTGATAAGCAGCGTCTGTGCTTTTTCTTTTTAACTCTGCTTCCTCTTCCTCCCTTTTCTTCTTCCTGACAGACACAAAGTATAAATATTAAACACATTTTCTTTATTTATACAGCTATGTAAAGATCACATTTTTTTTAGTTCTCCTTACAGCTGAATGTCTTCCCATAACTCCTCCAACTTAGAATCCAGATGTCCCGCTTGAATCAGCTCAGCCTCTCTTTTCAGCTTTCTGTTAAAGCAGCAGCACATTAACCTCTTGACCTTCAATCTGCTGATATTTAAACAGAGCTGAAAAGACAACCTGTGTGTTTCCTGTGTTTCTTTGATCAGCTTCTTCAGTTCCTCAATCCTCTCTCCAGTCAGCCGGCGGACAATCAAGTCCTCCACCGTTTCCACCACTTCACCTTTCTCACCACGCTTCCGCCTACGGGTAAGCACAGGCATGTTTTTATGGTGCTTTGTGCATAATTTGCAAATATATAACAGGAAGGAACTCTCTTTTTTTGTTTCCTCACTTTGGAGCTTCTGTTGTTTCCAGCAGCCCAGAGTACTTGGAGGCACAATGCTGTGAAGATGCAGTAAAGATTTTTTTTTTTTTTTAAATACGATGAGTCATAACTGCAGCGTAGATGTATGCAGCAAGAAAGAAGTCCGGATACCTTCTGAGAGAACCAGTCTGGAGGTCGGCCTGGTTCTGCAAATGGTTTGATGGCCCGACTGACAGAAACCCTGCTGACAGAGACACATGCGGTTTATTTAGGAAAACACTACTCATACATTTCAGAACAAGTCTAAAAGCAGCCTTTAGCATGTATTTAAAACTAAAGGCAGAAAACCAGAGTATGGCCTAAGGTTTACAGTATGTAGACTCATCAATCACAAGACTGACATTAAGTTTGAAGTTTTAAGGATTTATATGGTATGATCTTCTTTTTCAGGCTTGACTGATAACAAAGCTACATTTTTATGACTCATAAAAATGGCAATCATGAGCATACATTTGAATTTATTATGGATTCTCTTAAACACATTACCTAAATTATACATACAGGCTGTAAGATTAAAAACACCCACACTAATGATAGGAGGTTAAAAAGTAGGACCTTGATCTGACGGCTTTTCTCTAAGATTTGGAAGAGTACATCTGAACTGGCTTTAGCGCAGCAGCAAAGAAAAAAGCTGCTGGGAGGCAGACACGTTCGTTGAAAAAAGGATTAACTCAGATCAATATGGTGCTGATGTGAACTTTATTAGCAAAAAAGTATCTTGTCAAATATATATCACAGCGATTTGTATAGCGGTCAAAAAAAAATACAGTTGCCCACTCACCCACTCTCTACCAGTGACACTCCAAAGGAGGAGTAATATGCCCAATTGCAAAACTCCGCCCACATCTAGTTGATATTCCTCTACAAACATCCAACCAAAACACAAATAAAAACAAAACCATAACAGCTGTAAACCCAGACAAACTAACATCAAAGTATGTTTCCATTTATGGCTCCTACAGGCTGGTTCCTCCTGACAAAAAAACTGCCATTTGAGAATAATCTATAGTTTTTACAAAGCTAAGGTCAAAACCTTTCCAGATGTTTAGTAAAACCTGCATTTATCATCCAAAAACCCATGAATTAATTAATGTTTCAGATCAGTGATGATCAGAACATCCGTCTGTGTCCAGATATTGAGGGAAGGGGGTCATCCTTTCACATTATTCGGCAAAGTCAAGTAAAACAGGCCCTCAGCATGCTGCCGCCACCACTATCCTCACAGCAGCCAAAGTGTTCTTCTCAAAACACACTGAAACTTCAATTATTGAAATAGTCGTCAACTAATTTAGTAATCAATTAATCGCTAACCGCAGTATAGAGACTGTAAAAAAGATCTTAAGCGGACAGAGCAACCCAAGTAGTAGCGCCCCCAAAAAAACACATGAAAGACAGTCCTATGTGTTTAAGGTCTTTTGTTTCTTGAAAGCTTTCATCTCTCATGCGAAGAAGAGCCTTTAAAGATCTATGTGCAGATTTGGACTTTTAAGAGCTCTGATCTTAAAACTTTTAGCAGCTAATCCAAACTCCAGCAATCAGTCCAATTTCCAAAAGAAGAGGCTCAGATGCATCTTTAAAATATGATAATAAATGGTTAACGGAGATGATGAGTAGAGGACTGGAGTTATTGCATATTTAGAACAATAGTATCTCCCAATACAATCTCGCCTGTCTCCGACCTTTCAGACATTTCAACATCTTTTTCCGAATCCGACATTGTAGTATGGCATTAGACAATTCATGTTTGCAGTGTGAAGAACACCTTCTGATGATTTCCTTTAGCGTGTTTGCATTATATGACTCATCCAATCACGCTAGGTTTCACTAGATGTGGATGGCACCAATGATCTGCATTGGATGGCGCACATGACGTGAAATAAATATTTATAAACATAAAACCAAAGCCAGGAGTAACGAGTAACGTTTGTTTTAAAAATGTAAGGAATAGAAAGTACAGATACTTGTTTGAAAATGTAATGAGTAGAAGTCAGAAGTAGGAAGAAAAATCAATAATGGAGTAAAGTATAGATACCTAAAAAGTGAACTTAACCCATTGATGCATGTTGTTGCTAATAAGCAACAAACTACTTGTATTACACTGCAAAAAATGTAAATCTAAGTAAGTCAATCTTTCTTAAAATAAGAGCATTTTTTTTCTTGAATTAAGCAGGTAAGCGAAACATGCCAATGAACAAGATGATTTACAGTTAAAACAAACAAGAACTGCAGTCTCTTATTTTGTGCATAATATCTAATTATCTTATTTCAAGGATAAAAATGCTCGTTCCATTGGCAGATCATCTTATTTTCCTACTGTAGTCATATTAAGGGTAAATACACTTATTTTAAGACATTTTTACTCATTTTCAGAAAATTTTTTTCAGTTTTGTGCTAGTCACAGTGTATGTTATTATGAAGTTATAACGGCTGGTACAATATATATTTTACCGTCCTTTCTATTTATTTTTAACATAAACTATTTTAATTTGGCATCTCATTGAAGGGGAAAAACACACAAAATGTCTTTTTAAATTTACATGTATATCAATTCAGGCTTCAGGGGGTTAAGAACAGTAAAGAAGTATTTGACACCCATGGGCGTAGGTTTGCATAGGGACCCTAGGGACATGTCCCTACCAAAATTGTGGACTGACCTACTTGTCCCTACCAACAATAACCTTTGAATAACATGTTTATAATTTACAATACAGCGTTGTTGCAGCAGTAGAGGAGTTCTGGAAGGCGAATATTGACAGACGAAGACGTTTTATCTAAAATGCAAATTTTATTTTTATTTTTGTACAATTTTGGCATATTTCCTGCTCTAAGTGGGTCGCACTGTGAGCTAAAGACATCTTTTAGACTCTCTATACTGCAGTTAACTATTAATCGATTAGTAAATTTGTTGACATTATTTCAATAATTGATTAATCGAATTAATTGTTTCAGCCCTTAATAAAATAAATGAAATGGGTTAAACGGAGTAACTACATCCTAGATGTACAACTTGTAGAGTGAAGTGAATATATTAAATGCTCAGTACCTCTTCTAGTTCCAGTGCATATGTAAATACAATACATTTATTTGGCGTCCCTTGAATCTATTATTTCACTTTGTTTCATTATACAAAGAGAATATTTACAAGATAAGAGTGGGTTTTACCTCTGTACAATACTATCCATCCATCCATTTTCTAACATGCTTATCCCAAGTGGGGTCGTGAGGGGTGCTGGTGCCTATCTCCAGTAGTCATTGGGCGAGAGGCGGGGTACACCCTGGACAGGTCGCCAGTCCATCGCAGGGCAATACAGAGACAAACAGGACAAACAACCATTCACACACACACTCACACCTAAGGGGACCTTAGAGAAGCCAATTAACCCGGAGCCGGAGTACCCAGAGAGAACCCATGCATGTTCAGGGAGAACATGCAAACACCATGCAGAAAGACCCCGGGCTGGGAATCGAACCCGGAACCTTCTCGCTGCAAGGCAGCAGTGCTACCTACTGCGCACAATACTATATCTTCAAAATAAGGAAAGTATAAATCCACGTATAACAGACATATTTAGACTATATCCTGTTAAATAGGCACAGATTTACCTGCTGTCTTAGTCGCTGGTAATTTCAAATGCTAACCTTTTCAAAGTGGAAACAAGTCCTAATTCCTCATTCATCAGAGCCGGTTAAGCTTCAGTCATTGATAAACAGCATCGAGTGTGTGTAGTGCTCATGGGCGTAGGTTTGCATAGGGACCATAAGGACATGTCCCTACCAAAGTTTTGGACCGACCTATTTGTCCCTACCAATAATTAGATTTTAATAACATGTTTATGAACCTGTTTTTAATTTACAATTTAGCATGGTGGATCAAGCCAATTCTTTTTCTCTCGCAGCTTGCTGCTGTCGCTCCGTCTGTGTGCTGCCCAGTCTTTCCTGTCCCTTAAATCAATAACTGTGCTGTTTAACTCCACTCTCATTGGTTGTTCTGTCTCAAGTTCCGCCTTCTCTCTTCCTGATTGGCTGTTTTCTAGTCCGTATGTGTGCGTACTTGGAGCACGAAATAAGAATTTTATTCACGCTAGTTACTTCAAATAATATTAGGAAACTAGTCCTAATGAAAAAAAACGTAATTGTATCTACACTAAAACAGACGAACGCTGCTGATAGCTGATTCTTAGCCATACCCGACTGAAAAAGAAAATGCGAAGGTTTCCCTTTTAACAATACTTCATTACAATTACTGTTTTCATTTTATGACGACCCTTTGAGGCAGTTCAGCTATAAATAGCAGGTGTTATTTCTTTTATAGAGTATAACAACACGAGATGGCGCCTAAAGATCTGCTATTTTTGTTTAGAAAGCATTATTACGGTTTCACTTATTTTGAATATTATTAGCTTACAGACAAGATGGTGTTATATTTTCTTTTAATAATTGTTAAAAGTGATTTTATATTGGAATAAATTTAATCACATTCTTAATGTCGTGTTTTGTAGATGATGCCACTACATGTAAATACAATAAATGCATTTGTGTCCCTTGAATGTGTTATTTTGCGTTGTTTCATGATACAGAGAGAGCATTTAAAAAATAAGAGTGTGTTTCACCTGTTTACCTTTTCACAATTATATATCTTCAAAAGAAAATACAGTATAAATCCCCATATAACAGGCATATTTAGACTATATTTGGTTAAATAGGCACATATTTACCTGCTGTCTTAGTCACTGGTAAGTTTAAATTGAAACCTTTTCAAAGTGGAAACAAGTCCTAATTCCTCATTCATCAGAGCCGGCGACGCTTGAAACATAGATAAACAACATCTAGTGTGTGTAGTGCTTATAAAATTAGTATAAATGTAGCAAGAAATGCTGCTTTTCTCTTTAAACGAAATGCACCCAGATGCTCACATCAAGCATAAAAAAAGCATGCATATTTTTGCATAGGTAAAATGACATTAATGAAACTTTGGGCCAATAGTGTTCCTACCAAAGTGGAACTCAAACCTACGCCCTTGCCTAACAGTCATGTTTTTTGCACTGTGGGAGGAAGCCGGAGTACCCAGAGAGAACCCACAAATGCTCAGGGAGAACTTCATGCAGAAAGACCCCGGGCCAGGAATCAAACTCAGTCAGTCAGTCATTGATAAACAGCATCTAGTGTGTGTAGTGCTTATAACATTTGTATAGATGTAGCAAGAAATGATGTGTTTCTCTTTAAACGAAATACACCCTGATTTTCACGTCAATCATGAAAAAAACGAGCATGCATATTTTTGCATAGGACCAATGACGTCAGACCAATAGTGTCCCTAATCAAACCTACGCCCTCGTTCACACCTCTGGCCTCTATGCTGTATATCAGTAACACCTGATGAAGAGTTGAATGGATGGTTCTGGGCTGACTGGGTGGAAAGAGGAAGCTTTACCAGTTCTGATCCCCGCTCTTCATGACAGATGTGGCCAAACACAGCTTCTCCCTCACTGACCATGGCTCCGTCGGTCCAATCACAAGCAGCTTGTGCTCTACACATGTGGGAAGGGTGAAGACGTTATTTATAAATATACACACATAGAAATAAAACCTTTTTTTTTTTTTTGCTCTGTTGATGGTTTCGCTCACATAGGCCTCTAGGGAGCCTGACATGTTTTCTCTGTAGTTTCATGAACTATAATCCAACATTAAATCGGACAGAAAACCAAAATGTCGTTAGTGTCCGTTAATGAGAGCTGAGCGAACAGCTGTGCTTTAGATGGAGCCGTCAGCCCGCGGTGACATGCATTAATCCCTGCAGCGGAGCAGGGCTGCCATGAAGGGAAGTTAGTGCACCAGTTACTCACTTCCAGCCCCGTTTGCCATCTTCCTGTCATCCCGACCTTCCCTTCATCTTGTTGGGAGGAGAAAAAAAAAGCCGGCGGATAAAACGAAGCTAACAGCCGCCGAAGAAGATTCAGCCAAACAGTTTACGTTAATCAGTCTTTTCCTCTTTCTCTCTTAGCTAGCTCGCTGAATCACGGTCCCAGCCCTGCGTTTCTTCTCTGCTCTAACTTAGCTCGGGAGCTGCGTTCAGTTAGGAGAAGCAGAAATGTTTCATCTGGCCTGAGCGTTTATAGAAACTAAGCTACCGAGCTGCTGAATATTCAGCTCACTCCTCTCAGGGTTGTCATTCTAGCTAGCAGTGAAGTGTCCCTTCACGCCCACCTCAGTTATGATGATGATGATGATGGTGGTACAACCCTGAAGACTGAGCGATTTTCACAAGTTAGCCTGTTTTGGGGTTTTAGGCGAATCTATGAGCTCTCTTGTTTCCTAGAAATGATTAGCTTCATTGCATCTGGGAAAATGTATCATTCTATTCAATTTATTTCTATAGCGCCAATTCACAACATATGTCACCCAAAGGCACTTTACAGTTCACCAGATCATACAGTCAAATTGATTCAAAGTTTTCTATCAAAGGAAAAGCAGTTGATTAGCAATCCCTCACACTAAGCATGCTTGTTGTGACAGTGGAGAGGAAAAACCCAGGAGAAAACCTCCAGCAGAACCAGCGCCCAACTCCCATGTCAGAGGATGGAGAGAGCACATCCAGCCTGTTACAGTCAGAGAAACAGGACTACACTGAATAAAAAAGCGATTGGATGTTGATGGCAGTCACAGCCAAACAGGAACAGACCAGGCGAAGCTACTATGAGGAAAAGCAGGGAGAGCAGAACGTTATAAGATACATAGAATAAGACACATGAAAGGAACCAAAGGTCGTCCTTCTAATTTAGCCTGTAGTTTAATTTCCAACACTAAGCATGTGTTATAAATAGCAGGAACATTCTGATTATGACTAAATATTTCATTAAAGTTTTTTGTTTTTTCCCTTACCCTCCAGTGCTACACACAACATGATTTTATACTCCTGGGGTTTTCATACTATTTTTACTTTTTTCCCCACGTTTTTCAGATATATTACAACAGTTATGGTTTTTGATATTGGCGATATATTTCAAATTAATTCAGTTTATTCATATAGCGCCAATTCACAACACATGTCACCTAAAGGCACTTTACAGTTCACCAGATTATACTGTCAAATTGATTAAAAGTTTTCTATCTAAGGAAAACCAGTTGATTGCTTCGACTCATTGACTTGAAGCATGCTTGTAGCGACAGTGGAGAGGAAAACCTCAGGAGAAAACTTCCAGCAGAACCAGGCTCAGTGTGAGCGGCAATCTGCTGAGGCCGACTGGGGTTCAAGGAGACAGAAACAGAGATACAAAAAGCAACTGTAAAATGCGACCTGGTCCAGGAAACACATAGCCAGGCAGACGAGCTCCGAGACAGTTCCCATGTCAGAGGATGAAGAGAGCACATCCAGCCAGTCACAGTCAGAGAAACAGGACTACACTGAATAAAAGAGCGATTGGGTGTTGATGGCAGTACCAGCCAAACAGGAACAGACGAGCCGAAGCTACTATGAGAAAAAGCATAGAGAGCATAACGTTATAAGATACATAGAATAAGACACATGAAAGGAACCAAAGGTCGTCCTTCTAATTTAGCCTGTAGTTTAATTTCCAACACTAAGCATGTGTTAAAAATAGCAGGAACATTCTGATTATGACTAAATATTTCCTTAAAGTTTTTTTTTGTTTTTTCCCTTAGCCTCCAGTGCTACACAAAACATTTTTCGATACATTCGATACACTGCCCAGGGCAGCATCGGGAGTGAGGGGGCCAGATGCATCAGAACCAGTTTTCCTAGATTAAATTTACCAGAGGTGCTAAGGTGGGGTAGATGAATTTTTAACAGGGGCCAAAAAGGAAAAGAATAACACACACACACACACAAGGAGCAGATCAAGAGCTTGCTTTATATTTTAACCTCTTAATATCCACCTCATTTTGGGTAATCGCTGCCTATTTTGCATACCCAAATGGGAAAGCAAATTACTTAGGAACTGTAAGCCCAAATTACATGTGCAATACATTATTTGAAAGCTAACACCCTCTAGTTTCCTAATAAAGAAATTCAAACTGGGTGACTAAAACACAGACCAACCTGCATCAGTTCAAACATGACTCAAAGTTGTTGTTTTTTTATTCTCGGAAATAGGTCTTTTTTGTAAAGCAGTAACAAATACATTCTTGAGAAAAGCAGAGTTTATTGTATTATATTTGTTCTACATCATGTCAACCACAAATGCAGAAAATTTCAGACCTCTAGCCATAACAGTTTTTGTGTCAGCAATGACTTCACCTGCTGGTAAAAATTTTTACAGGTGGAATTTTATGCATGAATTATTACCCCTACTTAAGATCCACCAGGTTGCCGGCGACCCATTGGGTTTTAAAAGGTTAAAGGTGCCATATTTTAAAAATAAAAAATCTTAACAATAAAACCCCAAAAGCATGTTTTTGCAGTTTGTGCAGGAAAATTAATCTCATATCAGGCACATGCTATGTGCCTAATATGAGATCTAACCCTATCTTACTCAGCCCTCCTCTGGAACGGCTGGAAGAAAAAACTAAATTAATAAATCTAAATTAATAAAGAATTTTATATTTGTCTGTTATATTGAATAACCTGGGTATTTTAGGGCTTAACATTTTTTTTAATGATGATAACATTTATTCTTAATAAACTGCTTTAGAAGATCCTGAATTACTGAAATGAAAAAAATCTATTTCTCAAAAATGACACATTAGGGCGTTCTATAATGTAGAGTGTTATATCTAATGCAAGCACAGGAACTACAAAATATGATATGCAACCTTCTATTTAATGCCCACCCCAACGGGGTGGCATATTTGATATTCAGCTAAATAACTTTCAGACTGTCATACATTTTTCTGTGAACACATGCCCAACTGGATGTCTGTTAAGACAAAAAAATTTTATGGTGACCCAAGCTCAGATCAACAACATTGTTTCAAAATCTAATTATTTTTTTATTAAATATAATTATCTATTAATAATAATAATTCAACTCCAAGTACAGCATAATCTAGGTAAAATATCATGACTAAACTAGTGAAACTCAAGTAAACTAAGATACTATGTACACAAAGAAGAAAGAATGAAAATGAAAAATGATGCAATATCTATATGTACATTAATTGACTAGAGGACATGATGGCAGGTGTAACAGAATTTAATCTTCCTCAAGCCAAACCATAGAAATGTCTCTGGTTACATATGGTAGGCCTCACTTGCTTCATTGGCAAGGTCCCTGAATAACAGGTAAAATAACAGGTAACAGAAAGTCTGTTTTGCAGAGTCTGGTGCTAAGATTACAAACACACCTACTTAACTTTGCCAGTCAGAAGGTTCTGGTTCCTGTGTCCTGCATGGCTTTAATGGGGTCTCTCATAAGGAGCCGCAAGAGAGGATGGGACAACCATGAAGCAGCTGCTTTGTCCCCATGCATGGTGGGGGGTGCATATTCTTTTGAGTGTATTTCATTAGGATCTTGCTAGAGGGGCGTTTGCAGTAGTAAGGATAGAACGACAGAGCAAACTGTATCTTCCTTTATCAATGCTTCGCAATGTCCAAAATTTATATCATGGTTTAATGCATTACAAGAGAGGACTCCACCAATTTTAAATTGATTGAGTTAAATTGTTTTTCTGAGTAAAAAGAAATGAGAACAGATAAGATGGATGGATTATGTGTAAACTCAGCATAATTATGCTAAAGTTAAAATCTCCAAACGACTAAAATGAAGGGATATTGTACAGTTTTTATTCTCTATTGACATCTTGTTCAAAATCTCAAGTGCCGCTTAACCTAACCTGAGCGATTCTACACCTAATAGAGATTATTTACCACACAGCTATGCATTTTAATATTTATGTTGTTCTCGTATGAGCACACAAATAGATGTAGATGCAGATTCAGCATCAGCACCAGCTCGAAATTGGAGAAACAACAGATCCCAAAATGTAGATTAACAGCAGTCATGTAGTTCTCCCTATGTCTCTTTTTCTGACATTTATTTGTGTATTCCATTTAACTGCGATGTCATTGATTTAATTTATTTTTAAGATGAGATAATAACTGTCTCAAGATTACATTTTTTAGTTTATTAAGGAATATTTAGAACACTTTAGAGTCATTGTTGCTAAATTAATATAGTAATATTAAACAAATTAGGCCAATACATTTTTTTTAGATAGTGATGATTATATTTATTGACTTATTATTTAATGTATTTTAAAAGACATGGCTAAACTTATATCAAAATATTTCTCTAAAAAAGCTGTATTGATATCTGATTGGTTACAAATATATAACTCAGGCTTGAATTATTCATTCTGATGTAGCAGAAGTTTCAGCCAAATCAATAACCGGGGCATCTTTGGTGAGGCCCTGGGAACAGCAGATTAAGAAATTATAGAAAAGCATATTGTCATTTAAACAACCTCATTATTGTTATTCATAAAATTGAATTTAGTACATGAAGAAATGGCAGAAATGCTTGTATATTCACACATGAAAGAAAACAATATATATGTGTCAGTTAGGTTCAGAGGCCACAAACTAGAAAAACTGGTTCGGGTTTTATATCCAGAGGAAAAGTCAAAATCCTTCAAGGCATTCAGGAGAAATGGAAACAGGTGTTGGCATTATGGGAAGAATTCCCATAAAGCGTTTACCCTGGAAGACCAGAATAAAAATACATTTTGATAAAGTATATTTTTACAGCTTTAAGTTTTCTGTCTTGCAATAAATTATATGTCAATATCCTTATTGTTGTTTATTATAAGTAAGCATTTTAAAACCTTTTAGTTCTATATGATTATATTGTAGGCAGAGGAGAGTAAAACAATCTATAGCAATAAAGCAGTAAGCAGCACTTCCACATATCAATCATTTATAAAATGCAAGTGTTTAATGTTCTCTTTATATACGTTGGTATAAAATGATTAATTTATGATAATTTAAACAAATTTATTAGGTACTTTTTAACACAACAGACCTAATTCTGCTCAATTTACAATGCCTTAATATCCAATGACTTTAGCATCATCTAGTGGTAGAAAAAGCACAACACATCCACTAGTCAAAACGATTCGTATCCAAAATTTATAAAATAAAAATGAAAGAGTTAAAACTATAATCCTGAGACATATGCTAGAGTATGCTATCTTAAAGTATTGATAGCAGAAGAATTTTATAAATTAAAATTATTACAGCTCACTTTTATCCGTTTTAAATTATTTTCAGACGTGTTGTACCCAAGAATCATGCTTTAGAAAGAGTAGCACTCTACTTCATCATATATTTACTTCATTAAAAGTAAAAAAAAGTTACTTCTTTAGAAATGATTAAAGGAAAAGTGAAAAAGTATTTGGTAAAAAAAGGCTAATAAAATACTAATTAACTAATCTACTTAATGATCATAACAACCAAATAAATATTTTACAAAGTAATGTAAAATTGAACAGACTCTTAAGTGATATGGAAATTCAGGTGTTTTAAATAATAAGGTAAAATAAGAAAAAAACATATAAGATACAGTAATTAGCTACACAATAAAAAATTGATGGAATGAACACCTTTCAAAACACATTTTTCGAGTTATAAAACTAACCAAATAAATAGCGACAGTGTGTGAGAATAGATTAAATGACAGTATACCGTTTACTGTATTTTCACTCAACCTACAAATGACACAGTAAAATAACATTAACCAATAAACCTTGAGCACAAAAAAGAATGTTTCTTTTTTTTTTCACAAAAAAGTGAGCTTCTTTTCTTGGTACATATTTGTCAAAAACAAGCTGGTTTTCATTATGTTAAGTTTCTTACAATGGATAAAGTGGCCAGAAATTTTACTCAAGTAGAAGTAGTGATATTTTACCATATTTTTACTCAAGTAAAAGTAAAAACTACAATGCCTGTAAAGCTGCTGCTAAAAGTAAACATAATAGTTGCTTAAGTAAATGTAACTGAGTAAATGAAACTAGTTAATACAAACCTCTGATTGTGGTAACATAAATTATATTAATATTTGAGTTCATTCCCTTCTTTCAGCAGCGTCTTTCTAAGTTTGCATGCAAGGTGCAGACGAAATGAAAACATTTGAGTGCAAGAGCTTAATTTTACACAGTGATGTAATATAAACTTTATTCATCTCTGATATCCACAAAAAAATGACAACCTGTGATTTATCATTACAAGGTAAACCTTTCTTTAAAAATGATTATTATCAGGATCAGTTTCCCTATTTTTTGGGCTATTTCAGTGTCAATCACTATTTAATCAAAATATAACCATAACTCCATTCCAAAAAGCCTTCATGACCACAAGACTCTGATGACATCACTTAAGTATTTTACGCTTTTTTCTTGTCTCTCCTTCAAAAGTGCTTTTGAAGTTGCAGGGAGAAATATTTAACAAAACTGTAGATTTCAGGATAATTTAGCAATAAAACACAGATTCTGAAAGACTGTACTGTCAGAGCCAAACCTTTGTTCAAGGATATAACATTTTAACCCTTTACAACCTAAATATAATTTTAATTATTTTGAAAGTCACTAGTATGCCTCAGTGTTTAGTGATATCCCCTTGATCAACTATATTGCTGTGCCTCTTGTGATTCTTGTGACTTAGACACGCATAAAGCAGAGATAGCTGGGAGGGTTTTTCAGTGACCCTTTGGGAAACACTAGAGAGTAGATCAGTACTCACAACTTTGTTTTCCTTGTCTTTGTGCATTTATTAGAGGAAAAAAAGGTCAATAAAACATAGATGGTTTTATAATATTACTGTATTTTGCTTTTGGACCAGCAACATGAATAAAAAGAATGCATGGCCAATTTCCCCAAAATGGACCATGCTCTTTTATCTACTGATTTGTTTGCAATTCTATTTTTAGATTTAGTTTATTGGACTTTATTTTTATTGCACTGCTCAGTTTTAATGTTTTTCAGAGTCTGATTCTCTTATATATCAGAGGAAATGCTATTAATAAGTATTCTAACTGCTTTTTAAAGCCTTTCCATACAGTTTGTTGTGAAATATGGGACACAATGGTCGCATGCCTCTGCATTAATTTTAATGCATCATAAATCATAAATGAGCAGTATGAGACAGAGGGATGCTGGTGGACCTTGATGGCTAACACTAATAAATATGGCCTGTGATGTGATGCTGATAATATTTTAAACCTTATAGAACTGAATAATGCAAAACAACTAGCTAATTTAGGATTTCTTCTTAACATTAGCTCTTTTTACTCATAAGAGCTCTATATCGTTCATGAAGGGAAGCCAATTACTGAGCGGAAACAAATGTTAATGAGGCACTTGACATTTAACTTCATAATACAGTCACTTTGCCCCCTACAGCTCCTTGAAATAACAGCCAGGAAAGGCTGGCAGCCTTTGAAGGAATGTGGTTACAGCGAGCAACATATATTGTTGAAACCAACTATTTACACACACTTCAGAAAAATACAAATGCTGCTTTTTTTCTAGTTATCTGACAATAACTCAAACTAGACCTTTCTTTTTTTTGTTTATTAAGATTTATTTCCCCTTTGCTTGAAAGGTTGAAATATCAGAGGTTTCCAAAGTATGTTGTTGACATTTAGTAGCATTATCCTTAATTATTCCTCTAACATACAGCAAATTTAGATTTAAAATTTGACTTTGTTTGTACCTTGCATTTCATTCTTATTTATATTATTATTAACAACATAAATCAGCAGATCTGCTTAACGTAACCTCAGAAAATAATTGCAGTTCAGACAAAAAATATAAGCAAATTACAATAACAGATCACTCTAATAGAAAATGCTTCTCTCTGCTGAAATATTTTAAACGGAAAACACCTATTGTCCCTTTTCATTGGTCCTATTAGGTATTTCTTTGTCCCTGGTGAATCAAAGTCTGTAATTCTATTTCCAAATGATTAATAAACTTCCTTGGGGATGTATTACCAACAGGAAAATTAAAGTCATATAAATTATGATCCTTTTTGATCTTCCTTTCAGGTGTTACTACATTGTTTTATCACCTTTTTCAAGCTATTCTTCCTTTTTAACTGTTGGTCTCTCAGCTTTCCTGTTATCTCAGGACTAATAGAGACTTCGGAGATGAAGGTCACACCACAGGTTGCCTTTCAGTGCTGCATGGAGCCAATCCTGTTTGAAGGAGGGAACCTACTGAACCCTTCCTCCTCATCTTCTGCAATTAATCTCACTTTGTTTGTTACTGTTATTGTGTGCGGTGAACGCTGTTGAGGACAAAAGGTGATTTGATTAAAAGAAACCAGCTGCTGCTTAGTTTCTCTTGCAGGTAAGAACATTTGTTTTTTGTTTCTGTGAGGAAAATAGTTGTCAATATTTTTTACATGCATTTTAACTTATATTCTATTGCTAACATTTCTGCTGGATTTAAAATATAGCTATAAAATAAAGCATTTTTCTATTTTGGTTTGAGCAATACATGCTTTTGTTGTTAGATGCATACTAATGTATGCTATGCACAATTTGTTCAAAATTAACATCAACTTTTGTATTAAAAGTGAAAGCATTGCAAAAAGTTGAATCAGCTCTATATCACATATCTTTTTCAAAGAGTAACATGTTAATATTAAATGTATTTACACTTGGTGGCGGGATGATGCCCCTGGGGAAGGCTGCTCTGCCTCCGCTCCCCTACCCTCCTCCTTTGAGACCCTCCCTGCACAACTTGCACCTGAGACCCAGGGAGCAGAATTAACAAGCAAATTGAAACAGAGTCAACATTGTATTCAACACCAGTTATTTGCTCTATCTGATTCTATTTTTCCCACTTTTGTTTTTGCTTTTAATGCAGATTTAAATTTGCTGCCGGCTGGAAGATTTCAGAGGCAAAATGTCTAATAACATGGCCAAGATCGCAGATGCAAGAAAAACGGTGGAGCAGCTGAAGCTGGAGGTCAACATAGAGAGGATGATGGTAAGTTTGCTCTACAATAAAAAGTCAATTCCTTTATTATCACAGCAGGTGTCGTTGTGTATGTTCACACTCACGCCCATACATATATGTATTCAGTGGCTTATTGATGCGGCTCACCACCCAGGGCAGCATATCTATGGGAGTGGCACATGCTAATTAAAAAGTCTTTTAAAGCAGATGTGCACCATGTTAGCACTGCAAGAAAACATGACCGTACAGCCTTTTGCAAAAGTTGGTACCTGCGTTACAGCTTCTAGTACGCCACTAAAAGGTAACCAAAGCATTTCTGGATAATGTAGACTGCATATGTATTCCTCTTAAGTAAAATACCCAGACATTAAAAACTAAAGGAAACTAAAGTGAGTTTAGCTGAGTTTCTTGAAAGAATAGTTTGATATCTGAAAAAATGAATTTACTTTTTTCTAAACATGTAGAAGCATATTTCATTTTTTATTTATTTACCAAAAAGCATATCCTTAGACTTTTTAAAAAGTAAAACCAACAGTATATAAATATGAGAACCTTGTATGATTAATTAATACAGCACAAAGTAAATAACTATTTATATACCTACAGTAACTTAAAATAATACTATGAAGGTCTGATAAGTTGGATAAAAAGTAGGGGTTTGATCACAAAATGAGTGACTTGTCACCAGTTAGAAATGATCTAAAGACCCGTTAGAAGAACCGCAGTATCACGTCTATATACAGAAATATACAATGAGATTAATCCTGTGGGATAGACAGATTTAAATGTAATTCCATAGATTCTAGTCCGATCTTAAAGTCTAATGTGATGTAAGCAAATATGTTTTAAATCAGTGCATTCAAATAAGTCAAAGAGTAAAGCTTCATCTTAAAACACCTTTTTTTTTGCAGGTATCCAAAGCAGCTGCAGAACTGATGTCCTACTGTGAAGCTCACGCTAAAGAGGACCCTCTGGTGACTCCTGTCCCGTCATCAGAGAATCCCTTCAGAGAGAAGAAGTTATTCTGTGTCATACTCTAACAACGTTGAACACAGGATCTTTTTTTTTTTTTTTTTTTTTTTTATATGTGCATCATTGTCTTTAATTAAAGCAGCTTTTTGGTGACCGTGTGAAATGATCATCTTTTCAACCTAATAATAGTGGCAATAAAGTTTTATTGATAAAGGGTGCAAAGTTCAGTTGAACAGCTCCACACTGCTGCCTTGTGCACACAGTTTACACATTAACCAAATCATATGGCTGTTTTTTTACACTACCTGAGTATAATATCCTTTAAATCTTTTAAAACTAAATGAATGCCTGGGATTTATTAAAAATACAGAAGATATAAAGGATTTATTTTTATCCTTATGGCTATTTACTAGATTTAGGTTAATATATATTTTTAAAAACAAAGATTTATTTTTTTTTAAACCCAACTCAAGTGGGTTTTTATGTGACACGCTTTACTTTTGTTGTTAAATGAATACCTGAATAAACATGCTGCTCTGTGAACAGGCACTTCCTGCCTGAATGTGTCCCAGAGGGATGTACCATCAACTTGAAAGCAGTGCTGATGAGGGGTGTGGTTATGTGCTGGCAGTACAGGTTAGAGGAGCAACACAACAGGTGTGCACGGTTTACACTGAGCAGAGGGCTGTCGCTCTGAGGCAGACCTGGAGAGAAAACTACAGGTTTGTTTTTTTGGGGAGGGAAATTAAAGAGCGACAAGAGTAAGGTATGTATATATATATAAAAAAATAACATTGTGTATATTATGAAGGCTGGTGTTTATTTTCACATTAAGATTATTGAGACAGAGCTGCTCACCTGATGGAGGAAGTAGATCTTTTTGTCTATACTCCGGTTTCTTGATTCCTGTGTTAGAGTAGATGTAAAGTGGAAGTCATATAGGGAAAAACTGGTCTGATCAAGAAAAACTTGTCTGACTGAGCAGGTGTTGGTAGATACACACCCATGCTGCATGCCCAGTATCACACTTACAGTGCAAAAAGAACAAATGACAATGGAGTCTCTTTGATACAAACTGCCTTTCATTTTTCCATGAAAAACGTAAACTGGAAGACGACTCTGTTCTAATTCTAAGTTTGTCCTGCTTTTCACACAATCAGAAGTCTTGGGATTTGAATGTCAGTTTTGCAAAACAAATGAGGGACTACCTTCTTTGTAACATAAATACTTCCTGTCAGTGTAGGATCAGGAATATTCCTGTTTTTGTCAAAGTTTAAATAAAAAAAACAACAAAAAACCTGTTTGATGACATATGCAAGTCATTAGGCATGTTAGGAATGCTAGTTTCCCGTTGCCAGCTGCTGGTTTGAGTTGTTTATCTTTACTGGTAATCACTTGGGATCGTTATGTGGCTGACGTGCTGTAAAACACACCTCAAAAAGCGATCTTTAACCTGCCAACTGAATGATTTTAAGCCAGGAGAAATAAAACCCATTTACCTAAATGATAACAATTGTTTGTGTGTGTGTCTGACATGACTAAGCAAAACTTATTTTTCTTTGTTTTTAGGCCAAACAATGGCCAACTTTGGAGGACACGCCATACCGGGCTCCTTTTTCCTGCTGTTTGGGTTCTGGTTAACGGTGAAGCATGTTCTCCAACACTACTGGAGGACAAGTCAGCCCAAAGGAAGGCAGATCATGCCTCCTTTCTTTAAGAAGATGGATTATGTTGAAGGAGGATTTCAAATCTTTGCTTCATTTGTTGGTTAGTTTCCCTTTTAAACTTATCTTAACCTACAGTCCCTTAAACATGCATTTCATTTCATTTTCATTTAATTTATTTAATCTGGAATTAGTTTGACATATTAACACAAAAAAGCCCATATTTGTGAATCTGAGGTAAAAGAAATGTAACAAATATTTTTATAAACAGATCACAGAATCTTTGCATGCATATAGTCAATTCTCTAGTTGCAATTATAGCTCATAATCCCCCACTTTGCTTATCAAAGTTTCATCAGATCGATCATATTAGATGGAGAACATTCAGAAATATCTGTTTTAAAGTCTTATATAACATATTCCATAGTTCTCTGAACTGGACTTTGACTAGGTCACTCTAAAGCATGGATATGCCTTGAATGGAAGCCAAGGAATAATTAATGTTATTCCTTCCTGCATTTGATCAATACCCCGATGAGATAAAATATCTCCTCAATCGCCCTGGTCTAGGCAAACAGCACAAGCTTTCAGAAAGTAATAAAAGATCTGGATCTGACACAACACAATAACCATTATATAAATGTTTTTTTAAATGAACATTTACAAAGAAAAGGTAATGTAACTGTTAAGTGTATTTTTGAAGACATTTCCTAAATGATGAGTATATCTTGAGACAGCAGTTAATCTATATAAAGACAACCAGAATTAAAGGAACAGTGAGGGTTCACAACTCTCGCCAGCTTCCCTTTCCCTTTCTTGTAGAAAAACCCACATCATGATGCTGCCACTACTGTGTTTCACCATTAGGATGACATGTTTAGGATGAAATGCATCACTCGTTTTTTGGTATATGTAATAATATTAGTTCCATGTACATGAGACCAGAGCTTCTGTGTCCCCTCACAAACTTTAGACCCAAATGCTTGTGGTTTTTTGCTGCTGTCACATAAAGGCTATACTTGTGAAGCTCAAACTAAAGCTGTCCTGTTAAGATATTCTTCAACATCAGCTGCAGATCCCTTCAGAGGTGGCATTGGCTCCTTGGTTCCTTTCCCAATAAGACTCTTAAAATATCACTAAATAAAATTTAAATAGAGTCTATTCTCTCAGTAGGTGACTTCTGAAGGAAATTGATTGTTCTAAATTTGTAAGATTGCCTTTATTTAGGTATTTAAGCCTAAAGGGCACTACATGTATTTTTGTTATATATTGAAAATTGGGCATTGTTTGGTCATTCTTATTTTAGTCACATAAAAGATGTTTAAAACCCAGTTTTAACATCTTTTCATCAATCTGAATATGACGGCTTTTTTCTTTTTTAACCAAATGTAATTTTTTAAAAATGTAAATCATGCCGTCTTTTCGACCAATTTTTGATTGCTGGCTAAAACGTAGGTATGATTTTCCTTTAGTGTTGGGTTAGTCTGTCACATCAAATCCTGATTTATTTATTTATACAAGAACCAAAGTTTAAAAACTTTTCCAAAACACTGTGTGACACTATAGCCCTGTTACCTGACCTGCCTGACAGGTATCATGGTGGAGCAGTTTGTGGTGGACGGCCCACATGCCCGCCTCTATGATCGGGAGAACACCTCATGGGTCAAGCTGATGAACTGGCAGCACAGCACCATGTATCTGTTCTTTGGGATCTCAGGAGCAGCGCTGCTTGCCAGTCTGACGATCAAACGGGTGCCGCTTGGTGTTGACCGCCTGGCTCTCTCCATTGCTCTTTTTGTTGAAGGTAAATACATTCCCAATGCTGTCTCTCTGACGTACATCTTAAGATTCATTTTGAACATTTCCTCTCTTGGATCACCCAGGATTCCTCTTCTTGTACCATGTGCATGGTCGGGAACCCCTTGATGCTCACGTCCACACCTTACTTCTGTTTGCCGTGTTCGCCGGATCGGCCAGTAACATGCTGGAGGTGTTCATAAGGAACAACATCCTTCTGGAACTGTTCCGGGCACAAATGTTCTTCCTGCAGGGTTCATGGTTCTACCAGGTGATTTAACACATCAGATTTTTATTCAGGCTCTTCCTGAAAGGACCTGCATAGAAATCCTTAAATTTCCCAACAGTTGCATCTGTTATTCAAATGTATGGCTATGGTATAAACAAAGGGGGGGGGGGAAACAACAACCTTCAAATCTTGTTGGCACCATTTAAAATTATTAGGATCCTTCAAACCTTTTGACACTATTAGGCATATTAAAACCACCAACTGTACTGTATTTGTCTTCAGTTTCTCTCTCAGTATAAATCCAGGCCTGAGAGGTTTGCTAGAGAACATAAGCGGCTAATCGGCATCAACCAAGAGGCAAGGCAGAGGTGAGGGGTGGATATAGGAATATATTTAACAGAGTTGGGCTATAAAATTTCACAAAGCTATGTTCTACACATTATCTCAGCATAGAACATAACCTACAATGAGCCCACTATAAAGCATAGTGGTGGCGGTAGTGTCATGTGGTGGGGAGGCTTTAATGACAGGGAAACAGGTTAGTTGATTGAAAGATAGAGAATCTAGAAAGAGGAACTGTTACCAGCTGACCGTTAACATGGATCCAAGGCTTGACTGGCTGGTTCCATCAAACTCTATTCATGTATTAAAATGGCCCAGTCAAAGTCCAGACCTAAAACCAATTAAAAATATGCCAGAAAAATTAGAATCCAGGCACAAGCAAACCATCCGGACTAAGCTTTAGCTATTTTGTGAAACAAAATTTGGCAATAATTTCAATCTGTAGATGTTTAAATAATCCAGAGATGTACTCCAAAAGACGTTGGTTCTAACATTTCCCTCAGCATAACTGAATACTTTGCAAACTTGTTCATAAAAAGTAAAAAAACTAAACTTTTTCTTTTCTCTGCACAATTATGCATAATTTAGAATTGACATTTTGTTCGTTCTGAGGCCGCTCTACAGTGATGGACCTTTACAGCAGAATTTAAAAGGTGTACATATAAAGAAGGTTTCCATACTTCTTTTTAAACTAGTTTTCACCCCAAACAGTCAACTTACTTTGTGGATGATTAACGCATAAAATATTTACTACAGTTTGGAGCAAAAGTAATAAGAGGAATACCAGTAATTCACTCTTATAACCTTCACTATGATTTCATTTATCCCTATACTATCAACATACAGGTTCAACTATTATCTCTTTTTGTCTCTTCAGATTGGAGTTGTTCTCTACCCCTTAAATGGAGACGCATGGGATTTAAAGCTACATGACAACATGATGTTTGTCACAATGTGTTTCTGCTGGCATTTAGCTCTGTCTATGCTTTTGGTCACCTGTAGTGCCTCCATTGTTTGCTTGTAAGTATCTCACTTATAAGCAGTTTCAAAACGTTGCATATTCCTATGGCTGTCTGAATGTGTGTTTAACTAAGTAACTTTCCTCACTAACTAATCCAAGTACAAACAGTGTCCTTTTCAGTAAAAATATTTCCGTTTTAAATCATAGGTTAGAGGAAAAGCTTTTAAAACAGCAGGTTCATTTTAAGTTTGGTGTTTCAAGGTTAAGTAAACATCTAGATTAAACAGTGCTGGAATGCAACAAGGAAACAAGTTAATCCCCGAAAGAAACTACTTAAACAACAGAAGTAATGAGTATGGAGTGTTTACCAGGTTTACTATTAAACTAAAATTACACATTAAAAATATTCACTCCCCTAAAAGAGGAGGCTTTCCACAGATCAGGTCTGTTTTTGGACAAACTGAAAAGTTTCTGATCAAACAAACGTACCAAGAACCCCGGGGTAAACTCAACATGCAGTTTGCAAAAGATGGCTTTATGTCTTGACCACTTAAAGCCAAGTGTATCATATCTGTTACAGTTTTTGAGACCTCTGCATCATCAGTGTGATATTTTTGTTGATGGAAAAACCCCGACCTACACAATTAGACGTGTGTAGTGAAAAGGAAAACATTACAGAAATGCCAAATGCATCAACACTGATGCAAATGAAGGATCTAATTAAACTTGTACAACATTTATGTTGTATTTCACTTGTCAGAAAGTTCAATTATAACTCTAATAAAAAAAATAAAAAAAAATTTTGTCAATGATTTCATGGTCAAAGCTTTAAAGGATTAAGGGCTATTAAAACCAACATGGCTTCAATCCAATCACAGCAAACAGCACAGTGTCACGACTTTTACGATAACATTGTCATTTGATTATGTGGAGGACTTTTGGCCCATTCTTAGTTGCAGTTGTGCTTTTGATCCTTGTCCTTCCAAATCGGCTTGAGCTAAAGGTCGCAAACTGATGGTAATATATTCTCCTTGGGGATTTTTTAATAGAGAACAGAGTTTATGATTCAATTAATTACCATAGGTCGTCAAGGTCCTGAAGCAGTACAGTAATCCTACGCCATTAGAATACCGCCACTGTGTTTGACTGTTGATGTAAAGGTACATCAGCAGAGATGGGAAGTAACGAAGTACAAATACTTCGTTACTGTACTCAAGTAGATTTTTTCTGATATTTTTTACTTTACTACTTATTTTTAAGGCGACTTTTTACTTCTACTCCTTACATTTTTACACAAATATCTGTACTTTCTACTCCTTACATTTGAAAAAATTGGCTCGTTACTTTAGCTTTGAATCATTTCAATGGAGTTACCGTTATTATTTTTCACGTCATCAATACCAAATTCAATCTAATTGGATGGGAATCTACGTTGCATTTGACGCACCACTACAAGATGAATCGACAGATTCGGCGGTATTCATTGGCGGCAAATCATTGCAGCTTGGTGGCGGTGGCGTTAGCATAGTAGCATGGACGACGAGATGATTGAAAATGAACACAACGGAGATCTAGTCCTATTGGCAGACATCCATTTAAAATGTAGGCAACGGCATGAAAAAAGTGGTTTCTACTTTTACTTTTATACTTTAAGTAAATTTACAAGCCTGTACTTTGTTACTTTTACTTGAGTAAAGAAGTTTAATCAGTACTTCCACTTTTACCAGAGTATTTTTTAACACAAGTATCTGTACTTTTACTCAAGTACGGAAAGTGAGTACTTTTGCCATCTCTGTACATCAGTCCTACTTGACCTGATAAAGAGTGTCTGTGGTCCAGTAGATTAAACTTAATAGGACTCTCAGGCTTGATGTATTAATTTTAAAAAATGAAACCAAGTTGGTTAACAGTTGTTCAGCAGCTTCTGTGACTCAAATAGATGAAACAAAAAAAAAGCTGAGCTGCCTTGGATCAAGCAGTGGTATAAAATATTAAGAATCCAAAAAAAAAACATATTCAAGAGTTTGTTCAGTTCTGGAATTGTCTGAAACTGTTTGAACAGCTCTGCTAGTTTGATTTATTTTTTTTATCCCCTTTATAAATGTAATTTCTCTTTACATTACTAAAGTATTCTTGAACTGAATTCTTACTCACTGTGGAAATACCCTGACACACACACACACACAAAATCAATGCTAGAAGTAAAAGCTCTTAGTTTTTATCCCCCATGTGCACTATTTGAGTTTACAATCTAAAATTTATATATCCTTAATTTAAAAAATTTGGTTTTAGGAACAAAACTGATTTTGGACTCATCTGTTTTGCTTTTATTTAATCATTGAATTATATTAACTTATCAGCTGAAGAATTGTGAATCTAATATATTTTTCTCAAATTTTATATTTGTGATGGGTCATTAAGGAGCTTAAAGCGCATTTTATAACTTTCTTTATTGAAGTTTGAGTGTAACGGCCTCTTATCTTTGTTCTAACAGCACCACAACAAGATGCTCTGTAAAAGGACGGGATATAGAGATTGGCATGCGAAACACATCCTCCAAAACCAGCTCTCAGAAAGCTTTACTTGAAGAGTCGGATGAAGAATGAAAGGCTGGTTTCTGCTTTATGTTTTTTTTTTTTTTAAACCAAATTTCATGTACGTTGAGTTTCAAATTCAAATTTTCATTTGTTACCATGTTAATAAGAAAATGTGAAAATGTTTCTGTGAAAATGTATGTTAGCTTTTTGAAATAAAAGAGAAACTGTTAGTGATCTGTTGTTTTTTGCAAAGAATATTTTTAGAAACAAAGAAAAGTAGTATCTTGAAACATGTTTTTTTTTTATTCATTGCCATGCGCACAACACATGCATAAAAAAACTCAAATTCAATCTAATAGTTATGATTTTATGATCTCATGACAAGAAACAAAGTGGAAAACTACCAATTAAGAGGAATATCCAGAAAGGTTTAGTAGTACTTTCCGACAGTTGTCTTATAAATGATCCTGTAACAATGTGGAAAAAATAAAGGAGAAATAATTTTTAGTTAAATTAATACTTTGAATACATAAACAGCCTCTAACAGAGAACAAGGCTGAAACCCTTGATGTAAGACTGACAATGATCAGATCACTGCTGAGGAGCAGGTGGAGGATCAGGCGCACATTTAGGTGAAGGCGCTGTTGTGACGACCACAGTTGAAACGGATTTGGGGGAAGTAGCTGCCATGTGGTGCTGAATCTGCTGCGCTGGAACCGTTTGGATCCGAACCTGGGAAGATGCAACAAAGTGAGATTATAAGTGTCCTGGATGACTTTCGTTTAATCAGAAAGAAAAACATGATTAAGTGTAAAAAATACTTTCAGAACCAAAGCTAACATCACAAGTGGATTTTTTCAAGCTTCCTTTGGTTTGTGAACAGAATCAAAGAGGTTGACTATATGGATTTTTTATAGTCTTTTAGATGGCAAATAAGCATTAAAAAGTTTTTGAACACATTTCATGTGTCTATGTGCTGCTCCCCATCTGCTTTTATGGCTAGGCTCAAAACTTTCCTTTTTAACAAAGTTGTTAGACTGACTCAGTTATGCTGCTATAGACTTAGGCTGCTGGAGGACATGGGGACTTTTTTTTTTTTTTAGTTTACAAATGGGTTTTCTAACATAGAACATTTATTATAGACCAGTGCTTCTAAGTTTGTTTTGAATGTGTGCTTCTGTCTCTTTAAACCCCATGCAGCCTTAGCAGATGGCTGCCTACACCGACCCTTTCAAAGCAATGCCAGTGTATAAAGAATCTTAATGGAAAGTTATCAAATTGGAGCATTTCATTTTTGGTAATAATTGAAGTTCTGGAGTTCTGACTAAGAAGAGGCATGATGATTGACGAGACAAGATGCCATCTCTACAGAGTAGCCAAAAGGCAAAAGTCTTAGACCAGCATCTGTGTCCAAGTGACTGGAGATTAATGTGCAGAGATGTCTACTGCCTGCCATAAACATTTAGGCCTTTTTCTAGCACATTAAACTGTGTATATAGTGTCACTGAACATAACCTAATACAAACAAATACTCTACAAAACTGATCTAAAAAGTAAGTATTTCTTAAAACTAATGCATTTGCCCTAAATTTGAGCAGGTACACAAGATTATCTACCAACTAAATTAGTATTTTTGCTGTTAAACTTTGATTATTAGACAGTATGCAGTTAAAATAAGATAGTGGAGTCGTTCTTTCAAATCCAAATGACATTTTTTAGCATAAAGAAATCAACTAATAAAAACATTTGTTTATAAATCAGGAATACAAATAAAAAGATACTGCTACTGGTAGGCTGGGATGAGAACTATCCTGAGAAAAGAACAAATCTGGAATGATTTTACTGTGATCATTCTGACCTGTGTTGCCTGTCCTTGTTGCTGGAGCTGCTGGAATTGTTGCGCTGTGACAAAACTGACCGGCTTGTTTCCCGCTATTAGTTTTGTGCCAGCAGGCATGGTGGTCAGGATGATGTTCCTGCCCAGGCTGCTGATACTTTTCAAAGAAAAAAACAACAAAAACAGTCATTGAGGATTCAAAAATTAAACATCTGTGACCTTAATTATAAAATACAAAGCTACAAAGAGCTTTTTATTTAAACTCAGACACAATTAATACTAATAATAACAATAACAGACTTACTTTGTGTTGAGGTTTCCTTTCACTAGAGGAGTCGTCACCACACTCTTGCTCTTTAGGGGTTGGTTGAGGACAGATAAAGGAACTGTGATCCGTGCAGGTAGCTTTCCCTTTAGGACATTATTAAAAAAGGCAAAAAATAACATTTTATTCTCTGGTATAATTGACAAAAAAGCGAAGTTGGACTGAGAACTAAGTTTACATTGAGTTTACATAGTAAAGTCCTTGCTAAAGATGTTTATAATATGGATTTAAAGAAACTTGGGGTTTCTGTGCCTCAGATTTCTGAGTTAATTTCATACCAGTGAAGCATAAGAGCTAAAATCTGCTTCTGAATGTTTGGTTCTGATTCTGGGTTTGCAGAGTAGACTTGATCCAATAGACCTGAGAGGTCTGGGCACTTGATTCAATGATAGCTAGTCTGTGATGTATTTTTAGTGATTTTAGTGATTTTAGACTTACAGAAGTATTCTTAAGTCTATTTTCTCAGATACTAGGAGCCAGAAGAACCGGACTGATGTGCTCTACTTTCTTTTTTTTGGTGAGAACGTAGGCAGCAACATTCTGGATTCTGTTGGATCCACGTTTTAGACAGACTTCCAAAGAGTTATCATTTCTGCTAAAGATGAACACATTATAACAGCACTTTAATCCTGGAAATATTCTTTAAGTAATTAAACGCTGATTTGTTCCCTTTTTTTTTTAATGAGCCTCTGAAAGTTCAGCTCTGAGTCCATCACTACACCCAGATTTAGAGCCTGATTAGTGGTTTCTAGCTTAAAGGTATAGTCCAGGATTTCCTCAGATTTTTTAAAAGACCCGCCCTCTCCACTTCAAATGCAAAAGGCACATACACAACCCTGTACCCGCTCCTGAGGGGAACGTCTATTAAACGCATGTGAGGGCATGTAGGAGCCCATTTCTCCTCGTGCACGCTCCGTTTAAAAATTGCTGTTTGCATCACTCATACAAGCTTACTTTCCAAGAGAAGATTTGCAATTTTTCCTCTATGTCAGACTCACCGACGGTAAGTGAAAATGGGGACGAGCACGTAGGACTGCCTTACGTAAATATATTACCAGAATGAATTACAATTAGGAGGACAACTTATTTCAATGATTCACCTGGAAAAACAACATCTTCCATTATACCTTTAACTGAGGCTGTGTTCTAACTTTTGAATGATCTTCCTTTGGTTAAAAATGGTTACATCACCTTCGTTTTGATACGGCTGAAGCAAACTTTTGGCACAGCCATGCATTGATTTGTTCTACGTATTTGGTTATGGTGACTCATGTTATCTATTAAGATCTGAGTAAGGAGGGGCATGTAGTTATTGAATAAGTAAGGCCCTACATTTAACTTTTGTGTCTTTTTGAAACAAAATACCCCCCAAAAATAGCTAACTCATATTAAGGAGTTAATCACTCTTTGCAGTTAATTCAGAGTTGCTTGGCTGCTAGCTTCATTGATCCTTCCCTGTCCTGACAGGAAGGTTTTGTCTTGGTCGGTTTCTCTCACCATTTTAAATTATGGATCCAAGTGTTTTGTGAGATGTTGGGATATTTTAACTGTAGTTAACAAGATAAAAGAAGCAGGATTTCTCTTTGCAATAAAAAATAATTACAAATCATGTGTTCTTTCCCTTAAACCTTACAATAATATCATAAACATCCAATAAAAACTCAGAGTTTGAGACTGTAAATGTGAGAAATGTCTAAAGGGTCTGAATACTTTCCCAAAGCTATGTATCTCAAGGGGAAACCTTTAAACTAACATTCTTTAGATAAAAGGTTTGCATTTCATCACACAGTCATTTTCCTACCGTTTGTGTTGTAACAACTGAAGCAGGGACTTGTCTCACAGTAGCTGTAGCTGCTCCCAGTGACAGAGGAGAAGCAGAGGCTCCAGGAGCCACGGTGATCCCTTTAGCTCCAGCCACAACGCTTGCTGCCATGGTTACAATGTTGGCACATGTTGACGCCGTCAGCGGTTTGCTACCACTTGCCGTTGTCATGGTGATGGTCTGACCCTGCTTCTGTGGGATGACCCCCAGGCCTGGCATGATCCGGATGGTTGCGCCGCTCTTGTCTGGGGACGCCACGGTGGAGAAGGTTCTGGGTTTTTGGTCTGCCACGCTGACAGCCAACGTTGGCATCAACCTTATGGCCGTGTCTCCTCCAGCCTTCAGCAAAGCAGAGGTGACGGGGCTTGATTTAGCAGTCAGTGCCTCTGCGGCGCTGGGTGGCGTACCAGAGGCTGTAGACGGGGATGGGTGAGATGGAGCTACATGGAGAGTAGCCGATATGCTCTTACTGCCAGCGGCCGCCCCGCCCAGGAAGTCAGAGGTCAGTTTTACGGTGGCAACCGGAGATTTTGCGAGAGTGGCCATCATGTCTGGGGTTATCCGTAGCACCGTTTGACCTTTAGCATCTGTGGTGATGGAGGATGGGGGAAGACGAAGGACATCTTTACCCTGGATACGCAAGTTTGTTGCAGTTATTGGAATCCCTGCTCCACCTGCAGTCTTCATTCCCAGCTGTCCAGTAATGGACACCTGTAAAAAAAAAAAAAATCTCATATGAACATACTTTAAACCTCCCTTAATTGTGAATTTCTGCTGATAAATCAATGAAATGTTTAATCTGTGCCAGTTGCCATATATTAAACATCACTAGAAAAGTTTGGTCTCTCATGCTGGAAAAAAATTCACCTGTTTTATGTTCGGGGAGGTGACGCCTTGCAGCACAGCTGGAGAGGTGGGGTTGTTAGCGGGGCTACCTGGAGATCCAGTCTGGGGTTTGGTTACGGTCAAAGTCGACACAGAAAGGGTGGTTGGAACCTGGACTGGACTGGTGCAGGACGGACTCCTTAGCGGCACAGAAACAACAGCCTATTGCACAGAAGAGACAAAAAATATTACAACAAATGTATGCCATACACTTTAGGTTTTAAGTTGTAAAAGATTTAAAACCATAATTTTTTTTTCCTACTACTCCAGAGTTATGCGCCAAATAACAGATCCATTTTGTTCCGATCCAATCTGATACTGATTCCAGGGCTGAGCTTATAGGCAGATACTGATCTGATACTACTGTTAAATGAAGGAATCTTAAATGTTGTCGTGTGAGTTCTGTCATTAGCGTGAAATTAAATATTTAAAGAAGGTTGCATATCCACACAAATATGATTTTCCTTCCTATTATTTTTTTTTTTTAAAGTTAAATTAGCAGCAAAAAATAAACACTTGTATGTAAATTGCACTGCAAACAGATCTTTTATATAAAATATAACAGCTACCTGAAACTCATTTTACTGTATTGTTATTGCTTTGTATATTAATAAAAACTGGATCGCCATCATTCAATCCAACAAATTAGCCAACATGGGAGATGATATCCAACCTGATTTGTATCTCAGCTTCACTGAGCGGAAAGCAATGCTCTGCCTTCACGCTTCATGCATTCAGGGAAAGACCCACCCTTGTGTATTTATCTCAATGTTGCAGAAAGGTGGTGTTAAAGGGAAGATGAAACAACTTGTTAATCGGATGGTTATACAGAAAAAACAGACTGGGGATGTGCCGATCTGATCCTGAGATCAGAAACGGGTCTGATTTCCCCCAAAAAACTGATATTGGAATATATTAGCCTGCATCTAAAAGATCATGCTGATAGAAACACTCTGCTTCTGTGTAAATGTTATCTAACCCCTTGGTTAATATTAAATGGGTCAATTTCTGCCGACTATTGTTCTCTGTTTGAGAAATATCATTTGATCAAGATTTTTCTAATATTCAACATAACTGAATAGGTTAAAAAGTGTTTGATTCTTTTTTCTATCATTTACATTTTGGTATTGTTCAGTATTTAAAGCTTTAATATCTGTATCCTATTCAAGATAAAATTCTTCTGGAGAATCAATTGGTGATTTTTTATTTCTGAATGAATCGGTTAAAGTGATGAATCATTCTTTTGTCTGAAAGACGATTACAGCTTTGTTTATTGATCTGGAAACTATTTCACCTTTAGTTCTTCAGTCAGAAGCTTTTTGTACATCTCTTCTCTTTAAAATAATTAAGAATGAATTTCTCACTGATCACTTCCACATCCTTGCACTTAATAAAGTTGGTGAAAATGGTATCAACCTGATGAACCTGATGGCTAGAAGCGATCGTCCATACATTCTGTATAACAAACTCAGCTGCCAAACAATCGAAGAATGTGAAAGGTAATCCCAATAACTCTTGAATTAACACATGCTGGGCCTCATGCAAGAATCACCTGCACAAACAACTTTGTTATTAAAGGGGAACGCCGTTTTTTTTTTTACATTTGTTCCTTGATTTTACATTATTACATCATGTTCTACTCACCCATATGAGTTTTGTGTCATATGGAGCTGTTCTGAAGATATTGTGTTAGGTTATATCCAAGTAACGTCTTCCTATGAGCAAACGACTTGAAGGAACAAACTAAACTGTCCATAATTTATCATTTATGGTACACCAGCATTCATAACATGTAGACGAATCACTGTCCCCCAGACATCCGAGGTTATATTTTCTATATTTCTATGTGTGTATGACGTCATCCGCGTGCGCCGGCTACCCTTCATTCTTCCTGTCTGCTGAACTGCTGCTAGTTTTACTCACATGCCTGGAAGATGTCTAGTGCTACTACCACAGATGATCTCGCTCTCCAAATGGAATTGAACGATTCAGATTAGCTCGCCGAATGAATGGAAGGGGTAGAGCCTGGTGTAATGTACATTGGTTAAATAAAGTTTTTTTGAAAAAAAACAAAACTCCAGTCCGGCGCGTGGATGACATCATAAACGCGCTTGCTTTGTTTTTAAAAGATAGAAATATAAATAATATAACCGCGGATGTCTGGGGGACAGTGATTCGCCTACATGTTATGAATGCTGGCGTACCATAAATGATAAATTATGAACAGTTTAGTTTGTGCCTTCAAGTCGTTGTCCATAGGAAGACATTACTTGGATATAACCTAATGGAATATCTTCACAACAGCTCCATATGACACAAAACTCATATTGGTGAGTAGAACATGATGTATTAACGTAAAATTAAGGGCCCAATGTAAAAAAAAAAACAACAAAATTCCCCTTTAAGTCGTTGGTATGAGTGATTTAGAAAAAAAATGCCACATTCACCAATTTTCTCCTATTAGTAACCTTCTCTCTGTTGGAGTCTTACAAAATTGGTTAAATTGTTACTTAGAAGCCATTTATCATTTTATTAGGCTGCATCATTATATCTTATGCAACTCTCCAATTTAAAATTTAATTTTTATTTGCTGGTTAAAGAAAAATTGGTCAGCACATCTGCATCTGGCATGTCAGTATCTCGAGGAAACTGATTTCATTTGTTGTATTTTGTCATAAGAAATAATATTAAAGTCAAGCTACTATTGAAATAACATCTGGAACAGAAAATGGATAGAAAGTTCAGGAAAGCTCCCCTATTACAGTAAGACTTTCATTAATTTCAATCCATGGTGCCGCCTTGCTTTGTTATTATGTTTGGGTCTGTCAGAAGTACAGTAGTTGACTCATATTTACATCATAAGTTGCACCATTAATAGTTTTCATTCACTGTTTTTGGATCAAATAATTTTTTTATTCTATTTTTACTTCTGTAATATTGCTACCATAGCATTTACAGCTGTTGTGATTTATTTGGCTTTTACTGGTCCTTTACTTTTGCTGGTTAGCTCTCAGTCAGCTGAACCTTGATCTCAGAAACAATTAAGTTTTCCTTCTTTGTTGTTGATGCCTTTTTGTGAATCTCAAGCGTGGGAAGTCGTAGCCTTATATGGCGCCATTTGGGTGGTCATTATGCAGATTTACCCTTCTTTGGAACGCACATTCACTCACGCACAGGTGGTCTACATCTGGTTTACGAGGAGAATTTACTGAAGTTAAGAGCGTTTGTTGAATCTGATGTGTCGTGTTTATAAGAGGAGAAAATGTAAAAGAAGTCTACGATAAGAATATGAAAATGTTGTTGCATGAGGCCCACTGTTTAAATCTACCTGTGAAAGGCTCTTGGCGGCCACTGACACAGGCATCCGGATCTGGTGAGTGGTCTGATGCACGAGTGTGGCCTGCTGAGTGACTGCCGGGGGACCCAGGCCAGGCTGAGCAGAAACGACCCGAACCTGGGGGAGGGAACTCGCTGCCAGGTGACTCACTATCCGAGCCGCTTGCTGGGAGGTTACCGGCTGTGAGGCAGGTGGACAAGCTTGACTTGTAGGCAGGATTGTTCCCAGCTGAGGCAGCGATGGCGGAGAGACAAGAAGAACGCTGCGAAAGAAGGAAGATGCAATTTTATACCACACTGAAAAAAACATCTAACAAAAATCTGGACAAAAGACGGCTTTAGTCCAACTGACCCTGGGCTGGACTTCATTGTATCTGAGACTCCAGCCTTTGTTGGTGTGGTAGCAGAGAGAGGAAGCGGTGATTTAGGGGTTCCAGGAGTGTTTGGGGTTGGAGTTGAAGGGACGGGAGACATGGAGTTACAACCAAGGTCCAGTCCTGCGTCCAGAGATCCAGGTGTTTTGCTTCCTCCGTCTTTACTTCCAGACTTCTACAATTTGAATACAAACAAGTCAATTTTTTAACTAAAAGCAAAAAAAAAAAAAACTTTTTAAACAAACCAAGTCTCTCACACTGACTTTTTACTGTACAAACTTTAAATAGGAATTGATTTAATAAATACCAAAATCTAAAACTCAGGTAGAAGAATCTATAATCATATACTTTATTGCTTTAATGGAAGGGAGGCAAGAAGAGATTCACTGGTGAAAGAAAGCCACAAGAAGTCCTGTTTGGATTCTCTGCCCAAGTAATTTAAAGAAAACATCAAAAGAGTGAAATATGGCATTCTGCTCAGAAAAGAGCAAACATGGCTGTGTTAGTCCAGAGGTGAAAGACTAAGGGCCTGATCCTCTAAGAATCATAAGGAGCGGTCAACTGCATGGGCCAAAAAAGAAAAAAAAGCGTAGTAATCAGAGGGTGTGTTGCTGGTGCGCTACAAAAGAAACTGCAACAGATAAGACAGGCAAACAAGTCTGATTCTACAGTGTTTAAATGAATAGACTGAGTGTCCTTCTGGCAGGTTGGAAGTGAACGTCAAAGAAAGATGAAGCTCGGCCATGGAGATGGCAGTAGTATGGATAAGAATTATATAGAAAAGAAAAAAAAACAGGTGTCAAAAGTATCAATGTTTATTACTCAAGTAGAAGTATAAATCCTATTGTTTAACTTAAGCTTTTTACTCAGGTTAAAGTGTAAAAGTTCAATTTGTTTAAAGTTTTTAGAGTATAAAAGTAAAAGTAATGCAGGAAAAAATGTTAAGGACAGATGCTGGTTTGCACCAACCAACTAAAGGAACATTTTTCTACAATTTTGGATGATAACTTCCTTATACTTTTCTCAGTTTTATAACTGATGGCAGCAGTGTCAAATTTAACTTTGCATCATCTTGAAAAACTATTTATTTTGTACGTAGCGAACAATAAGTTGGTGCAAAACTGAGTCCAACCAGAAATAAATAAATTTTCTGGATGAAACAAATTATTTTGATGTTTTTTTCAATTTTATTTTTTTTTAAATACCAACACCTCATAACGAAAATGAGCTAAAATGAAACAAAACTGAGTCTATTTTCAAAATGTAATAAGTAGGCAGTAGAATTGTAAAAAAAAAAAAAAAAAATGTAAAGAGTAGAAGTAAATAGTTATCTAAGTTACCACAGTAAAATATAGATATACTTCAGTAAGTAACAAAGAATTTGTACTTCGTTATTTAACAGTTCTGAAAAAAAAATTATAATAATGATCAGAATAAACATCTCTAGGGCATTTTTACACACAAGTAGTTAAAACCGCTAACTTAAAATTTGCAAGCAAAAATAAAAAAAAATAACGATGAAAATAAATGCTTATTTTAAAGGATTAAATATCAAAGATCAAACCTGGAGAAGTGGTCTTTGCACCTTTTTAATTTCTATTGATATTACTGCATTCACATTATCTCTGACAGTCAATAGATTCACATGTGCACAGATCCTCTTCACTGTATTTCCTGTATCGATGTCTCCTTTGTAGTCACAATGACAGCAGAAACCTTTGATTAGGTGCTCAAACCTGACATGTGCTAAAAATGGACACAAAAATGTGCCCAAAATCACTTTAAAGTTGCTAAATTTCTTTGAAAGTGGTTAGTAGTGACATTTGCATATTCTTCCACCATTATTTTTCCAGTTTGCTTAAAGGAATAGTACACCCAAAACATGATTAGCCTTCATTTTCAACTCACATTGATAACAAACGTTATCAATTAATCAGAAAAAACAAATGTGTTATCTAAAAGAAGGGCCCTAAAAATGATGTGTTGCGAATCATTTCTATATAACTAAACTCATTTGAATTGAACAAAAGTAATTTTAAAGGAATAGTACACCCAAAACATGATTAGCCTTCATTTTCTACTCATCCCCATGCTGAACAACACTCTGGAGTACTTTTTTGATATCTCAAATGCATCTGGAGATCTGGGAGGCTTCTTGCTGTCTGCTGACATTCAAATAATGGAGGTCTATGGTGACCAAGACAGAAAGGTCCATAAAAGTCTACAAAAAACGTGTCAATATTCCTCCATACTGCTCGTCCAATGTATTCCAATTGTCCTGAGTGGGTAGCATCCGGAATTTACTCGAAACGAAGTCATTTAGAATGTTTTTAGAGCATAAACAGTAGTGTATAGGATTTCCTGAAAGCGCGCACACGCGCGCTCACGACGCTACGGAAGCCGGCAGACCAAACCAGCGCATTCAGCTCGGCAAAGAACTCATGCTCTTCCTCAACACTGAAGTCCTCAGATATTTTTCTTTCGTTGTTTCTTTCTTTGCACAGGTAAACAGCACATTTCTTCTTCTACGCTTGCATTATTGGAAGAGCAGACGCTGAATGCGCACTTTCTTCCGGTTTGGTCTGCCGGCTTCCGTAGCGTCGTGAGCGCGCGTGTGCGCGCTTTCAGGAAATCCTATACACTACTGTTTATGCTCTAAAAACATTCTAAATGACTTTGTTTCGAGTAAATTCTGGATGCTACCCACTCAGGACACTTGGAATACATTGGACGAGCAGTATGGAGGAATATTGACACGTTTTTTGTGGACTTTTATGGACCTTTCTGTCTTGGTCACCATAGACCTCCATTATTTGAATGTCAGCAGACAGCAAGAAGCCTCCCAGATCTCCAGATGCATTTGAGATATCAAAAAAGTACTCCAGAGTGTTGTTCAGCATGGGGGTGAGTAGAAAATGAAGGCTAATCATGTTTTGGGTGTACTATTCCTTTAATAGAATATGATCTGCATACTCAAAACACACACACACACAAAAATTGATCATAATGATTTGCACATTAGACACAAACCTTTTTTGCAGATCAGGCCCAAAGTGAGACAGAAAACGGACACTGCACATTCTGTCTAAAAATAACAATTTCTACAGTAAAACACGGTAGTGGCAGCATCATAGTGTCAGCTGGTTAGAGTTGATAGAAAGATGCATGAAGTTCAAAGAGGACCTGTATAGGGGGGATGGGGAGTCGTATTTTTAACTAAAAGTGTGTTGCACCCTCTTGTATTGTGAATCACAAAGAATCTAAAAATAGAATTGACAGTAAAGCATCCATAGAGAATAAGTATTCATTTGGTCATTTTGAAGCAGCGGACTCACCGGTTTAGGCGCTGGTTTGGGTTTTTGCTGCTGAGCTTTTCTTGCCTTTGCAGCTGCAGCTTGAGCCTGATGGATCCTCTCTGAAAAGGCAGAGAAAAGAAACAGAGACCAATAAAATGTGCATTACACCATAAAATAGCAACATACAAATAAAAAGAATTAAAAAAAGGCTTAGAAAAGGAAGAAAAAACCAGTCCTTCCACTAGAGAATAAAATATTCAGAAAGGATCATCATTATTACTGTCCTAATTTAAGGGCAAATTCCCCTAAAATGTTCTTTTTTTTTTTTTTTTTGGTGCGCTGCTAAAGCAGATGGCTGCTTACCAAACTCTTCCTGGCTGCGGTGGCGGTGCAGGTAAATCCACAGCTTGCGGCCGATGTCATACTTCACACAGGGGTCCTTCTCATAGTGAAGTCTATCCAAAGCCCCACTGACAACCGTGTTCACCTAAAGATGCATTCAATTAATGAGTAAAAAACAGCAGATATGCATGGAAAACTTGACATTACTCAAATAAAAAGGAAAACAATAAGAACTTTAGAAGAAAACTATTCAGTACTTGTGCGCTTGTGACGTCCGGAGCAAGAAATTGCGAGTCTTTCAAAAGTTCACAGATCTCTGCCCTTGTTCCCTCTCCATTGGGTAACCTGGCAGCTGCATCGCGAACTAGAAAAATAGATTAATAGAAGCAGAATTTGTATCAAGTTTTAATTTTTAACACACAAGCTTAGTGTTGCTTCATCCTAAAATTTAACAGCTCCAACCCAGAGAGAGGATGGTGACGTATGGCGGCCGGTCTGAACGAAGCAGTGTGTGCTCTCTGGCTTTATTCAAGGACATTTCTTTGTCAAACACGCCTTTAACTGGACCCACCACCGACTCAAAGCCGTGCATCCTGAAGGTAAAGGCTTTGTGGGGCTGGTTATATCGCTGCTGCTCCTAAAGCACAAACATAAGACAACTTAGACAGCTCATTTGGGAAAAAAATGAAGAAATCTAGTGAACACTGCAGCAGCAGCACACACAAACCTGGACTTGAAACACTTGTTTCTCGTCTCCAGTGCTGGGACGCACCACATAGTCAGTCGAACTGCAAAAATGGAGGCAACAAACTGTGAATTTAATGGTGCAACAATGAGAAATAAATAGCATGTTTGTAAAAGGCTCACAGTTTGGGTGTAGATGATGTAATCTCCAACATGTCTTCATTTTCTGTCTGTAAAAAAACAAAACAAAAGAAGAGCATCAGATGGAGAGACGATCTGAAAATCATAGGAAGTAATTTTATCAAAAGTGAATATTTGTACAACCTTGACGACAAAATCTTTGGAGTCCAGCCAGAGTTGACAGAGTGCGCTGAGATCCTTCTCCGTATCCTGAGTGGGGCCTGAAAGAAACCAACTGGTGTCAACCGGCTGAAACTAAACCAATCCAGTTTAAAACGACAACTGTAAAGAAGGTATGACGTTGAATGAACCCTCTTACCAATCCACCTCCACTGCTGGAATTCTTCAACAAACTCCACAAATGGTGAAAAGCCACTAGGGAGCGCCATCATGCCATCTGACCAACAAAGCACAAGTTCAGTCCCAGTTTACATGCACCCATATTAGACACATGGAGGGATGGAAAGAGCAGGAGAGTTGTTGGTTCAGTTTCAACCTCCTTCACTCTTAGATATCAATGTGCCCATGAGCAAGGCCCCAAAGTTACCTACTATATCAGTGTAGGTGTATCAGTGTATAAATGAGTGAGTCTGTGTGACGTAGCTTCAGCGTTAAGTAGAGCGGTAAGTAGGGCTGAGCAATTAATCCAAGTAATCAATTATTGAAATAATCTTTAACTAATTTCTTAATCAATTAATCGTTAATTGGAGTATAGAGACTAGAAAACAGGTCTTTAGCTGATAGAGTGACCCACCTTGAGCAGCAATTATACCAAAATTGTAAAAAAATTAAATAAAAATGTGTAAACATTTTGCATCTAAAATTTAAGTGGAAATGTTTTAGTTTCACCTTGTTTAATTTAGTAAAAAATCTTCTTTAAGGAATATTAGGCTATCAGATTATTAATCGACAAATTATTCCTTTTGCAAAATAAATGTTAGTTGCAGCCCCAGCGGTGAGTATGAACTTATTTAATCTAAGTAGGCGGTACCAGGCATACTAGGAAAGGTTAACGAAAGAAAAATAAACTAACTAAATGCAAAGCTCATAATTCACCAACTAAAAATCAATAGAAAGATCACAAAGCTCACTATTCCAGCTCTAACTTGGAGCTCTCAATACGAAGATGCAGTTCAGTCGTTAAACATGAGGAGGGCGCCACACATGGCAGGCAACACTATCCAACATATATAGGGTAATAAAAAAGGTCATTTGGAATATCAGTTGTTCGGAATTCACGATGTTTACTTTTATTGTTAGTAAAGATTGTTCAACCTGCCTTTCATATTTGTATAGTGGTCCTTTATCAGGCTGCAAAATAAAACACTTTCTTTTTGTAGTCAACATCAACATTCTCATAGAAATCTGGTTTCCTGTCAAAAATAATAACCAAGTTTATAATGTATTCCATAGATTTGTGTGTGTGGAACACCCCGTTGTAACCCAGCTTCAACCAAAAAGCAAACAAATTCAACTCTCATGTGAAAAAGGCTTTAGCACCAAAATCAACACCTCTAACGACTAGAACTACGGTAGTAGAAATGAACAAAGCTGGGATTAGTGTCTTCTTAAAACAAGGTTTTATGGTCACATCGACTAAGGCTAGGTTCAAACTGCAGGCCTTAATGCTCAATTCAGATTATTTTTTTGTGAATTTCGATTTTTTTTTTTTTTTGCATTGCCGTTCACATTTTCAAATGCATCTGACTTGTATGTGATCTCCTGTGTGAACTGCATTCCTACAGCTTCAGTGTCCCACATGCACAGTAGAGGACGCAATGATGTCACAAGCAAGCGTGCTCTGTGTTTACGGAAGTAAACATGAATGGTAGTGCTGGAGCTCATCTAGCGATTTTTCCCAACCTTGAAAACTCTATATTTTGAAAAATTAAAAAGTCTGCTCTCCGCATTACAGTCCACCGTGGTTGTCGTTTTTCTTCCCGCTTCTGCATAGCAAGACCTGTAACAGACCTTTAGATGAGTATTAATGACGTTTAGGTCGGATAAATGCGTCCTGGCTGTTCAGAAACAGGTCGCATTTGAAAAGATCAGATTCGTATCGGATTCAGGACCACATAGCCAAGTGGCCTGGGTCGAATTGGAAAAAAATCGGATCTGTGTTGTTCAGACTGTCATGAAAAGATCAGATACAGACTGCAAAAATCGGATTTGGGTCACTTCAGGCTGCAGTGTAAACGTAGCCCAAAACTGAGTTATTTGGTAAATGATCAGGGGAATGTCTCAGCATGATGCGTATAACGGGCTGTACCAACAGCCAAGCATTGGGGTGGTAGAATCATGTTGCTTGTTTTGCTCTCAGAAGAACTTTAGCATTGCATAAATGGGTTGAGAAAAGGAAAGAGATGCAGTACATTTTAAAGTGCTACCAAAGTGCTAACAGGACAAGGATTTAAAACACAGAAAAATGACTTTCATTTCCCTTTGGGATCAACAAAGTAGTTTTGCATTAAAATGAATAAAAAACTGGTTTTGGGAATAAAAGCAGCCCATAATATTGAGTTGTTAGAGTTGCCCTAACCTCAGTGCTACTGAAAATGTAAACAAAAGCATAGAGAGTCTGAAGCTTTCTGAACAGCAGCTGGACAGGGTGAAACCTGGATAATTTCAGCATAGTCATAGTTGTTATCAAACCTGCCCCGAGTTCAAAACGGTCGCAATACATGGCAAATGTGATAAAATGAGGTTTTCTTTGGCGAGTTTTTGCTCCATTATGTGAGCAGAAAAACATACTTGGCAGAGATAGTTCCTCCATCTAGGAGCTGTCTGCTTCCAAAATAGTGTCAGGAATTAAGATCCTGTATAAATTTCAAATCAGTGTAAAACTTCTAATTTTAATCTCATCTAATAATTAGAATTTACCTTTAGTTTCTCCTGCAAGAAACTGGAGAGCTTGAAGAACCAGATCCGACCAACATGAGGCAGAGGAAAACCATGCGTTGAGCGAACTGGCTGGAGAGGACTGCCACGTCTGAACCTTATCCTCCAACTAACCAAACATATCATATTAGTTATTTGGTCACAACTCATTTCAACTTCACTTATGTGACACTTTGACATGCATACCATCAAGGTGCTGGCAGGACCCTCTGATCTGAAGATGTTTTCCAACAAGCTGAAGAAACTGGCGGTTATTTCCTCCAGTGCAACAGGGCTGCTTTGGGCTTCCTCTACAATTCTGCAACAGTAAAGGACACAACATTTGAGTAATACATCCCAAAACAACAGCTTATAACCGAGTCAAGTCCTTGACTCACTCCTCTTTGATGTTGGTAAGCGGTGTGGAGGGCGTGTCTGGCAGAGAGTTGATGATGTTCACCGGTGGGGCTGAGCAGGAGTCTGAAGGTGTCAAAATTTCACAAGGATCCTCTGACTCGATTTTTATTGCCTTAAGTTTCTTCTTCTTCCTTTCATCCCTCATTTTCTTCTTTGGCAGCGGCAGATCGAAAAGTGCTGCTTGATTAAAAGGAAAGACGTCCTCAGAGAAAGTCCTGCAGAAGGAAGTGTTGACTTAAAGCATATTTACTCACGCAAAGGGCCCTTCCGGCCAATGTTTGCTCTTGAAAGTATATCCCCCAGGTGGATATCAGAGGTAACCAAGTCTGGATGATCCTTAAAAGGAAAAAAAAAAAAAGTTATAGCATATACAATAGAAGATTAAAACAGGCTCAATTTTTGTTCTCTGATCACAACTTACTGGTTGGCGTTTCCTTTTCTCACGATGGTGATGCAGCATGACTTTTAAATCCAGTTCACCTAATTCAGCTTTATCTGTTTAATAAAAAAAAAAAAAGAAAGAAAAAAAAGAAACAAAAAAATCTTAAGCATCAAAAAGTTTTGTTGTGCTTTATATTCTCTGATTTTATTTCATTGCTATGTCACACTGACTGCAGCACATATAGAACGGCTCCTGCTATGCATAGAGTAGATCCTGATTTGTGCTGATTTTTTTCCACTTCTGTCCCTGATACCCACTAATTGGAACAATGTCCCACATTTGACAGGATTTTTTTATTTTTTTATTTATTCTTTATTTAACCAGGTAATACCCATTGAGATTAAAAATCTCTTTTGCAAGGGAGACCTGGGCGGGATCAGATTATGAAAAGTTAATAAAAAACCAATAAAACAAAAAAAAAAAAAACATCCAGTGCAGCTACAAAGCAAAGCCTCACTTAATGAGTCTGTGCAGAATCAATTCAACCAGAACGGATAGAGGATTTCATTAGCCCTACTGTATATTAGAAACATAATGAGAACTATTTTTAAAGGAAAGGAAAGTGCAGCAATAAACGCTGCGAGACAGTTTATTTGCTGGTTGAGGCAACAAGAGGTGATCTCAGAGAGATCTGTGAAGTTTGATAAAGTTTTTCTTTTCTTTTTTTTTCATGAAGAGGCAAGAGTGATAAGCTGCATTTACTCGCACCATCTACCCCTTGCTGTTTTGTTTTTCAGTGAGGCTGAAAGAGGATCACCTCTTTATCCATTTTGTGTCCTACTGAGCTCCAATCATGGGTAAAGTATTGTTTTTTTTTTTTTTTTTCATTGATTTTTTATGCCACAGGCTGCCCCGCCTGCTATATACACTGTTTTATTTTGTAAGATCCATGAGCTTGCCGCTGAATTGCTGCGTAGTCCTACTAAAATAGATCTGGGGTCTAGCTCAGTCGGACCTACGCAGCCTCCTGCAGAGAATTGTGTCGGGTGTGATCATCCCATTCACTTTCAATGAGGGCTAAACACCAAAACCTCATCTGAAATGATTTTGTGGATCGGACGCAAATAGTGTGTTCAGGTTTTTAGACTCCCTTTTCACCTAAAAGGAAAACTGCCGTTATAGAGCAGAAATGTACTTACCTGTAACCTTCATGTCTGGAGTCGACAGGCTAGGAAGAACTCGGAGCGAGACAGTAGCAGTGGGAGAGGAGGGAGACGGAGGGGTTGCGTTCCACAGTGAGATATCTGACAAAGAGAAAAGCCAACAAAACAAACAAATATTTCAATCGTTGATTTGTAACATGAATATGAATAACTCTAACCTTAACTCTTTTTTTAATTAGGACTGTCAGCCGCAGGACGTTTCTAATATCTGACTAAAAGCATAAAATGAAAAACAAGAAATCACTTTAAGTTTATTAAGATTTTATGCAAAAAAATGTTTTTGTTGCAAATAGCCTGCGAGTCAAATCTAACATTTCAATCCAACAACGAGTCTATGCTATCACTAAAGAAAACAAATGAAGAAATGTATGGATGGATTGATGATGATGATTGATGATGAGTTTTAGATGATTAAACTTAGTACAAAAAAAACAAGTTAAAAGAGATAACGTAGAGGGAAAATTTTATTTTCTGTATTTTTATAATAAGAAGCAAAAGACATACCATCTTCATCAGAGGAGGCGTTGCTGTCTTCACACTCAGCTTTGACCTCCTTCAGAATGCGGTTCAGTCTTCTTCTCACTCTTAAGTCACGCATTTCCGCCTGAGTTTTGTTCGGCAGCCGTCTTTTTGGAGGAAAGTCGAGACCATTCTGAACTGCAAAGTCGAGCAGCTCCTTTTCCAATGAAGACAAAAAATAAAGTAAAATTTACAAAAGCAAATAATTGTTATGCAAAAAATATATATATAAAAAAAGCAGGGGGAAAAAAACAGCTAAACCTTTCTGGAGACGAGAATCTGCTTCAGGAGTCTATGGTAATACTGCTGAAGGGAATGCAGTTGTCGCCTCCTTTGGGATTTGGCACACAACTGTCTGTACTTGACCACCTCTGGATTGAAGTAACCATCTTAAAAAAAAAACACACACACACACACAAAAAACCATCAGGATCAAAATCAAAAAAGATGTTTTATTTTTTCTTTGAAGAAGAAAAGTAATCACATCACCATTCATACAGGCATACCCACTATTATTAAAGTGAATAATTAATACTTAAAACTAGGGATGCACGATATAATCGGCCCCTTATCGGTATCGGCCTGTATCGGCCTTAAAACTGAATATCGGACATCGGCCACCCCACCGATATTTAACCCGATATTTGATCAGCTTCTGAGTTTCTAAAGTCTAAAAAAAAAAAAAAAAAAAAAATACTAATTCTTCTTCCTCAAAAACTTCTTTTTTACAGACTTAAAAACTTGTAAAGACGAGGGAAAAAATATTGATACGTTAAAATATCACAATATCTTCATATGCTGATATATTGCCATTTAAAAACACCATATCAATCTCTTTTACTAATGAAATATTGCTATATGTCATCCTTATGCTACGAAATCCCCCGAAAATTCACGAAATTTTGCCATATTTTTATATGTTGATATATTGACGCGGTATCGATCTATTTTACTAACAAAATCTCACAAGAATTTGCAAAATATCACGAGAGTTTGTAACATAACGATGACATTTCACGAGATTTTGAAAGTAAAATAGATCGATACCGCGTTTTTAAAAATCTATTTGATATCAGCATATGAAAATATATTTGAGTATATTATTTTTCAAAGTGTCAGAAATGGATAACAAAACTGCTATTTTCAATGACTACTTATTTTTGTCCAGCTTTAACATCAGTATCGATATCGGTTATCGGCTACATGAGTTTTAAAATATCGGCATATCGACCAAAATCCCAATATCGTGCATCCCTACTTAAAACATTCCAATTTAGGCCCAGTGTTTAATGTTTCAGTTGGAGGAGAAATGGTTTCAGTAGTATGTATGAAACAATCCTAAAAAGAGCAAACTGAATGATCTAGTCATTCAACCAAACTGTCTTATTGACATGTTGTATAAAGTCAGTCAGTAAATAATTGCAGATTTCAATCAAAGAGAGCAATACAGAATAAAAAAAAAAACAATCACACCATTTTTATAATAACTGCTCTTCCCTTTTTGAAGGAAAAACCTTTGATCTTCGCTTAGTCATCAAAACACGGCAAGTCATGGGGGCTAGTCACGGGATGTTTGTAATTCTATTTATCACCAAAAGGAAAATAAAAATACAGCTGAAAAAGCAAATATCATATTAATGATTTGAATTGTCACTGAAATTTATTTTTAATAAAAAAAAAAAAAGGTTTTCTTATGTCTGCCTCCCCTTATCTAAGTCAGGCTTTATATTTAGGTATATCACTGCTCTAGTCATTGGAATAGATCTGAAGTTACACTGACAGGTTAACCAGCCAATTATGTTGCTGCAACACTTAACTTTTGAAATAATAAGTTGCAAAAATAATACAAGCACATGAAAATTTAAACAATCCATTTCACATTAAATAAATGATTGCTTAAATATATATATATGATCACTAACATTTAATAGACCTTATGTATTTTTTCCATTTTAAACTGAATGACAGCTTTTTTACATTGTGGGGCGACTAGTACCTTGTGCAGCATAAAGAAATAATAAAAAATACTGAAGAAGTTTGGGGACCAACGTGGAGCACTTAAGGTCTAGTGGAGGATTTTCTGGAATTTTTGAAAAGACCCTCCCTCTCCACTTAAAAAAAGCACATGCACCACCCTTTACCTGCTACCGAGAGGGTAAGCCTATTAAACATGTGTGAGAGCATGCACAAGCCCAATTCTCCTTGTGCACGCTCTGTTTAAAAGTTGCATCGCTCATACAAGCTTAGTTTCCAAAAGAAGATTTGTTATTTTTCCACTATGTCAGTCTTATCACTGGTAACTGAAAATGGGGACAAGCACGTAGGACGGCCTTACCTAAACATATCACCAGAATGATTGACAATGAGGAGGACCACTTATTTTGATGAACCACCCAGAAAAAGAGCATCCTCCACTATACCTTTAAATGCAATGAGAAAAGCTAAAGGAACGAACCTCTGAATAGCCTCTGAGCAAGATGCAGTGGGTTTCCAAAATGAAAGTTTGTGTTGTTGAACAAGTCTCTGATGGTGCTCTCCTGCTCCTCGGTATTATCGTTAGGAAACTGTGGCAGAAACTGTCGAAGATGTTGCCTCTGAGAATCTGTCAGTACATCATTCCAGGTCCCTTCACTCAGCACAGAGAAGAATATGTCAGGCTGTGGAAAAGGGGGAAAAGAACCTTACATGTTAGCAAAAACAAACAACAAAAAAATACCTCCCAACGTGTTCTAGTTTAAAGACAGAGATCAGCAGATAGGAGAGAGAAAGAGCTTACATCTTCCAGCAGATCCTCTGGGAGGTCCACTTTGCAGTTCCCAAGCATGCATTCTTCAGTGATTTGTCCTCCGTCTTCCTCTTTTGGATCCAGAGGGTCTGTCAGCATGTGCTCCAGCGGATCCATTCCTCTCTGCAACAAGATTTAAACAAAACATTATGAAGATCCCAAGTATTTCTTCCTCCATTTAAAAAAGACTGTTGGTCGGTAAAAAAAATAAAATAAAAAATAATATATATATATATATATATATATATATATATATATATATATATATATATATATATAAACGTTTCGGTGTCAGAACAGTATGAAGAAAAACGCATCACTTCTTAGCGAAGGTTTAAAAAAAAAAAAAACACCAATAAAAACCTGCAATATCTCCAGGATATTTGGTAGTTAGGATCTAGTAGCAGATATAAGCTAACGTCAGCTCTCAACTCTCACGTTTCATCCTCAACCGTCAAGATATAGAGAATTGTAATAAATGTACTTTTTGAATAACAACGATGCAACAGAAACGCGTAAAATGCAAGTAAAGCTCTTACCTTATAACGCTTGTTTTATAAAAAGAAGGGAACTGTTTCCCTGTTGCACCTTTTTCTTCTTCTTTGTTAGATCGGCGGATTGCAAATGGGTGAATACCGCCACCTACTGTACATGTTTGTATAGCTCTATAGTTCCACCTACTATATTCTATTTTTTATTTTGGTGTTATGTAAAAATAAAAATAATGCTTTATTAATAACCAAGTTTTATTCCCTGTCTCCGTCTGTCCCTAAAATTTCTTTAATACTCCAATCTCTCCTTTTTTCCATAATTAACCCTGGTGCGCCTTCTTCTTCTACTGATTATAGATGCTTGAGCTGCCTGCTGCTGCCTCCACGAGGCAAAGCACCGTAAGTACAGGCCCTGAATGCTACATAAAATGTAATAGGACCATTAATTATCGCTGTAAAATGTTTTTTTTTTTTCAGGTTGGTAAGTGCAAGGAATTTTGATAAATGTATTTTATTATTTTCTAACCCTCAAGAAATCTTGACTTATTGTTTGTAGATCTGCTATTGCTTTATCTTTAAGGCATGCAACTAACTTAAACATGAGCTCTTAAAAAACAGCTTTTTTTCTGTAGTAAATTGGGCAGATTTGTGGACTCCCTGACTAATATTTGCCATTTCAACACTGCAACTAAACTGTGAATATTGCACAGTTCCCTGGGGCCTCACCTGCTGTTATGGTTGCTGCTGTTCTTACCATACTTGACTAATAGGTGCATTGATATCTTTGCAGGTCTGAGGTGAATATTTTATTATTATTACTTAATTATTATTAAGTATAAGGATAAAGTGAGATGAATACATGTTCTACCACTTTTTTAAGCATTTAGTTTACCCATGCACGGTTTTCCTTAAATATGAAAACTATAGACTATTATATACTTATATTGCATATGATTTCAATAAAACAATCAATGTGGTTGTAATATTACAATAAAACACGAACAGGCTAAATTACTTTTACTTGATAAAGTATTTATGCATTATGGGAGGCTTTAAATTTTATTAAGTGTCAATTACAAGCATAGAAACGTGTGCAACATTTATTTCACAAATTAGGTTATTTCCATCAGAATTTAAATTTTAAAACAGATAGAACAATAAGAAAAGTGGTTATCATGTAGTAAAAATATTTACTATCTTCAAGTATAACAACACTGCATACTGAACTGAAATATTTATCAATTAATTAATCATGGAATATTATGACATTTTCCTTTTAATAAGATGCCACTGTTTACATTACAGAACATTTTAGAGTACCATTACAACAGTTTAAAAACATTGATATATATATAGTTTATGTCCTCTTGCACATTTAAATAAATCATGTGCATTTGTCAGCTTGCTCCACCTCTTATGATGCTGTTTCTGAACAGCTGTGAATAATGACCAGTCAATCCATGAGCCCTCATGAGTCAGCCTGGGCGAAGCATTGGCGGGTGATCACGTTTATTTTTGTCCTTCAGGAACCTGCCTTATGTTTGGAGAACACAACAGCACTTGAAAGTGGCGAAACCTTGTAGGTAATCTATTTGTCTCGAGGTTCGTCTCTTAACACCTTGGGAGGATGGCAGAAGGCGCTGATGGAGAAGAGGAGATCCAATTCCTGCGAACCGTAAGTGATGTTTGATTCCACAAAAAAGATCTGAATCAACACATAAAAGTTCTTGCAAACATTGAAAAGTCAAACATTTAGAGCGCTTTTGTGATTTGTTCCTTGCTTGAACTGAGATGGAAAAAGACAGGTGGCTGGTATTGTCTGCATTGTTCTCTATTTATATCCCACAAGGGCTTTGTCTATTAGTCTGGTCACGTGAAAGATGGGCATTTTATGGACCTCATAAAACAATATAAAGCGTCATGTAAGAATGTTTTACAACAAGTTTAGCTTTAAGTTGACATTTTTAATGTATTTGCAAAGTAATGCTGTAAAGCAAATGGTCTCAATGACTGTATAAGGGTTTGTTTTCCTGCTATTTTACTTGTATTAAAATCAATATTATTGTATTAAAATTCTAGGCCCAAAAAGTTTGTAAGAATGAGCTTTAAATTTGGACAAATATGGTGAGAAAGACAAAACCATGAACTCATCAGAACTATTAACCGAGTTAAGTTGTGCTGTTCTTGATGCAATCTTCACTTGAGGAGATCTTTCTCTATTAAAAAAGCTGAAACTCTTTGAAAGATATCATAAGAAAGATACAAAAACAACAATAAAAGGACATTATAGAATGATATTTTTAGACAGTTTTTATTGGTCTTTGTTATACTATGTTGCTTAAAAGGTATGATCACTCCTTACCAGTAAGTTATTGAATAAAACTCTAATATTTTATATATTAAAGACTGATTTTTGGATCCAAAATAGAAAAATATTAGCTGTTTAATAGATATCCTCAGCTTTATGAAAGGTTTTTGATCTCATTTGTTCTTCCTGTGCACCTTTAGTGTACAACATGTGTGTCTTTAAGACATTTGGTTTATTTTTGCTGCTGCAAGCATTGCCGGTGTATCATATTTCCCGTTTTGATCTCAGTGCCACCGCCTGCTGAAGGACATTGTGGGCAGGCAAGAGGACTGCCGTAATGATACAGTCTTTATTTGGAAAGTCTGTGTTTACACTCCAACATTGTGTTGAACACATTTGTTTCTTACAGCCTGAACCAGAATCTGTGGTCTACATGGGGTTTTGAAATGGCCACATGCTGCTTAAAGCATACAAAGTGTTATATCAAGTGAATCCACAATGCATGACTGCATTATTATGATGGAGTTCAGATGTGTCCTTAGATATTGTCCCTTGGTGTGAAACACGGCCCTATAGGAAATATGTGAGCAATGTGTCATTAAGTTTCTGTCACTCGGTTGCTGTTTAGACTTGAACTCAGCTGGCTTCTATATTTACGGTGTGAGGATTAGCAAGTCCGAAGCTTCGCCCAATTCAGCACCTGCTTGCTTCAGTCTATGTGGTGACAGTGCTGCTTGATTTATTGCCCTTTATGCTAAGATTTTCATAACAAATGACTTTTTTAAACTTTTAAAAAGCAGTGAATCAACTGGCTGCTTACAGAATGATAAACCAAGCCAATATTTTTTTACCCACTGTCACCAGGCCTCATGTCACTGAGTCTGACTGTTGTCATGAAGGTCAGGCTTTTTAGAAATATTTGGAATTCTATAGATCATTTCATTCACCAATAAATGAAAGTAAATTGTTCAAAAAGAATGTAACGTTTTCGGAAAAAAAAATCTTAATTTATTTGTTACTATCAGGTTAAGATATTTTAAATGAATTAATAGATTGAAAACTGTAGATAATTTTCCATCTTAGTGGAAAACGGCATTAAGCCTGCTGATGTTTAATTTCAGCATGCCATTCACATGTTAGGTAGCTTAGAATGCTTTATGGTAAGGGGAATAGTAAAACACTAAATTTAAAGTTTCATACCTTGGCAGTAGTAGGTCTTGAGGACCTTTGCTTAGGGCATTATCGTGTCAAGGGGCTGCACAAGCAGCAACACAATTTACTTCCTCAAATTTTAACTCAGGAGAAAGTGGACGCTGGTTTAGCTCTAGGGCTGTAACAAATTATTTTTTTGCTGATCGAATAATCTGTCAATTATTTTTTCGATTAATAATCAGAATGCCAAAGGTTCCATAAAGAAGATCTTTTACAAAATCAAACCAGGTCAAACAAAAGTTTTCCACTTGATGAGATCTGGATAAAGCATATTGATTTTTTCTTCATCTTAAATGCAAAATATTGATATAGTTTTATTTACAATTTTGATATAATATCCGCTCTAATTGGGTTGCTCTGTCAGCTAAAGGCATATTTTAGAGTCTCTATACGCCAGGATTAATTGATTACTAAATTAGTTGATGATTATTTCAATAATCGATCATCACGATTAATCTGATTAATTGTTTCAGCTATAGTTAGCTCTAAAAGAAACTATGACTATAATGCCAAATGAACCTTTAATTAAGAGTTTTTCTCTTTGCCAATTCTGGCAAATATTTACCTTTCCTGTCCAGAAAGAAAGCACCAACATCCGGATGGCTTCTTAGCCCATTTCTTTCCTAAAATCGGCACCAGTGTTTACCCTGATTTTGCTTTTTTTTTGTTCAGCTTGAATCTGAGAAATGTAATCCTGAGAAGAAGCCATTTTTTAAAGCTATCAACAATGCATGTGATTTAATCCTATTATTTCTATTGGTGCGAAATCCTTTCATGTCGATGCTGGCAACGTAACAGGAAGTAAATATTCTAATATAAATATTAGAATATCTAAATATTTTTGAAATTAAACAATTTTTTGTTCTCTTTCAGTAAAAGTAATACTTTTATGTTGCATCGCTCTACATGTTCTGTGGCTGTATTATTCTTTTAGAAATGAATAACTTTAATGAAAAAATTGAAAGTGAGAAAAATACTTTCAACAGATCAAACTGAAAACTGGAATCTTCTACAGTAAAGAGTTATTTTAAACCTAGTGTGTAATTTACAATACCTTCTGTATATTTATCTATAATATTCATAATATAGATGACTTTAGCCAATTACAGCTACAATGTACAATTATACACTTGTATAATTATTTATTATCATCAGTCAATCATCCATCAATTGATTTATCATCAATCGATTGATTAATCAGTTTCTAAACTCAAATTGAATCCTTTACCTTCTCTGTACAACACACCAATTAGAAATAGTTATAATAGTTAATTGTTGTCACTTTCATGAGGCCTTGTTTAAAAAAAGATTCACTAAATCCAATAACGATCTGATTTAAGGGAAAAACAGTGAAGTGTTTGAAGTTCTCTCATCAGATTAACACTGGATTTCCCCACCTCATGTCCCACTGAAAGCATCAGTCTCTCTGGTTCACAGCCAGCAGAAAAGATAACATCCAGAACTGTATCTCTGTGCTGAAAGAGCCTCGGCACACAGCCCTCATGACCAGCCGAGTCACTAAGGAGAATGAAAGGAGGCAACAGATGTCCGTCTTACTGCACAATAACTGCCTCAAAGGAAATGTTGATTGAGACTGTGTGAAATAATATTCTTAAAGCTACACCTTTTTCTAGAAATATTTTATCCCTTAATTTCTCAGCTAAAAAAATCTGCCTTTTTGTTTAAAAAAAAACAAAACAAAAAAAACATAGTGACTGTGACCTTGAGCTTGGAATAACCTGTACTAAGCTTTTAGTCTGTAAATGATTGCATTATCACTCTCCTACTCAGTACAACTGGAAACAACAGTCAGCAGGACATCCACATATCACATTAATCCTCAGAGTTTTATATTCTACAACAATAATGACAAAGCAAAGTCAGGGGATAAAGTTGAACAAATGATTACACATGGTTCATTGGAACATAGTTTAGACAGGTTTAATTGCTATATGCATACCTTCTGTGTTTCGAGCAAAAAATGCCCCCTGCCATCTTTTCATGTTTGTCTGTCCAGGATGATCAAGTGGTGCTTCAGTGTACTGCGTCCATTCTCAAGGAACAGATCAAAGTGTGTCTGTCATGTGAAGGATTTGGGAACAGGCTTTGTTTTCTGGAGACCACATCAAATGCTCAGGTAGAGAGAGGACACCTGATGTATTGCTTTTGGATTCAGTAGTTCCTCTGACCATCTCTCTTTACTGATTATGTTGTTTCAGAATGTGCCACCAGACCTCGCAATTTGTTGCTTCATTTTGGAGCAGTCGCTGTCTGTGCGAGCATTGCAGGAGATGCTCTCTAACTCCTCTGTGGATGAGGTAGGACACAATTAAAGGATTAAATGTTGCTTACTTTTACCAGCAGTGCTTGTACTTATACAATATATGTTCAATTAACAAGTAAAATGTTCCTTTTTACCCGACAAATCTTGAACCTGACAACTGAAGGAGGTCGATTTGGACAAATGGGTAAGTGCTGATTTCAGGCATCACAAGGCCATATCCACAAGGGAGTTTAAACAGCTTGTTACCTCCGCCAATGGGGTTATGTTTTAGCAGAGATTATCTGTCTGTCTGTGTATGAGATTACTTGAAAAGTTATGGATTTTAATGACATTTTTATCAGGTGTCCCTCAGTTACATTTGGTGATAATCCAGGTCATAATCTGGATAAAGGATTTTTCTAAAAAAGATTCTCACATTTTGAGATAGGGATATTTGGCAGAATATGCAGTTCCCCACTTGACCAGAGGGTAGCAGCAGTGAGTATTGACAGCTTCAGCTGTCTGGAGGTATTTTACAGATGACAAAAACACAAGAAAGGGAACGTCGTTGGTTTGTCGCAAAACTCTCCAATCTTTATTTATTGAAATTACTGAATATAAAAAGGCCTTCAGCATGCAAAATGTTGTTGCATGCTGTGTTGCCTACTGTGCTGCCCATTTTCTTTAGTTTCATGTTTAATGTATCTCCTGTTATTTTTTTTATCTACCAAGTCAATTTATTTAGAATCTCTAAAATTTGTGGTACTAACTGATAAACGGTTTAAATTAAATTACCAAGTCTTTCCCTATTTCCTTCAGTCATCTCAAGGTGGAGGTAATCGAACCCTGCTGTATGGACATGCCATCCTCCTGAAACACACTCACTCCAACATGGTGAGCACACAATCATTCAATTCAAATGATTGTCTGCAGCTAAATATCATAAAGATGCACAACCATTAAATTCAACGCAACAAATTCATACCTTTAATGCGATTTGGCGAGAAGTTCTGTATCAACGCAAGGGAAACAGATGCAATTCACAGTTTAAAGCCATAGAGCTATATTAAGATCAAATTGCATATTGTAGCATTAATCAACTCTAAATTTATTCCACTCTAAGTTTTATTCCACTGAGTTCAATGCCTTGAGAATAAAAAATCTATTTAAATCCACCTCTTTGCAGTGTTCAAAATAAAGTGTTTCCTCTGCCTGAACTAGCACATAGTGACACTGGAAAGGATCCTCTTCCATTTAGCAGTAAAAACCAACCCTCTGTTGCAGGGGTAACTCCAGTACTCAAGGGCAGGTATCCTGCAACTATTAGATTATTCCAGGGTTGAACACATCTAAATCAAATGACTGAATTACCTCCTCATTATGAAGTCAACGGCTGTGTCTGAGCATCCACCCTAACCCCTAGATCCCTCAATCCCTATATAGAGCGGGGACTACTTAGTAGACTTTATAGCGAACTCAGATAACTGAACACTCAGACAGATAATCACTACTTCTCACTCCCCGTTGGTCACGTAACTCCGCCTCCCTGCACGGTGTCTGCAACATCTTGTTATTTGTCACAGCCACAACAAATGATGCTTTGTGAGGAGAGCTCTCGCAAAGCAATCTGGGATACAGCTGCCCACCCAGTGACCATGGATGATCACTTCTTTTTAAGGTGAATTGTGGTAAATTCAACCACTAGATGTTCAGACATCTAGTCTAAAATGGCGTAAGCACTATACAGTTTCTTACATAGGGATAGGGCAGACATTTGAAAACAGCTATTTTCTCAAGAGTCCTCCTAATCTTAAAATAACTTGATTCAGATATAGTGGACCAAGGACACATCCAAATGTTGCAGGATATCGGCCCTCAGGAATTGGAATTGCCCACCCCTGGGTGAATGATTTAGAGGTCAGAGACAAACACAGTAAAAAAAAAAAAAGAAACGCTCATCCAAGACTACCCTTGGTATTAAAATCAAAACGTATTCACAGACTTAATAGCATCACTTGCTGTGTCATTGATTTACAAAATGTGTAAAAACAATAGGGTTTGTCAGTGGCACAATTAAAGAAAGACACAAAACTAAGTACAGAAGCATTTAGTGAAGTTTATTTACTAAAGAGGGAAACAAACTACACAGACTTAATAACAGAAATGGCTGAATCAGTGACACGAACAGGCGCAGCTAAATAGTAAAACGTTAATGTAGGGTTAATTTTTGTAGATTAACAAAACAGTGACAGATTACAAGCTTATTGGAAGTAACAGGTACATCCATGACTAAACAAGAAGCGCTGAGTGAAGAGTGCTAAAATAAGACATGCTAGGGGAGTGTTGGCCTAGTGGTTAGAGCAGTGCACTTGTACTCTGAAAAGGTTGGAAGTTCCTGGTTAGATCCCCACTGCCTCCACTCTGGGTTCCTGGGCAAGACCCATAACCCCACGATGCTCTGTGGGTGCTGCACAATGGCAGCCCACTGCTCCCCAAAGGTTGGGTTATATGCAGAGATAAATTTCTCCGATGTGAGATCAATAAAGTTAAATTACTATAGAACAGAAAATGAAACAACATTATCTTCACCAGTAGACCGTAGAATGGGCCGGGCCTACTTTCTCTCAAGCTGAAAATGGAGAGAAGACAAAGTTGATGATGACAGTTGGTTATTTATAAATGGAGTATTGCATTTGAATGTAGCTAGTTAGAAGAAGTGGTTATACTGACTATTTAAGACAACTCTCTGCTTGATTTGAACTATTTAATTAAAGTTGTGGCTGGACCACACATCCACTGCCTCCCCAATAATTTGAAATTTACCACTTCTGTGTGACAGCATTATGTAGAGTTAGTTTAGGAAAACCTAAACCTCTCTAACAGCCAGCCTTTATGACAATCAGGTGTTTTCTTAAAGTTCATGCTATTCCAGATGTAAAGATGTTGTCTTTGTTTTTATCACAGTACTTGAGCTGTCTGACTACATCTCGATCACTGACTGACAAGTTGGCCTTTGATGTGGGCTTGCAGGAAGACTCGACAGGTGGCTTTAGATGTTACTGCTATGAAGGAACTGCATGCATTTGTGAATTTAAGAAATATGTTGACTTTATTCCATTTCTCTGTTGTAGGAGAGGCCTGCTGGTGGACCATACACCCGGCCTCAAAGCAAAGATCTGAGGGTGAAAAGGTCAGGGTGGGAGATGATCTCATCCTTGTTAGTGTTTCTTCAGAGAGATATCTGGTTAGCATCATTGTTTTACTATAAAAATCTGTTTTTGGTTAATCAGTCTTATTAATTTTATAAACTTTGCTCTGTTCAGCACCTCTCCTATGCAAGCGGTGACCTAATGGTTGATGCATCCTTCATGCAAACACTCTGGACCATGACCCCTGTCATGTCTGGCTGTGAGCTTGCTGAAGGTCTGTAGTTCCTCATTAATTGTGTTTGTCTATAGACATTGGCTTGTCTTTATTAAAAACAAAAAAACAATTAACAAAGAAATAAAAAAAACGTTGCCTTCCAGGTTTTCTTATCGGAGGGTATGTGCTCAGGCTCTTCCATGGTCACATGGACGAGTGCTTGGCCATTCCAGGTGCAGACCAGGGGGACGACCAACGCAGGTATTTTTTGGGGGGAATTTCATCAGTTTGTAAGTTAGCTATCTGAAAAATTTCCAAAACATTTGAATATTTTCTCAACATCACAGAGTTGCCCATTACGAAGGTGGTGCTGTATGCAGCCACGCTCGCTCCTTATGGAGACTCGAGCCTCTGCGGATCGCGTGAGATTTTTGTTTTCTCCAAAATTTCTTAATGACTGTTACACTTATAAAAAAAAAGCTTCCTTTCATATAATTTGTTTCTGCCCTTTGACAGGTGGAGTGGAGGTCACATCAAATGGGGACAGTCTTTCCGGATACGCCACATAACAACAGGACGATACTTGTTACTTGATGAGGACAAGGGACTTCTGTTGGTAGACCCAGAGAAAGCCAATTCCAAGATGTCAGCTTTCTGCTTCAGAATTTCTAAGGTTTTATAAGAACTTAGCTGTAGCTGGCTTCTTTAAAGCGTCTTTAAAGTGAAATCAAATATATAAAGTAAATAAATGTTTTTCTCCTAACAAAGGAAAAAATTGAAGTGGCCCAGAAGCGGGATGTGGAAGGCATGGGAACACCGGAGATTAAGTATGGGGAATCCATGTGCTTTGTGCAGCATGTTTCATCTGGACTTTGGCTTACATATGCTGCTGTGGATGCCAAATCTGCTCGTCTTGGACCTCTGAAAAGAAAGGTAGAACCGTACAGTACATCAAGATTACAGCTAAAGTAGCTGCTTTTGAAAAGTAGTTTTGAAACAGAATGTAGGAAGCATCTGTTCTACATACAATGAGTTGCAAAAGTATTCATACTATCCAGTTTTATAAAAAAAAAATATATAAATGTAATCAGTCATCAGGAAACATTGAAAGATATTGCCCTTAAATAATATATTTGATTAGGAAATGCAGTCTACCCAGGCAAATTTAATCTTAGTATAAATCCTGCTTTTTATATGAAGATCTCATAAGTTTGCTAGAAAGTATTATTGAGTGACCACCATTATTAGGACCAAGAAGCATAGCAGACAGCAGCGTTAGATCACTTCCGCTCTGCTCCGAGGTAAGTGTTGCAGTAAATATCCACCAATTATAATCAATCCTAGTTAGTCTGACTTTATAGTGAGGAGGAGTGCAACAAAGAGTTTATAGCCATGTTCAAAAATGTTGCTCCACTCAAATTGGGCCAGATTCTGGAGCAGGTCAGAGGTCAACTTACAAAAACCAAACTAGACAAATAGGAAACGCATGAGCATAACATGAGTATTTTTAAATCATTTATAAATTATATTTCTAATTCTGTGAGGTCTACATTAGATATTTATATTATGGACAATTTAAACATTGAGTGCAGCAAATTTAGCTAAAAAAGTGGATTTATTTCTGTGTACTCACTGCAGAACAAAACAGTTTTCTGCTGACTTCTGCATTGAATACTCGTGTCTTTAGATGATCTGTGCCTGCTTCTCTGAGCATCACTGTAGAAAGTTTGCATAAAAGGGAGGGACATTCTTCAAAGCAACTGGGTACCTGCCTACCATGTTCAGTTTTTTAGCCAATACCAACGGTACCAGCTTCTTTTTGTTTTGCAAGCAGTGGGATTAACTGAAAAAATGATCCAAACCATAGAGTTAAGTAGAGCTGAGTGGTGCTTATAGAAAAGGTACAAAGGAGAGAATAATCAAAGTGTCATGATGGGTTCACTAAAAGCGACCCAAGAATGCAGAACACCACTAACAGACACAGGGATGAAAGTTTAACAAGTTTATTATGCACAAGCACACAGAATGTACTGTTTCCGGTTCGGGGCCTGGATACTGGTTCACCGGAGTCTGCGTGAGAGACAGTTCAGTTAGCGTTGCCAACAGAGGTTTGATTTCCAGAGGATCACTGATTGTACCTTGAGGGTTCTTGAGGTTAGCTTTGGGAGAGTCACTGTTGAGTCTGGAGAGGAGTTCATCAGCAGAGTCCGTTGCTGCTTCAGCGTCTCACGTCTATAATGAACAGACCTTGGTTTGGGTTTTCCAGCTCTAGTCCAGAGCTGCTTGGAGGTTCTCTGAGATTCTTCAGGTTTGGCTCTGAGGGTCGGCTCGGCAGGTTAGCTCTTCCAGAGCTTTCACAGAGGAGACACAGGTTTCCTGGAAGACAGAGACAATAATTAGAATCCAGGCTGGAATCAAAGTCAAAGAGTTTCACTGAGGATCTAGGCTTAAGTGCTGACCAACTGGAACAACACTGCGGCGTTGAGGCAAGGTCTGAAGACAGCTTAAGTAGTGGATCCTCTGATGGTCTTGATGAGCTGCAGCTGTGCAGGAGGCTCCCTCAGAGGATCCACGGCGGACTCTGCTGGAGAAAGGTGGAATTTCTCCAGCTCCCAACACAAAGAAAGAACCAAGACACATGGTAACTGGGGAGATGCAGACACCCACCAATATAGTACTTATGGAAAAGTAATGCTGCTAGACGAAAAACATCACACATCATCTTTAAGACAATGTTACCGCTTAGGGGCACGGTGGTGGCATAATCAGGATTTAAGAAGAGCCAGAAAAGCTAAGTTGAGTTGATGGAAACACCAGAGATTCCTAGAAGAATCCAGTTAGTTGATGCAAAATCCTTCAGAGTTTTTAGTTTTTTCAGGAAAACACTGACCAAAGAGTTGAATCCTTTTGCAAGGTATGGTGCATGTACATCTTGATTTTAAGTGTCTGTGATTCTGGTTCTCAGGCCATACTCCACAAAGAAGGTCACATGGATGATGCACTCACAGTTGCTCGATCGCAGACTGAAGAGTCTCAAGCTGCCAGAATGATTTACAGCACAGCAGGCCTCTTCAACCAGTTCATCAAGTAACTATTCTTCATTTCCTTATTATCTGTCTCCATTTGGTTGAGGTTTTTGTGAGGACACAAATGCAGAGGCTGAGAGGCAGGGGTGAGTTCTTTGGAGATTTAATGGGATATCACAGGTAGAAAAAACAGGTATCCAAAAATCCAACATAAAAATTAAACACAAACCAGAACCATGGAGACATCAGGGGAAAACAATCACAAGGAGCCAGGGTGAGACAAAGTAAGACGAGGAACCAGCACTGAGGGACTGCAGAGGGAGTGTAGTTATGACTGACTGAACAAAGGCAGGACTAACAATAGGGGTGTAAATAATAATTGTTTTGTATCGATGCATCGATCCAAAAGCCGACGATCCGATGCATCGACACGTCCGCAAGATAATCAATTAATGTTTTTTTTTTCCCCCTCCGGTCTATTTTTATCCATTTGCTCCTGGGCGTAAGTCTCCCTCCCGTGCTGCGGTGCCGCTAAACCTATTTTGCCCTCCTACCGCGCTTCCTGGTTATACTCTTACAGCAGTTTGTTGCAGCAAGCTTCACACAGACATTTTTAAATTATGCTCAGTATTGAAGTGTGGTCTGGGCTACACGCTGTGGGTCTAGATACGGCCGAGGCGATGAGGAAGTGGGGGCGAGTTTAGTCCGACGACGGAGGGAAAAAAGAGCGGAGATTCAGCTGGAAAAAGGCTCCCAGCGTTCTCGCGCACCTCGCTCTTCTAGCGGGTCAAACTTCACGAGTTGTTTTCCGCAATTTCGGTCATAAAAACAAAACAAGCCGGCCTCCTGTCTGGTGCACTGTTTGCGGTCAGCTACAATCTGGGAGAGGAGCAGCGGAGCGTCTCTCAAGGGGCGGTGACGTCAACACTCTGGAGCCTTCTTCTTCTTCTTTTTTTTAATGGCGGTTGGCAAACAACTTATAGGTGCATTACCGCCACCTTCCAGAATGGAGTATGGACCAGACAAACTCTTATATTCTCCCTAAAATACCCGTTCTTCTTAGAAAATTAAAAATACTACCAAAAACTACATCCCCAGATGACCTTTGAAACAATTCCCTTATATCTAGTTTATTTTTATTCCTGTCTAACTCTCTACACAACATCTCTCTTTCCTGAATATATTTATTACATTCTAAAAAAATATGTTGGACAGTTTCTCTGGAGCCGAGGTATTGCATTGAACTCATTACACTGATATTGTGCAGTATTTTTGCAGTATTTTTTGATGCAACTTTTCTACTTCTGTTATTTGCTGTTGTTTCTAAAGAAAATGCATAATGATATTACAGCTTTCATTGATTTATTTCAAACTTGAAACTTTGTTTAGCCTGTAAGGTGTAAAAAAAAAATAATAATAATAATTTTAAAAAAATTAATCGAATCGAATCGACTCGAATCGAATCGTGGTGTATTCTTAAGTATCGAAAATAATCGAATCGTTGGGTCAGGAAATCGATACTGAATCGAATCGCCATGATGGATGTGATTTACACCCCTAACTAACAAGCTGATAATGAGCAGGTGTGAGTAGAGCTAACGAAGAAGCCAAGAGAAAAGAAAACAAAAGGGGGAAACAGAGGACAAGCAAAGAAAAACCTAAGGAACTTAAATAAATCCATAACACACCAATAAACCTAGAAATGAAGGAAAAACCTGGATAAACTTGAAACTGAAAACTTAGAGAAAACCAACAGAACAAAGATCGTTACAATTATCAATCTCTAAATTGTTCATTTCCCCTCTAATGCTCATCTTATTTTTCTCATGTTATGCCTCTAGGGGTTTGGATGCTTTGAGTGGAAAAACCAAATCTGCTAATCCGCCTTCACTGCCAATGGACGCAGTGGTTCTCTCTCTTCAGGATCTCATCTTTTACTTCAGACCACCTGAAGAGGAACTAGAGCATGAGGACAAACAGTTCAAGCTTCGCTCCCTGAAGAACCGACAGAACCTGTTCCAGGAGGAGGTTGGTCCGCCTAGTGAGGGAATCAGCTATATGTTGAGTAACAGTAACTTTTCATAAGTCAACCCACAATATTTCTTCTTTTTGACAGGGAATGATTAACCTCGTTCTGGACTGCATTGATCGGCTCAATGTCTACAACACTGCAGCCCACTTTTCAGAGTATGCTGGCGAGGAAGCTGCAGAATCATGGAAGGAGATAGTAAATTTACTTTATGAACTACTGGGTAGGTCCAGCAACCTGTTTTTGCTGTGCATTACATTCATGAACTATATGATAATGCTTCTATTTGTTCAGCGATGCTACATTACTGTTATTTCCCATTTCTTCTCACCCTGAAGCTTCTTTGATCCGAGGAAACCGAACCAACTGTGCTCTTTTCTGTGACAACCTGGACTGGCTGGTCAGTAAGCTGGATCGTTTGGAAGCATCCTCAGGTATCAGTGGGAAACTATATTTCCATTTAAAGTTTATATTTGTGCTTACACTGGTGAGAAAGGCCTCTAGTTTCCGGACTTCCTTTGAATCATTTAAATATTATATTACTTGCCTACCAATGTTTAATTGATTTGAAATTGTGAAATATGTCACATTTTATTCAGTATTTTTCATTATATATTTTTTTTCAATTTCTTTGGCAATGTTGAAGCATCTCTAAATAACTTGAAGGCCTTTACAGCTCAACACTGCCTAAACTACCTTCTGTTCTCATTTGCATGGTAGGAATTCTGGAGGTGTTGTACTGTGTTTTGATTGAGAGTCCAGAGGTGTTGAATATCATTAAGGAGAATCACATCAAATCTATTATCTCTCTACTGGATAAGCACGGACGCAACCACAAGGTTTGTACATTTTGAAATCCTTTTCCTTTGGCTGCTTCTGAGAGCAGTTCTCTAACTGGTCGTGTTACTGAAACCTTTTCCCTATAGGTTTTGGATGTGCTTTGCTCTCTGTGTGTCTGCAACGGTGTAGCTGTGAGATCAAACCAGAACCTTATCACAGAGAACCTACTTCCAGGTCGCGACCTTCTTCTTCAAACCAACATTATTAACTATGTCACCAGGTGGGTAGGTTTGCACAGATGCGTAGCCAGAACATTTTTATAAGGGAATAAGCCAATAACCAGAGTATACTGAGGGGGGGCCAAAAGTGGATAGGCACCAGAACCTCAGGGTCAATCTACACTGTTTAACAGGAACAAGCACAACGTCTACATATCTAAATAAAGACAAACTATAGTTTCCCAAAGCCTTTGCTAACAGATAGATGCATATATTTAAACATCCTTCAAGATAAAAGGTGTATTGGATAAAATTCTTTGAGGTTTGAGTTCTGGAGCGAACATCTTTTCCCTCGTAATTACTTACCTGCTTTTATCAATATCATTCTACTTTAAAATTATATTTACAAGTACTAATATCTACATAAATTGATAATTTAATAGGTTTTTATTAAGATAGTTATTTACGGTATCTATGATTTCATTGAAGACTCTTAGATGACATGCAGTGACACAACATTTTCTCTTTAACACAAAACCTAGTTCTGAAAAAGCATGAAATATGTACTAGTCATCTCTAATGTTGGTGTATTGATGTGCATAATTAACCAGTGTTTTTTGTTGTCAAGTAATTGTTAATATCTATAAAATTAAAATGTTTTGAATATTCTACTTGAGAGAAAAAAATGGTAGGGAGGGCCAGTGATTGGCTAAGGGTGGCCATGGTAACCCCTGACCCCCCATCTAGCTCCTCCCCTGGTTTGCATGAGTTTATACTCTGTTTTTTTTCTCTCTCTCTCTCTTCAGAGGGCTTTTATTTTTATCTATAACAGTTTCTGTCTTCTATTACTCTAGCATGAGACCCAACATATTCCTTGGAACTTGCGAAGGATCTACTCAGTATAAGAAGTGGTACTTTGAGGTGATGGTGGATCATGTAGAGCCGTTCATCACCGCCCAGCCGTATCACCTGCGAGTGGGTTGGGCTCTGACCGAGGGCTACAGCCCTTACCCTGGTGGTGGAGAAGGCTGGGGGGGTAATGGAGTTGGTGATGACCTGTATTCCTATGGCTTTGATGGCCTTCACCTTTGGTCAGGTAAAGCAAATATTTTGTTTTTTTAGCAGAAATTCTAAATAACAATTTTAAGACTAAAAGGTCAAACCGAGCAATTATTCTCTGTTGTACAATTCAGATATATTCAGTAGGAGCACTTTATTTCTACTCAAGTAAAAGTAACAAGCATCAACAAAAGCAACCAAGAAAATACAACAAGAAAATGAAATAATGAAATTCATGAAATCTGTTTATTTATTCATTTAAATTTTTTATAGTGCTCAAAAAGCATTTCAATGTTACATCTACTTTATAGCCAGTTTAAAAATGCTAATGTGCATAAATACCTAAAGCAGGGGTTTTCAACAGGCCAAGGAGCCCCAAACTGATGGCGAAATGGAGTGGGGACCCGCAATTATATATATTGTATGAAATTGTGTTATATGAAATTGGTCCTATAGTCACTCTATTACAGATGGAGTCATGTAACGACTGATTCCTCGTTGATGGGACAGGTGTTGGACAGGTGTTGGACAGGTGTTGGGAATGAAACTGTGACCACCAATGTGTCCATTGATGACTGAAAGACATCTTCTGCCTCTATTTATCCGTTTACTACAGTGTGTTGAATTCATGTTAATGTGTATTTAAAGACCTTTCAATTAGTGGAAAAAATTGCAGGAGGGAATAAAAAAAAAGAAGTCTAATCAACCAAAATGTTTGCGACCCCCATGCAGTACCTCCGTGGACCCCTAGGGGTCGTGAACCCCCTGTTGAAGACCTCTGATCTAAAGGATCTAGCTTGTTTTATTGTTCTTATCTTATGAATATTGAAAAAATAATGGTCATATCTATTTATTCTAATAGTTACAATTAATCAATATGTTGACTCTTGTGTCCCACCAAACACACTGAATTGGCTAATATTGTTTATTTACAAAAATGTGCTGTTTTAAAGCACTTTAAACAATAGAGATTACTTTTAAGACTCTATCAAACATCCATCAAACTATTCCTGAAAAATTCATTTGGACACAGATATTTTGTTGCTATGCCTTTTATGGCTAATGTCCTTAAAAATGTTTTAGCTTAATCATTTCCATTAAGCAGCTACAATGGAAATAATTTTTTTCATTTAATCCAATTCTCTTTAATGAGGCTATAAGTAAATCAGCCACAGTTTTGGCATCGAGCCAATAATAACTGCTAACTGAAACTATTGTTAATCAAATACGCTTCAGCTTATATGCTGTAGTCCTATTCATAGTAAAGGTGTTTATAAATAGAATCAGAGGTGTCACCTATGTTGTCAAAGGGACTTTGAGGATGTTAAAAAAAAAAAAAAAAAAAAATTGCCATCTCCATTGGAGAACTGTTTGCAACAGCAAAATGTTGCATGTAGGCCTGATAATTCAGAAGCTGTTCTTTATTTATTTCAGTTCTATATTTTCAGGCAGAAACTGCTTCTGAAACCAGATAGGCTTCGAAGATTAATCTTTTATTCATCATTAAATCTCTTATAATCTTGGATTTAAAGTTTAAATAATAGGGATTTAATTTATATACATTGACATTTTAGATGACAAATTTTAACTACATTTATTTGCCTAGTAACTAGTTCTTTAGATAGTGCAGTAGCTAACCTACTGGCTGTCTGCAGGGCGTGTACCACGGCATGTTGCTTCTTCCAACCAACACAGTCTGGCAGCAGAGGACGTGGTCAGCTGCTGTCTTGATCTAAGTGTGCCAAGCATCTCCTTTCGTATCAACGGGCATCCTGTTCAGGGAATGTTTGAAAATTTCAACCTGGACGGTCTGTTCTTTCCAGTCGTCAGCTTCTCTGCAGGCATAAAGTATGGCACTTTAAAAGTCTTTATTCCCCAATGTTTTTCTTTTTTTCTAACCAATGGATTTATATTTTTTTAAACAACTATCAAATGTCTGTTTGTTGTTCCAAATGCAAGGCTGCGGTTTCTTCTCGGAGGGCGTCATGGGGATTTCAAGTTTCTGCCCCCTCCAGGCTACGCTCCATGCTATGAGGCAGTGCTGCCCAGGGACCGTTTGCGGATTGAGCCCATCAAGGAATATAAACATGATTTTGATGATGTTCGCAACCTGCTTGGTCCGACCCAGTCCCTGTCTCACACAGCGTTCACTCCCTATCCTGTGGACACAATTCAGGTAAAATCCTGCCCTTCCACTGCATTGTCAAAGTGGTTAGAACCTCAGTGAAATTTAAATTTTTCATTTGATCTTTCAGATTGTACTTCCTCCTCATTTGGAGCGGGTCCGGGAGAAACTTGCAGAAAACAGTCATGAACTATGGGCTGTTACTCGCATAGAACAAGGATGGACATATGGACTAGTGGGTGCTTTCAGGGTGTGACTTTTTTTGCTTTCTTTCTGTAGAGAAATTTGAGCAAAAAATTGTGCTTTTCCTTAAAGTTTCGTGACGACAACAAGAAGATGCACCCCTGCCTGGTAGATTTCCAGAGCTTGCCTGAGCCGGAGAAGAACTACAACTTAGCAATGTCAGGAGAGACGCTAAAGTACGTAAAGTCCAACTCAACACTCCTGGGTTTTTCAGACTTTGCTCCTCTATTGACGGTTTTTTTAGTCTGCTGAGGCGTAATCCTTGATGATTATTTTATTAAGATCTGAAAAAAATATGTTTACAAAAGGGTTGGAGTTTAGAACTGTCATTGTATTACTAGATTTTATTCTCCATTTCAGAGGTGTATAACAAGGATTGTGAGACCCCCTAATGAGTTTTGGAAGCATTGCAGGGAGGTTGTTATATAAAAATGTACTTTGTTTTATCAAAAATAAATCAGGCAGAGTAACATTGTAGTACTGATTAAACTACAGTATTATCTGTCACCTTTACACAGACAATATATTTTGACTGCGATTATAACCCTCTGTACTTAGAAGGGGGTTATGATTTCCCATGGAGGACATGTTGAGGGGTTCCTTGGATTGAAGACAATCCTGGATCCTGGCCTGAGAAACGTTGAGGATCTGTGAATTCTATTTTCCAAAATAGGGTTTTCTCAAAGCATAGCTAATTGTATCCGATCCACGTGTATTTATAAAGCACTTTAAAATTTCCCAGGGATCTAAGTGCTGTACAGGGAACAACAGCAAAACTGATCCACAGACTCAGAGGATTTAATTAAAAGCAATAAAACCATAAAATACATATAATAACATTAAAATAATAATACTTAATATCACAGGCTAACATCAACATCTAATGTAGTGTTATAATCCAAGGGAAAAAGGTGAGTTTTAAGTAGTGATTTAAAATCAGAAAAAGAAGTAGACTCTTTGATACACTAGAACATCTTTTAACATTTTTGAAGCTGCCACAGAAAAAGCGCAGAGGCTCCTAAGTTTCCTTTTAGTTTTAGGCACCTCAAGGAGCATAGTGAGCTGACCTGAGTGAACAGGAGGGTGCATGAAGGTGCAGAAGCTTTAGAAAGATAAGATGGAGCAAGGAAATTGAGAGACTTAAAAACAACTAAAAGAACTTTAAAATTGACCCTAAAATGTATGGTGAGCGATCGTAATGAGGCTAAAATAGGGGTAAGGTATTGATGCTGACGTGTGCCAGATAAAAGACGTGCCACAGCATTTTCCACTCTTTTGAGTCTAGCAATGTTTAAACCACTAACCCCACATAAAGTGCATTGTAGTAATCCAGCCAAGTAGTAATGAAGGCATGGATTACTACTTCTAAATGAGCTTTATTTTAGCCAACTGCCTGTTAGTAACCATTTACATCTATTCTTTCAACCATAATGTAAGATCAGTTCTTAACTGGTCTGCAATCATGGCTTCTGATTGGATGGATAATCTTTTATTATTTTCTTGGGCAACATTCTCATTGTTAGATTATAAAACTGCCCAAAGAGGTTAGTTAATAAATATATAATAAATATCTTCCTGTTTCATTAAGTGATTTTGTTTGCTATTTTATATTCATTTTCTAGTCATTAGGACAAAAACTATCTGGTGACCCTCTCATTAAACAGCTAAATAGAGTTTTTCTTTTCTAAAATGCATCTAATTCACATTCTTGCTGCCGACAATAAGTATTAAAACATTTCCTTGAGAAAAATAATATAGAATCAATCCAAAAAATTTTGGAGGCCTTGTTTTATTTTATTTTATTAAGGTTTATATGTGAAATTGTTTTCTCTATTTCAAAATGAACAGTCATTTTCAGATCTCTCTACTGCAAAATCAGGCTGCTTTGTTTCTTTAAAGTGTCTCGATGAGCAGACAAAATAAGATAATGATATAACTTTTTTTTCTCTGCTAAATGAAACAAATTTGAAGCAAAACATTTGCAAAGCGCTGGTGCAAACTTCCTTCCATCAGCACATCCTTTGATCCACACGTTTTCAAAACTGTCCGTTCATTCCTCAGTCAATATATGTTTTCTTTGCAGATTGTTTAGTATTATTAAGCAAAGTTTGTTTATTATAAATTAAGAAATTAGAAATGAGGGATAACTTCAGAACTTCAGAAACCACAGACATTTTAAAACAAGAAATGAGCAGATTTTTTTTAATCTCTAGTGTGTTTATTCTAATAGGACTCTGCTTGCTCTGGGCTGTCATGTGGGAATGGGAGATGAAAAAGCAGAAGAAAATCTGAAAAGGATCAAGCTCCCAAAAACGTGAGCTGCAACACATAAACATGCCATTTGAGTTTGTAATGCTGTAATCAATTTATAATAAATGATATAGTAGTATAGTAACCCTTTTATGATTTTTTTTTACCTGTTAGCTACATGCAGAGTAACGGATACAAACCTGCTCCCTTGGATCTGAATCACGTCAAACTCACTCCAAATCAAAACACGCTGGTAGAGAGATTGGCAGAAAATGGACACAACGTGTGGGCGAGAGACCGGGTTCGACAGGGCTGGACGTACAGTATTGTGCAGGTATCTACTTTGGATTAAGCTCAAATGCTCTATGAGTTACAAGAATGTTATGATACAGAGGCTACATGAATGTTTTAACTGATTTGGTTTAACTTCATGTTTGATTTTTTTTTTTTTTTCCAATAGGACATATTGAACAAACGTAATCCTCGACTGGTTCCCTACAACCTGCTGGATGAAAAGACAAAAAAGACCAACAGAGATACAGTTTGTGCAGCAGTTCGTACATTGATCGGTTATGGCTACAACATAGAACCACCTGATCAGGAGAGCAGTAAGTTTGCAGTTTTTTTAATCTTTTATTTCATATGCACATTTTATGGTGAAAAAAAAAACACTTCAAATATTTGATTTAATGATTTTTTAAGTTTAGTACTGAAGTACTGTATAGGGGTGCACCGATTACTGGTTTCTGGCGATCACTGATTCTCGATGTTTTAGAAGCCCGATATTCCAATCTGATTTCAACCGATACAAATTTTTTTTTTATAACTAACACTTTCATTTGTTATAAGATCCAAAGACACGAAAATGTTCTTTTTTGTACCCTTGGTGCTTGTTTGCTTACATTATTCATAGATAGTCAGGAAAAGGTTTGGAATGTCATTTTAGTTTTTACCATGCCGAAATAGGTTTGGAAAAGGGCAGTAGAAAAATATTTGCATTTCCAGACTACTATCCAATTATCTTTATTTGTCCTTTAAACTAATGTTTTTTCGTTCGTTGTCTATATTCGCAGAAAAAACTTTTAAAAAAATCCAATAAAATTTTTGTCTAACTACTTCTAAAGTCAGAGTACCTCCAGTAGTCTTTGTGTCACAGATTGAGAACTGGGGGTGTCGTGTGTTCATTACTGTTATTTCCTTCTCTAGGTGGGAATGGACCCGGCAGTTCCCGTGGAGATAAAATCAGAGTGTTCAGAGCAGAGAAATCTTACGCCGTCACGCAGGGCAAATGGTACTTTGAGTTTGAGGCTGTGACTGTGGGAGAAATGAGAGTGGGCTGGGCTAGGCCCAGTGTTCGCGCTGATACTGAACTTGGAGCTGACGAGTTGGCATATGTCTTCAACGGCTTTAAGGTGGGATGCTGATTAAGACTAATTACTTATGAAGGTTTGCTAAACTCCCTTTTGATGTGAAATTCTACCACAATGTTTCAGGCCCAACGCTGGCATGTGGGAAATGAGCCATTTGGTCGCCAGTGGCAGTCTGGCGATGTGGTTGGTTGTATGATTGACCTCACAGAAATGAACATCATGTTTACGCTCAATGGAGAAATGCTGATCAGCGACTCAGGCTCAGAAATGGCTTTTAAAGATATAGAGATTGGGGAGGGTAAGCACAGGCCTAAAACAAAACAGAAATACTGCGTCTAATGCACACTGCTGATCATGCATATGTCAAACATTTCTAGGTTTCATACCTGTGTGCAGTCTGGGTCTCTCACAGGTGGGTAGAATCAATCTGGGTCAGAATGTCAGTAGCCTTCGTTACTTTACCATCTGCGGCCTGCAGGAGGGCTTTGAACCATTTGCTATAAACATGAAACGAGATATCACCATGTGGTTCAGTAAAAGCCTTCCACAGTTTATCACTGTGCCCACAGATCATCCACATATTGAGGTATTGTTGCAACACCTTTCTCGAAATATTTCCAAATATCTGTTTAACTCGTGAAAATCCTCATCCTGATGCTCTTTCTCCAGATCTCCCGTGTTGACGGGACAGTGGACACTCCTCCTTGTCTCAAGCTGACCCACAAGACATTTGGGTCCCAGAATGCCAACACAGACCTGCTGTTCTTCAGAGTCAGCATACCAATTGAATTTCACGAGACTTTCAAAGTCCCTGCAGGGACGACGCTCCTAACTAAAGCTCTGACGATTCCCGAAGACCAGGTTTTAGAAGTCGACCCAAACTCTGACTTTGAAATACTTAAGAAATCAGCCACTCGCAAAGAACAGGAAGATGACAAGAAGGAACCCTCTGTGGCAAAAGAAACTTCAGCCAATAAAAATGGAGAGAACGAGAAGGATGCGTCCACAGAGAAAAGCAAGAAGAAAGGGTATGCAGTGCTTCTGATTTTTGAGACAAGGAAGAAGGTTTTTTATTTTTTGAAAGGGTTTTAAAACCAGCAGAAGTCTGCTTTTTCCCCCAAAAAATGTGGCTATAGTGTCATTACATTTATATTGCTTTTATTAAGAATTACTGAACATCAACAATGTTCCTTCCTTGGACTGGAAATGTCTTTAAACACATCTCCATTTTAAAGCAACCAATCTGCTGTTTTAAACAGTTGATTGCTTTATATCAGCCCACTGACACCTTCCCCTGAATTAAACAGCAATTAAACACCGAGATCATGAATATCATGCTACCGTGTTATTTTGTGGCAAGGCTATATCACATTCACAAGAAACTCATATGCATTAAGTTCATTTTTATAACAGTTTGATAACTTTGCAGTTGACTGCATTTCATGGTGTCTCTCTTTTCACAACAACCTGGACTCTATGTTTATTGTAATCTATGTTCTGTTGTTTCAGGTTCCTTTTTAAGGCAAAGAAGGCTGCATTAATAACTCCACCTCCTGTCGTTCCCACTCAGCCACGCTTAGTAGAAGATGTCGTACCAGATGACAGGGATGACATGGATATAATTCTGAACACCACTACTGTATGACCATTACTCATAGTTATTTTATTATCATATCCATGATCAAGTGAAAGTAATTCAAGCATTGAAATATGCAGTTTGTTCTTTCTTGTATGAATACCCGTATGCCTAAACCAATCGTCATTTCCTTTTTCAGTATTACTATTCGGTGCGGATATTTGCAGGACAGGAACCAGGAGGCGTGTGGGTTGGCTGGGTCACGCCAGACTATCACCAGTATGATCTTCACTTTGACCTCAACAAAGTGAGAAACGTGACAGTCACTGTTGGGGATGATAGAGGCAACATTCATGACAGGTGGGATTTGTTGTGAGAAAATTTCTCATTTGTTTTGCTCTCAAAACTTAACTGTATACTTCAAAATCTTGAGTTTTCTTGGTATCTTTTACAGTATTAAACGCAGCAACTGCTACATGGTGTGGGGAGGAGAATTCGGCAATTCCCAGCAAACCCGCGTCAGTCAGGAGGACTTCGTGATTGGCTGTCTCGTTGATTTGGACACAGGGCTCATGACTTTTACCGCTAATGGAAAAGAGATAAACACCTTTTACCAGGTTTGTAGGTTTCAGCCTAGGTATTGCTGTTAAATCCTGTTTATTTAAAGCATCGTCTGCTTTCAGGTTGAGCCCAACACAAAGCTTTTCCCAGCCGTCTTCGTTCAGCCTTCCAACCAGAATGTGATTCAGTTTGAACTCGGGAAGCTCAAGGTAAGCCGCCAGCACTGTTCTGTTTCCAACCCTTCATGCACACTGCTGCTGTACAGGTTTTACTAAGAGGTTATCAGCAGGCATTATCTTTACTGAAGCATTCCCTCTCTTTGAATTTTTGGTCATCGCAAATATCATGTATATATTCTGAGAGGGCCTAAAAGTGAAGCTTGACATTATGGTTTTAAATGAATTTTATCTAAATATTTACAACACATGCCACTGCACTTAGAGTTAATCCAAATCAAATCAATTTGTTCAAATGGTTTGTAAGGAAAATCAGCAGATTGCATCAAGAGTTCACTTCTCCTGGATGAGCATGTGACGATAGTGTGCTAAACTAGAGTGCTAGTCTGCTTGCATTGTGCCTGTTGACTGTGGAACAACAGTAGAGAAGAAAACTTCTCTTTAAAGGAAAGAAACCTTCAGCAGAGACAGGCTCAGGTAGAAAGCACAGAAGCAATGATCCAGATGTACTTTATATTCAAAAGCAAAGCAAAAGTTAAGGTGCAGGGGTAGTTCCTGATATTGCTTAATATAGGAGAGAAACACAGCTAAATAGATGAGCGGTAAAAGTTCAACATTGAAAGACTACATCTAGTAGATCATCTATTGTCAGCCGCAGCAGTTGTCAAGCTGATGATGTTGCTGAAAAGTAGATTATTATGTAATAAATATGTAATGCAATGTAGAAATCTAATAAATTAAATGTGTCACGGTTAGCTTTAAAAATATCGGTCATGTTCTTCTCCCCATAGCAATGATTTCCACACCTTATAGGGCTGTAGTCAGTGCAACCTGGCTGGGCTAACATATGGTGGTTCTTATAGATCAGATAAAACATTGAAATTAATTTTTTAGGTGTAAAACATATATGGTTCCAGTAAACTGGTAGTCTTCTTAAGTCTCTGCAGTTAAAGGGTTTTTGACAATTTCTAGAGATTTGAGGTAGAGTCGAGGATTTCTGGTTTCTACCACATTCATGGTACTGTAGCCGTTATCTTCAGCCTCCAAAACTAGATTATTTCTATTTATACTAAGTTCAGATGTAAAGAGAGTTAACCAAAAAGGTCCCTCATGTCTTGCCAGAACATCATGCCCTTGTCAGCAGCCATGTTTCGCAGTGAACGTAAAAACCCAGTTCCACAGTGTCCTCCGAGATTGGATGTCCAGATGCTAACCCCGGTGATCTGGAGTCGTATGCCTAATAACTTCTTGGCTCCAGAGACAGGCCGTGTCAGCGAAAGACTCGGTTGGATGGTGCAATGTATGGAGCCACTCACAATGATGGCACTTCACATCCCAGAGGAGAACAGGTCAGAAGCATTCATTTTACGAATACGAACTAAAATTGTTTATTTCTTTTATTTCTCAGAGTAACCTGGCACTATGTTCTATTTAGGTGTATAGACATACTGGAACTATCTGAACGAATGGACCTACTGAAGTTCCACTACCACACCTTAAAACTGTATGGTTCGGTGTGTGCCTTGGGTAACAACAGGGTGGCACATGCACTATGCAGCCATGTAGACGAATCTCAGCTCTTCTACGCCATAGAGAGTACCTACCTGCCAGGACCGATGAGGAGCGGCTTCTATGACCTGCTTATTAGCATGCATCTAGAGTCTGCTAAACGCAACCGCCTTGGAACAAACAAGGAATTCATAGTTCCAATGACAGACAACACACGCAGCATCACTCTTTACTCAGTGAAGTCTCAGTTACCAGGCGTCGGCCTCACAACATGTCTACGTCCGAAACTCCATTTCTCCGCCGTTGGATTTGTGGGGACAGACCCAGATATCTACACATTAAGTCCAACCATCCCCTTACAAGTGAGATCTACTCTTAACAGCACTTTCAGGATTCTCTCTCTCAATATAAAGAAAATAATAATTTGCTTTTATTTCTAGGTGTTAAAGACCAAAGCTCTGAACATGCTTATCGAAGCTGTCCAGGATGGAATTCAAGCCATGAGAGATCCAGTGGGAGGCAGTGTTGAGTTTCATTTTGTTCCAATCTTGAAACTCATCAGCACACTTCTAATAATGGGTGTATTTGACGATGAAGATGTCACACACATCCTCAAAATGATTGAGCCAACAGTCTTTTATACTGAAAAACCAGAGGAGCTTGCGGAGGAGCCGCCAAATGCAAACGCTGAAGAGGAATTGCCAAAGGTAGCCGTGGTCAAAGAGGAGGAGCAGGACGCTGTGGCAGAAGACGAAGAGGAGTTTGAAGATTATGGTTATGATGATGAAGAAGAAATAGGTGAGGAGGAGGAATTAGAGGAGACCGATTTAGATGTCCCACAAGGAGAAGCCGTGGAGGAAATAGATTTAGTGAATGGTGAGAAAGGAGCCGAGGAAACAGAGAAAGAAACTAAACCTGTAGAGAGTTGTGGGGAGGCTAAAGAAGAGCATTTAGAACAAGGACTTTTTCAGATGAAGCTACCAGAGTCCGTTAAACTTCAGGTACTTTATTCATTTTGGAGTCTACAGAATTTTATTCAACAACAAAAAAACATGGTTTTTACACAATGATAAAACTCTTTTTGCTTTTGTTGTTTAGATGTGCACCCTGTTGCAGTATTTTTGTGACTGCGAGCTACGTCATAGAGTGGAGGCCATTGCTGCCTTCTCAGACAAGTTTGTCAACCAGATACAGACCAATCAGAGGCAGCGCTATAATGAGCTCATGATGGCCTTCACCATGACGGCTGCAGAGACTGCACGAAAGACTCGTGAATTTCGCTCCCCGCCGCAAGAACAGGTAAGGAGACTACAATCGTATTAGTTATTATCATGTACCAACAGGAAAACAAATAACCAATTTTTATTTTTTTGTTTGTTTGTTTTTTGGAGGAGACACTTAACAAAAAATAAATTAAAATAAAAAGAATCTGCCTTTTGAAAATATTAAAATGTGTGAACACAGGACATTTGTTCTACATTGTGCCTGCTGCTAAGAGGTGCTTGTGATAAAGGAATATTAGCCCCTTCTTCAATGATCTCCAAAATTTAAAAAAACGACTGTATTTTCTAATACAGTAAAAAATACAAATTAAACCTTTTAAAAAAGGAGATTAAATTAATCAAATAAGTTACCTTTTAGAGTGGTAGAATAGGGACAAGATGAATAAGTATGTTTGTACAGCATAAATATCTTCTGTTTTACAATGTTAGACCTCTTTTTTTCATGAATGACATTGGCCACTGGGTTATTTAATTGTTTAAAAGTATAGCAATCTTAGAAAATGTAAACTTCAAAATTATAAGAAAGTACTGAGAAAAGATATTTCCTTATTTTGGGATTTAGAAAAAAACAAAGTTAATCCTAACTTTATAGCAGGAATAGTTTAATGTTGTGTAAAATTTCACTGTGTTTTTTTTTTTTTTTTTTTGACTGGGGTCAGTCAATAAAAATCATATTTCATAGCATTGAATGTTTTGTGAGATATGTTACATCTGATCTGTTTGCAATGAGTTTCCACTAGCTCGCTCACTGTTGTGTAGGTCAACATGCTCATGAACTTTAAAAACTGCCCTGACGACGAAGAGTGTCCTGTTCCTGATGAGGTCCGTGAATCCTTGCTGGCTTTTCATAATTCTCTGCTGGCACACTGTGGTCAGTTTTAATCCACTATGCTTGATGTCACATCAATTCCTTTCATCTTTGCTTTTCAAATAGACAGACGAATCAAATCATCCATGCACTATTTTTAAACTCCAACTCTTAGGTGTTCATATTGAAGAGGAAGAACAGGAGGAGGAGGTGGATAATTCTCTACGTGGACGACTGCTTCGTTTGGTGGAGAGGGTGAAAAAGTTTCGAGAAAAAAAAGTAGAAGTTGAGGTTGAGCCTCAGGAAGACAAAAAACCAAGTTAGTTCCATATTTCACTTGACGTTACGAAACAATTGTGTAATTTTGCTCACAAAAATTATTTGAAAGAGTATCTGGTGTCAAACCTTTAAAACTAAAAATGTGTCTATTCTTGTTTGATTCTCTTTTGTAATCCAATCAGGCACGTTACAGGAACTCATTTCCCACACCATGATCCACTGGGCCCAAGAATCATTCATTCAAAACCCTGAGTTAGTGCGCATGATGTTCAGCCTCCTGCACAGACAGTATGACAAACTTGGTGAACTTATGCGAGCGCTTCCAAAGGCTTATACCATCAATCAGGTATCGATACAGGACACCATGGATCTGCTGGAGTGCCTGGGTCAGATCCGCTCACTGCTTATTGTACAGATGGGTCCAGAAGAGGAGAGGCTTATAATTCAAAGCATTGGGTATGAGGGGACAAAAAATGTTTTTTTTTTTTTTACAGTTTTTGCCTTGGCTAAAACTGTGGGTGAAAGAACTGTCTACATTCTCCTCTTTAGGAACATCATGAGTAACAGAGTTTTCTATCAGCACCCCAACTTGATGCGAGCTCTAGGCATGCATGAGACTGTCATGGAGGTTATGGTTAATGTGCTGGGTGGTGGTGACTCAAAGGTATATATATTCAACATCTTTGTTTGGCTTAAATGTAGGCAAAAAACAAGCTAAAATATTAAAATATCAAACATATTTTCTAGGCTAATTAAAGGCAACTTGAAATAATCTCAAACAGATGAACAAATCTGTTTGACCTCTTATCTAACCAAACTGCACCATTCTTTTTCCCGAACAGGAAATTCGATTTCCCCGAGTGGTCACAAACTGTTGCCGATTCCTCTGCTATTTCTGCCGTATCAGTCGCCAAAACCAGCGATCCATGTTTGATCATCTCAGCTACCTCCTGCAGAATAGTGGCATTGGCCTTGGTGACTGTCACTGTTAGTTCCACCAATTTTAATTGCCAAAATATGAAGCCTTGGTTAACATGAACTTTTTGTTTAGGAATGCGTGGCTCTACCCCCTTGGATGTGGCTGCAGCATCATGCATCGACAATAACGAGCTAGCACTGGCTCTCCAGGAGCAGGATTTAGAAATGGTAAAATATTGTATTTAGTCACAGTTTCACAGATCGACTTTACTCACTATCTGTTAACACTCATATCATTGCAGGTGGTGAAATACTTAGCTGGGTGTGGGCTTCAGAGTTGCCCCATGCTTCTGGCTAAAGGATACCCAGACATAGGTTGGAATCCCTGCGGTGGAGAGAAATACCTTGACTTTCTTCGTTTTGCTGTTTTTGTCAACGGTAAGGAAAGATATTTACATTTAAAAGCCTACATACCTTCTGTTTTTTATTTCATAATTACGAGGAACACAACTTTTTTTCTTCCTCCATGTAGGAGAAAGTGTGGAAGAGAATGCCAATGTTGTAGTGCGTCTTCTCATTCGAAGACCCGAGTGCTTCGGTCCAGCTTTGAGAGGAGAGGGTGGTAATGGGTTACTGGCTGCTGTAGAGGAAGCCATTAAAATATCAGAGGACCCTGCAAGAGATGGTCCCAGCGTTAAGAAAGACAGACGTTTTCCTATGTAAGAGGTCTCAGTGTTGTTTCAGAAAGAACTTTGCTTTAGTAGTCACTTTGTTCTCACCAGCAAAACTGTTAACCCATACCCCATGGATGACATCATCACGCTGTTCAAGCATCAGTCATATACTACACAGCATTTTTATTTTTTTTTCTGAAAGGTTTGGAGGAGAAGAGCAGCAGGAGGAGAACAGGGTGCACCTGGGAAACGCCATTATGTCCTTCTACTCTGCTCTCATTGACCTACTTGGACGTTGTGCTCCGGAGATGCATGTAAGATATACAAAACCACAGCATCCTGGCTAGATTTCTATTACAAGAGTAACTAATTTTTGTTCTGTCCAGTTGATCCAAGCTGGAAAGGGTGAAGCTCTAAGGATCAGGGCGATTCTTAGGTCTCTGGTTCCTATCGAGGATCTTGTGGGAGTCATTAGCCTTCCTGTTCAGATTCCTGCTTTGGGAAAAGGTAAAACATTTTTTGGGATCTTAACTGTTTATCATGGATGTTTGCTACTTTGATACTTGAGTGTTATGACCTTAGTGTCATGATGGGTATCAGGGAGGCCCAATATGCAGAACACTGACTACACGGATGGAAAGTTTAACAGAGTTTATTGGCAAATTCACACATATAATAAAGACTGATGCAATGGTTCTGGGCTGGGACCGGTTCACTGGCGTCTTGATGAACGTAGAGGAGGCTTTGGGAGCGGAACTGTTGGGTCCGGAGAAAGCTTGGGTTGGCAGAGTCTTTAAGCTGTTTCAGCGTCTTACTTCTAAAGGCTGTTTTGACCTTGGCTTGTGTTTCCAGCTCGGTATCCAGAGCTGCTAGGAAATCCAGAGAGTGAGTCTTCAGGTTTGGCTCGGAGGGCAGGTTAAGCTCTTCCAGAGCTTCACAGGAGAAAGAACAGGAAACCTGGAAGCAGAGACAAAAGGGTTAGAATCCAGGTTGGACTCAAAGGAGACTTGGTTCACCAGGGATCTATGGCTTAAGTGCTAACCAACTGATTAAGACACTGCGGCATCGAAGCGAAGGTCTGAAGGCAGCTTAAGTAGTCCAGGTCCTCCAGATGAGATCATCAGCTGCAGGTGTGCCGAGCAGCTCAGCAGGGAGGATCCAGGGCGGACTCTGCTGGAGAAAAGGTGTATTTCTCCAGCTCCCAACAGTACCCCCCCCTCAACGACCGCCCCTTGGCGGTGCGGAAGAGGTAGACGGGAGGGAACGCTCATACTCCTCGATGAGAGAAGGGTCGAGGATGTATGAACCAGGAACCCATTGTCGGTCCTCCGGACCGTAGCCCTCCCAGTCGACGAGGTACTGCCAACCGCGACCTCGCCGACGGGAGTCCACGATCCGGCGAACGGTGAAGGCCGGATGTCCATCGACTTCCAGGGCGGGTGGAGGGGAGTCGGATGGAGGGCAAATGGGACTAGAGATGATTGGTTTAACCTGGGAGACGTGGAACGTAGGGTGAATCCTGAGTGTCGGGGGAAGTTGAAGACGGACGGCGGAGGGGTTGATGACTCGAGTGATCTTGTATGGGCCGATGAATCTCGGGGATAATTTGCGGTGGACAGCCAGACCTCCTGGCCGACCTTGTACTCGGGGGCTGGACGTCTCTTGGGGTCAGTGAACCTCTTAGAGGACTCAGAGGAACGGTTGAGTGCTTGGATGGTCTCTCTCCAAACACGCTGGCAACAACGGATGTGGTGATTGACAGTCTTCACCGATATCTCTCTCTCGTCAGCAGGGAAGAGAGGTGGTTGGTAGCCGAGGCTAACTTGGAAGGGAGACTGACCGGTAGATGCAGACTTGAGTGAGTTATGGGCGTATTCTATCCAGGTGAGATATTGACTCCAATCGGTGGGATTATTGGAGGTGAGACAGCGGAGGGTGGATTCGAGGTGTTGGTTCATCCTCTCAGTTTGACCATTTGACTGGGGATGATAGCCAGAAGTTAGTGACACTTTACAATTTAGAGCAGAACAGAAAGCCTTCCAAACCTGTGAGACAAATTGGGGACCACGATCTGAGAGGATGTCCTGGGGAATACCATGGAGGCGAAAGACGTGCTTGATCAGCAACTGGGCGGTTTGATAGGCCGTAGGAAGCTTTCTGAGAGGGATCAGATGACAAGATTTGGAGAAACGATCTACGATGGTTAAAATAGTTGACATACCTCGAGACTCTGGGAGACCAGTGACGAAATCGATGGCAATATGGGACCAAGGACGTGAGGGCACAGGGTGCGGTTGCAGCAAACCGGAGGGTGGCTGATGAGAGGCTTTGTTCCGTGCACAGGTGGAGCAGGCAGACACATATTCCTTTACATCTCGATGCAAAGTGGGCCACCAAAACCGTCTTGAGATCAGTGAAACTGTTCGGCTCACTCCCGGATGAGCAGAGAATTTTGCCGAGTGCATCCAATGAATGAGACGAGACCTAACAGACGAGGGGACATAGGTACGGTTAGGTGGTCCATTACCTGGGTCAGGTTCTGTGGCCAGGGCAGCGTTTATTAAATCTGTTATCTCCCAAGTGACCATTCCAACGGTACATGAGGCAGGGAGGACAGGTTGGGGTGACTCAGGTTGATCCACAGCGTAGAGACGAGAGAGAGAATCGGGCTTGGTGTTCTTAGATCCAGGTCTGTAGGAGATAATGAGATTAAAACGTGAAAAGAAGAGAGACCACCTTGACTGTCGAGGAGTAGCTTGTTTAGCGGACTGGATGTAGGCGAGATTCTTGTGGTCAGTCCACACCAGGACTGGATGCTCTGCTCCTTCGAGCCAGTGTCTCCACTCTTCCAAAGCCAACTTAATGGCCAAAAGTTCTCGGTCCCCAACGTCGTAGTTGTGTTCTGCGGGAGAGAGTTTACGGGAAAAGAAGGCACAGGGATGGATTCGTTGATCAGAGTCGAGTTTCTGAGACAAAACTGCCCCAACACCGGAGTCAGAAGCATCAACCTCTAGGATGAATTGCTTAGATGGATCTGGTTGGATTAGGACTGGAGCTCTGGAAAACAAGGTTTTGAGTTTGTCAAAAGCTGCTTGTGCCTCGGGGGACCATCGAAAAACTCTCTTGGAAGAAGTTAATGCAGTTAATGGGAGGGCGGTTTGGCTATAATTTCGGATGAACCTCCGGTAGAAATTAGCGAAGCCCAAAAATCTTTGTAGTTGCTTACGGCTTTCTGGAACGGGCCATTCTAAAACAGCTTTTATCTTCTCTTCAGAAGGCTTAACCTGCCCGCCCTCGAGCTCAAACCCCAAAAAGGTAACTGAAGATTGGTGAAACTCACATTTTTCAGCCTTTACAAAAAGTTTATTCTCTAGAAGTCTCTGAAGAACCAGGCGGACATGTCTCTTATGTTCAGATAGATTCTTGGAGTAGATCAGGATATCATCAATGTATACGAATACAAACACATTGAGAAAGTCTCTGAGGACGTCGTTCACTAGGGCCTGAAAACATGCGGGGGCATTTGTTAAGCCGAAAGGCATGACCAAATACTCGAACTGGCCCAAAGGAGTCTTAAATGCCGTTTTCCATTCATCTCCTTCACGTATCCTAAGGAGATGATAGGCATTTCTTAAATCGAGCTTTGTGAAAACGGTAGCTCCTTGTACAGGCTCAAAGGCTGAGGCGAGAAGAGGAAGAGGATATTTGTTTTTGATAGTGATTTGGTTCAGGCCTCTATAATCTATACAGGGTCTCAAAGAACCATCCTTTTTTCCAACAAAGAAAAATCCTGCGCCCAACGGGGATGAAGAAGGGCGAATAATTCCTGCAGCTAGCGACTCGTTAATGTATTTTTCCATTGTTTCACGTTCTGGTTTGGAAATGTTATAAAGTCTACTGCTGGGTAACGGAGCACCGGGTAATAACTCGATTGCACAGTCGTATGGTCTGTGTGGTGGAAGGGACGTAGCACTGACCTTACTGAAAACAGGAGCCAAATCATGGTAATCAGAGGGTACCGGAGTAAGGTCAGGGACGTCCATCTCCCCCCCACCTCTAGGGGACCCCACAGCGGGAGCTGCAGAACGGAGGCAGGTCTCGTGACACAATGTGGACTAGGACTCCACATGACGATCGGCCCAATTAATATGGGGATTATGCTTCTCCAGCCATTCATAACCCAGTACCAGTGGGGAACATGCGGATGAAAAAAACAAAGAAGGTTATGGACTCTCAATGGTTACCTGAGTTTAGAAGTTCAAGGGGTTGAGTTTGGTGGGTGACTTGATGAAGTTTTTTCCCATCAATCGCAGAGACTCTGAGAGGCTGGGTTAAAGGAACCGTAGCAATTTGGAGCTGTTGGACGAGATCAGAGTCTATTAAATTACGTTCACATCCAGAATCAATGAAGGCTGAAAGAGAGAGGCTCTGGTCGAGGAAAAACAACGTGGCAGGAAGCAAAAGACGAGGAGGTTTTTCATTTTCTTCATGGCCCGTCAGACTCCTCAAAACCTCTGACGGGCCCCGGCTTTTGATCTTTCTGGACAGGAAGCAATGAAGTGTCCACTCTCACCACAACCTTGGTTGTGTGTCCAACCTGCATCGGCTCCATCTCAGTTTCTCCAGGATGAGTAGCCTGAACAGGCAAAGGGAGAGGCTGGCTCTTTGGCTTTGGTCTGGATAACTGTTCTGTGGGGGCAGAAACAACAGTCACGTTATTAGAGGCGGGGGCAGAGGAAAATAACGCCAAACTCTTATGTTTGCGGCTGTTTCTGGCCCGAATCAATTTTCATCTGAGGCAAATCTGGCTTGAGCCCAAGCCAGAGCTCTTCCTGTTAACTGGGAAAGGATAAACGTTATTTTCTTGTGGTCCGTGGGAAAACTGGCAGGAGAGTTCTGAAAAATGAGACGACATTGAAATAAAAATCCCTTACAATCAGTTACGTTACCAGAAAACTTCTCTGGGAGACTTGGGCGGAACTCGGATGACGTCACAGCCGGTGACCTCGGCGGAGGAACTGGACCCGGAAATGGTTGGGTTACTGGAGCGGGATTAGCATTACCCACGTAATTAGCGTAGTTTTGAAGCATATGATTATGCATATCAACCAGACGGTAAAACTCACGGAGGGTCTGAGTTTGTCCTTGTATTTGGACTTCTTGTTCTTGCAATCGGCGGAGGAGATCATCTGCTGGGCCTTGTGTTTGGCCGCAGTGTTCTGTCATGATGGGTATCAGGGAGGCCCAATATGCAGAACACTGACGACACGGATGGAAAGTTTAACAGAGTTTATTGGCAAATTCACACATATAATAAAGACTGATGCAATGGTTCTGGGCTGGGACCGGTTCACTGGCGTCTGTGAGAAAGACAGTTTGGTTAGCGAAGGCTTGGTTGAGACTTGACTGATTGTGTTCAGGTTTGTACCTTGATGAACGTAGAGGAGGCTTTGGGAGCGGAACTGTTGGGTCCGGAGAAAGCTTGGGTTGGCAGAGTCCTTAAGCTGTTTCAGCGTCTTACTTCTAAAGGCTGTTTTGACCTTGGCTTGTGTTTCCAGCTCGGTATCCAGAGCTGCTAGGAAATCCAGAGAGTGAGTCTTCAGGTTTGGCTCGGAGGGCTGGCTCGGCAGGTTAAGCTTCACAGGAGAAAGAACAGGAAACCTGGAAGCAGAGACAAAAGGGTTAGAATCCAGGTTGGACTCAAAGGAGACTTGGTTCACTAGGGATCTATGGCTTAAGTGCTAACCAACTGATTAAGACACTGCGGCGTCGAGGCAAGGTCTGAAGGCAGCTTAAGTAGTCCAGGTCCTCCAGATGAGATCATCAGCTGCAGGTGTGCAGAGCAGCTCAGCAGGGAGGATCCAGGGCGGACTCTGCTGGAGAAAAGGTGTATTTCTCCAGCTCCCAACACTTAGTTCTGCCTTTTCCACTGTGGAATACCACAAGGTTCTGATCTTCAGTGGTTAACGACATATTTAATATTAGGAAGTTACTCTGTTCAAGTAAATGAGTGTTCCTTACCTGTAGCAACACAACCACGGAGTTCCTTAGGGGTCTCTCCTGGGGCACTCATGTTCTCACTACAGGTGTCCTATAGGACACTTCCTTGGCTTAAGATAGCATACAAGTACAACTGCGCTTAAAAGTTAGATTTAAATATTCCTTAAATCATTCAGACAACATCAAAGCATCATTGAGTCTCACAAAAATGAAACTTAGACCCTTTTTTGGATGAACTGATTTAAATAACATTCATTCCTTTCTTGGTTAGGTCTAAGAAAATGTCAGATTACCTGACAAAGTGATCACAGTCAGCTTTAAATTGTGAATTTTAGCCAAAACAAGGCATAAGGTAAAGTCCTGTTTACCTTCAAACATCTGTAAAATAAATCTATCACTCGAGTCACCCTTGACCTACAATAGTTCATTGTACATATGTTTTTAATCAGCTGTCCCCAAGTCATTTAAGGGTGTTACAAAAAGCTGCACTTTGGCTTGTCTCATGCAGTACTTCCTGCAGCTTTGCTTGTCGCTTAAGAGGTCGAGACATGATTCTGTATCTATATCATACACTGATGAGTTCATGAGAAAAGATCTAGGTGAATTAATGCTGACCAGCTATTAATTCAACCAAGCCTCAAACACGCACACTTACATAAGGCTTCTAAAACTTGAATTACAAAAAATGGCATTTACTTCCTGATTACTATAGATTTTTAAACTGAATTGATTGCGTACAGAAGGTAGGTGTCTTCACAATGGCTGGCCCAGTTCTTGCCTGTCTATTTTATCCTTTAATCTAAACTTTAATATTCTTTTTAAATAACTTTTTTATTGTTTTGGAGTTTTTATGATTTTATATTTATTTAATTTTTCTGTTTTTGATTATTTTGGTTTTGTTCACTGTTTACTACATCCTTTTGGTCCAGCTTGTATACATTTTAAATGTCCCTTATGTTGTGCTTAGACAACACCATCATAGAGCCAAAGATGTCCGCTAGTTTTGTGCCAGACCACAAGGCCCCCATGGTTCTGTTCCTGGATAGAGTTTATGGTATTGACAACCAGGATTTCCTGCTCCATGTGCTGGAGGTGGGCTTCTTGCCTGACATGAGGGCTGCTGCCTCTCTGGACACAGTGAGTCAAGAGCTTCTTCTACATTACTGTGTCTCTAGTAATTAAAGATTTAGCTGACGGCTGGAATCTGTTTCCAACAGGCTGCTTTCAGCACGACAGAGATGGCTCTCGCTTTAAACCGCTATCTGTGTACTGCTGTGCTGCCGCTCATCACCAAATGTGCCCCGCTGTTTGCCGGCAGCGACCATCGTGCCATAATGATAGACTCCATGCTGCACACGATCTACAGACTGTCTCGAGGTCGAGCCTTCACAAAGGCACAGAGAGATATTATAGAAGAATGCCTCATGGCTTTGTGCAAGTAAGCTAAAACCTCAACCAAAGATAGCCAGATTTTTAAACTAATATCTTCAGGTTTGTGCCTGAAGGCAGCTTTGTTTTCTCATACCTTCAGAAATCTGCGTCCAGCCATGCTTCAGCACCTGCTGAGACGACTGGTGTTTGACGTACCCATTCTAAATGAGTATGCCAAAAGGCCGCTGAAGGTATGGAAAGGATTGATCATTTTCAAGCAATCAAAACATGAGTTTTACCCTTTTTTTTCACTTTTATTGTCCTGCACCCTGCAGCTGCTGACCAGTCACTATGAGCGCTGTTGGAAATATTACTGCCTCCCAAATGGTTGGGCCAACTTTGGAGTTGCTTCAGAGGAAGAGCTGCATTTGACTCGCAAACTTTTCTGGGGGATCTTTGAATCCCTGGCACACAAGGTGGGGTCACAGCAGCATTATGTAGCTACCAATATATTGATGCCAATTAAACTTCTTCACATTTTACAATGATAAACCAAAAGCTTCAGCATGTCTGATTGGTTTTCTGTGACAAATCAGCACTAAGTCATAATTGGTTTAAGCGATCTGACCCACATGCAGAGAACCACTCCGAGACCAAGGGAAAAAGTTTAACAGGTTTATTGAATGTTGATGAAACACAGAAGTAGGAGCTGGAACTCAGTGGACTGGTGAACCGGAATGTCTGAAGGAGAGGTCACAGTGATCAGTTCAGGGACCGTAGGAAAGTTGACTGAGGCTTGAATAAAGCTAGAGAGAAACTCACGTTTGAGGGGGCTCTTGTTAATCCTTGAATCCAGTCTGTGGGGTTAATCCAGAGAAGAGGGGACTTGTTGGAGAGCGGACAGGTAGACATATGTTGGACCCAGAGGAGTAAAGGAGCAGACTGTCACTTGGTTTTCCGATGAGGACTTGAACGGATCATGTGGAGGTTATCCCCTGCTCAGTGTGTACTCAGTAATCCTTCCAGGGGGAGAAGGTCCAGGTTATCCAGTTACACAGGAAAAGGCTTCCTGCTGAAGAGCAAAGACAAAAACAAGATTAGACTCAGAGAAACAAAGCTTCAGTTAGACTCTGCTAATCGCAGCTTGGCTAGAGTACCCAAAACTGGCAAACACTCTGGCGTCGAGGTAGGGACAGCCCGCTGCTCAAATACTCCTCCGGTAATGATCAAACGAGCCACAGGTGTGCAGGGAGGCCCAACGAGGAACAGGGCACCACCTGGTGGTGGAGAGAGAAAAACACAAAAACAACCCACACAAACTGGATTCCTAACAGAACTTGTAGGAGTGTTCTATGCAGATGAAAATCTAAGAAGTTAAAGGGCAAACTTTGTATACCATGAAAAATGTAGGGATGTCTTGTGGTTTGAACATTGATGACTAACTTGGTTTGGCCTCATTTTATTTTAAATGAGGAACTCAGCCAAACAGAATGGATAGTGTTGGCAAACATTCCCACTTGGATTTAGGTCTGGTCATTTGCTTGATCATAGAAAGTATAAAAAAGCTTTGAGCTCAAATATTTTATTGTAGCTTGTTGGGGTTTTTTTAAGGTTGTTGACTGCCAGGCTCAAACAATTTTTCAGGTTTTTCCAGTATCTTTTAAAATTTTTTTAAAATTTCCCAGGTTTTATTTACATGGGGGGAAAAAAACAGAATACAGTAAAGACCCAAAGCTTCACAACAAAAGCATTTTTAAAGATGCACCACAGAAGAGGTTTAAAATCAGGCAACCAGACTTTCACTTAGTTTTCCTGAAAATGTTTCAACATCTATTCAGGAGTCTTTGTCTATTCTGTCAGCTCACACTAAAGCAATCTAAGGTTTGAGTGCTGATGTTTTTAATCACCTGCTGACCCACCCTGGTTTGCACATTCCAATCAGATGCCAATCAAAGACTCGCCCGTTGTTCTCATTGGTTGTTGGAGTGTACTGTTTTGTATTGGATTTCTGTTTGGCCGTTTGATCTTGAAGAGTGTGCTTGTGTCTCTGTCCAAAATCTGAATATTTTGGTCATCAAAGGTTTGTCTTTCATTCCTGAGGTGCAGTTGTACAGCTGATTTTGCTTTTAATTGCTGGCTCTCCTGTGCAGTTCCATGCAATGGTGTAGTTTATTGTTTGGTTTCTCCAATGTAGGAGAATAAGCAGTTTTCACTGCACTGTGCCTCATAAACAGTGCTGCTTGGCTTGGATTTGGCTATTCTGGCTTTCGGATGAACCCGTTTTCAACTGAGTGTGTTACTGGGTTTGAGATTCACCGATATGCTTGTTTGGAGAAAATCCTGCGTTTCTCTGAAGCTCCTAGCACATCCTCTGGATTTCACAAATGCCACGTATTGGTAACCACATGTTTTGACCAATATGTTCAGATTTAAGACAGAGGGGACAGATTGTTTGGAAGAGGGTTGAAGAAAGCCATCTTTGTTAATGAATAAAAGCCATCACTGAACAGAGAGGGACGATTGCGTTTTGTTTCAACTTTCAAGGGCCTACAACTCGGTCATGGAACACATCTTAAAGAGGTTACACAATAGCACACGGTAAATGGCAAAACATAGATCCTGTAGAAAACCACAGACTTCATTAAACAAGAATGACGGGTGGGTCGTTTATTTGCATCTAACTTGAAATGTGCTGAGAATGGACCTTCAGGTGCTTAAAAACATCAGTGGTCCAACTACATGTTGTAGTTGTTATTACATGTTAGTGCAAGCAGGCAGAATTTACAAAGACTCTTGGATAGGTGTTAAAAAGTTTTTAGAAAACCTTAACGAAAGTCCAGATGTCTCCAGTTTAAGCCTGTTTTATGGCTGACATGACCTGGATGACTGACAGGCACTTAAAAGTGAAAGTATAAATAGTTTTTTTTTTTTTTTTTACATTTATATTTATTATATATCTTTACTGACTAGAAACAATTTTAACATGCTAGAGTGGACCAGTTAGAGTTTTAATTTAGATTAACTAAAGATTACAGTAATAGTAAGGAAATATTCCATGCTCAATCCATTTGTTTTCAAACAATTTTTTTTTTCTTTTTAATCTTCTTTACATATTAATTTTGCCCCTTTGTGTTGGTCTGTCATAAAATATTAACCAAATACATTCAATTTTTTGATTCTGACATCAGAACAAGTAAAATGTTGTTTTGGTATAAATATCTTCTTTAAACAGACAATACTGTATTTTTTTGTTACTACTTTAACATTTTGTCATTTATGATACAGAAATTTGATGCTGAAATTTTCAAGATATCAATGCCCTGCCTCTGCGCCATCGCTGGAGCTATTCCTCCAGATTATGTGGATGCCAGCTATTCCTCCAAAACTGAGAAAAAGGCATCAGTGGATGCAGAAGGAAACTTTGATCCTAAACCAGTTGAGACCACAAAGTAATTTCTTTATTTCTGCGTAATGATTGCATTTTTCAGCTACTTTTTCGTCATAGCTAAGTTTTATCTGATATTTGCCTTTAACAATAGCACCATTATCCCCGAGAGACTGGATACATTTATCAACAAATATGCTGAGTACACCCACGATAAATGGGCTTTTGAAAAGGTAAGACACCTTACTATAACTGTAAATTATATCTTGGATATCCATTGCTGTAATTTAAGACAAAAAAAACAACAAAAAACAGTTTCTTTGATTGCAAATGCTACAGTTATCACAAAAATAAACTTTATTTGTGATAATGAATGTCAGATGTATCTTTTTTGCAGATTCAAAATAACTGGTCATACGGTGAGGTTCTGGATGAGAATGCAAAGACCCATCCCATGCTCAGACCATACAAAACCTTCTCAGAAAAGGTAAACTGTCTCTTTAGCCTTGTTTCACACATTTCCAGAAACTGCCTGGGCGTCACATAGGCTGACTTTCTGTTAAGGACAAAGAGATCTACCGCTGGCCGATTAAAGAATCTATTAAAGCCATGATAGCATGGGAATGGAACATCGAGAAAGCAAGAGAGGAAGAGGAGTCAGAAAAGAAGAAGGCAGCTTCAAGAAAGATTTCCCAGACTGCTCAGGTTTGGAGCTGTTTCGTGTAGTTGTTGTATATCGGTAAGGAGCCATTTCTATGCTATCCAAGAGGATCTTTCTGTTGCAGGCAACGTATGACCCGAGCCATGGCTATAGTCCTCAACCTATTGACATTTCACACATGGCACTTTCTAGAGATCTGCAGGTATGGCGTTGAGGATTTAACAAAGTCCTTCTTTTTTCAAGCTTATAATTAATGATAACTTCCATTTGTTCACAGTCAATGGCAGAGCAGCTGGCCGAGAATTATCATAATACTTGGGGACGCAAGAAAAAGTTGGAGCTTCAAGCAAAAGGTAAAGCATTTTTTGGTATTTTAAATCCTATAGAGCTGCTATTAAATATTTTTGTGATGGTCTGTGTAGGAGGAGGGACACATCCTCTGCTGGTGCCCTACGACACCCTAACAGCAAAAGAGAAGGCCAGAGACCGAGAGAAGGCTTACGAGTTGCTCAAGTTCCTACAGCTCAATGGATATGCTGTCACAAGGTAAAACATCCAGGAACGTTAGCCGAATACTTTTACTCTGATGTTATGTCATGCTCTTCGATGTAATTGTGAAAAAGAAGTATTTGCATGCAAATTGTTTAGGTAAAATTTAAAGCTGCAATATCAAGTAACATTCACTTGCCAGTATCAGGTGAATTGTACTTTCCATAAGATATAACTGTTTTGAAGATATTAACTAACATTTACTTCATTACGTCAAAGTTTTAAGTTAGATTTATTTATACAAATTTAGTAAAGTGTAATTGTTTTTCATAAGCACGAATAGCATTTTACTCAAAATTTTAAGTAACTCTTATATCCCTGTAGTATTTGCTGTTATGAAGTACTGTAATTAAGTAGATATTTTTATTTTCTTGTCCTTGACATATTGATTTACTTCGTTGCATTATGTTACATTACTCACTAATATTAGGTAAACTTTTTTGATAAATGTCACCAAATTAATTGAACCAATAAAGTATATACATTTAATATACATTAAACAGTTTATTTTTCATTTTAAACAGTTTAACAAAGAATTAAATATCCTTTGAATTAAATTGCCCAATCTTTCTTGGGCCAGCCAGAAATTTGATATTCTAACTGGAATCCATCCTTCCATCCATTTTCTGTCGCGCTTAATCCCAGTTGGGGTTGAAAGGGGTGCTGGTGCCTATCTCCAGCTGTCAATGGGCGAGAGGTGGGGTACACCCTGGACAGGTAAACCCTAATAGAGTGTATTGCACAGAAAAGTCACTTTTTTTAAAGTGTAAAAGCAGGAGCACTTCGACTAGAGGCTGGTTTAGACCTGCGTGGCAGAACTAACAGTGACTCCTGGAGAGGTGTTGAAATGTTTACATAAAAACTGAGAGGAAAGGTGTATTTCCATCAGCTTTTTCTAATGCATATTTTAAGAATTGCATCAGAAAAGCTTGATGGAAACGGCAAAGTAGAAAAAAAAAAAGGCTTCATATTTGCTAAAGTTTTTCTGCTCACTTTAGGTGTTTTTTTGGCTTTTGCGAAAAAAGGGTTATTGCACAAAACAGTAGATGGAAACATTTTTTCCGAATCAACGCTGCTTCTTCCTGGATGTTCTTATGATGTGCATAAACATGGCTTGAAGCATCAGCGCCATTACTAGCTGACATGTTGAAGTAAAAACAACTTGCCTAATAGCAACACATTTATCTGTTTTCTGCATTACTGATCTGTGTCCAGAGCTACAGTAGATTGCAGCCTTTATATTCAAGATTGATTTTGTGGATACTCTGGCCTCCGGCTCGACTCAGATACCAATGGCAACTCTGTATAAAGTGAAAAAAGTAAAAACAAAAAAACCTTGTTAAATACAAGCGCAGGCTATGAGAATGCTCAGAAGAGTGCTACAGTTCTGTGTTTTGGCCACAAGTGGCAGCATCATTAGAAAACTCTGTAATGCCTTTAACTACTAAGTAAAAGTCACTTACTCACTATTTATAAGCAAAAAGAATAATTCATCTGCTCCTAAAATATGATAAGACAAAATCTTGAAAAAAATGTAACTTGTTTTTGCACAACCAACAGTTTATATGATAAATGGCCTTTAGTCTACAGTGGTTTATCTTGCTTCTCTTTTTAAGATATTAAATCACCCATTTATAAACATATTCAAACGCTGACATATGCACAATTGTTTTCAGATCTTTTTCTTACATTGTTTAAAAATGGTATTTTAAATACACAAATCTTATCCCCTTTGTGCCTAAAATGCACTTAGATTATTGGAAGAATGACATTTAGAAACTCCAATAGTTAAATAACGTATTGATTCTCATAATTTGTCTACTTCCCTGAGATAGTTTCACCCTCCTCTGCCCCCCCTTAGCTCCACCACTGCCTTTCATACTGAACTAAAACAGGTTTGTTCACTAGAATAAAGAATGTGTCAAGATGTCCTCTCTATGTGTCTTTAGGGGCCTGAAAGACATGGAGTCTGAGATATCGTCCATTGAAAAGAGGTTTGCTTATGGCTTCCTGCAGAAGCTGTTGAAATGGATGGAAATAGCCCAGGAGTTCATAGCTCACCTCGGTACAGTGGAGCAAAATTGGAAATAACAATTACATGAGTGTTTTGCATATCTAAAAAAAAAAATGCATTGATGTTGGAGAAAAAAATAAAACTTTTTTAAGCCAGTGCTAATGTAATATTGCCATGATTTGCTTTGTGTTTTATAGAGGCTGTGGTGAGCAGTGGACGAGTGGAAAAGTCTCCTCATGAGCAAGAAATCAAATTCTTTGCTAAGGTAAGGCTACTGTGTAACCATTATGACATTTTCAAGGCTTACCCTCATTGTGGTACTAATGAAAAATACATTTTTGTAGATCTTGATGCCTTTAATCAATCAGTACTTCAAAAATCACTGCCTCTACTTCCTATCAACACCTGCAAAAGTCCTCGGTAGCGGCGGTCATTCTTCCAATAAGGAGAAGGAGATGATTGCAAGGTGCGTTCTCTCATCTTTAGAGATGTATAGCTTGGTTGAGCTTCTCTACTTTTCTTAACTCCCCTCACTTTATTATTCTCGTCTTTTCTTGGATGTCTCTTTGCTTTTTTCCTTGCTTGTCATAGTATCTTCTGTAAAATGGCTGCTTTGGTGAGGCACAGAGTTTCTCTCTTTGGTAAGATGCAGATCTATTTCTAATTCTTTTGTTGCCCGTATACTTTCCTGAGTCATCAGCCCTCTTTTGACTCGGCCCTGAAAAACTCTAAATAAATGAATATATGCTGAGTTTATTTCAAAATAAATCAACCTATGCTTGTTTATGTAGGAACGGATGCTTCTGCAATAGTAAACTGTCTTCACATCCTGGCTCGTTCTTTGGACGCAAGGTTTGCTGCTTCTGAAAACCTCTCTGGATTAATGCATCTTTATTTCTCTCTTTGAGTTTGATGTTTCTGCATTTATGTTTTGTGCTCTTGAAGGACTGTGATGAAATCAGGGCCTGAGATTGTGAAAGCAGGCTTGCGGTCATTCTTTGAGAGTGCTGCCGATGATGTGGAGAAGATGGTGGAGAACCTCAAACTGGGCAAAGTATCCAAAGGCAACCAAGTACATTAAGTTTTAAATTATTTCCAACATTTAACTGCTTAGGACACAAAATGAAACTGGAATTTAATCTAAATCCTGAATGCTGTCTGCCTTCTCCATGAAAGCAAGTGAAAGGTGTTTCGCAGAATATCAACTACACGACTATTGCCCTGCTGCCGGTGCTTACCTCTCTTTTTGATCACATCGCCCAGCATCAGTTTGGAGATGATGTCATTTGTGAGTTTTCTTACCATTGTTTTTAAATTAATTGTTTATAATAATTTAACCTGACTCTACTGTATATGCCTCTGGTTATTTGTATGTAGTGGATGATCTGCAGATTTCCTGTTATCGCATCATGTGTAGCATCTACTCAGTTGGGACCGTCAAGAACCCACATGTTGAGAGGTAACTTGAATGATGTACACAATGGTGCTACAGTAGTAAGGAGAATGACACCTTTTTAGTAATTGTCCCACAGCCTGACCTCTAAATTATGGAAATATGTAAGTATGGAAAAAAAGGCATAGGATTGAAGTAGGGTTAAAGGAATAGTACACCCAAAACATGATTAGCCTTCATTTTCTACTCACCCCCATGCTGAACAACACTCTAGAGTACTTTTTTGATATCTCAAATGCATCTGGAGATCTGGGAGGCTTCTTGCTGTCTGCTGACATTCAAATAATGGAGGTCTATGGCGCCCCAGACAGAAAGGTCCATAAAAGTCCACAAAAAACGTGTCAATATTCCTCCATACTGCTCGTCCAATGTATTCCAAGTGTCCTAGGTGGGTAGCATCCAGAATTTACTCGAAACAAAGTCATTTAGAATGTTTTTAGAGCATAAACAGTAGTGTATAGGATTTCCTGAAAGCGCGCACCTGCGCGTTCATGACGCTACGGAAGCCGGCAGACTAAACCAGACGAAAGTGCGCATTCAGCATCTGCTCTGCCAATAATGCAAGCGTAGAAGAAGAAATGTGCTGTTTACCTGTGCAAAGAAAGAAACAACGAAAGAAAAATGTCTGAGGACTTCAGTGTTGAGGAAGAGCATGAGTTCTTTGCCGAGCTGAATGCGCACTTTCATCTGGTTTGGTCTGCCGCGGTTTCCGTAGCGTCGTGAACGCGCTTTCAGGAAATCCTATACACTATTGTTTATGCTCTAAAAACATTCTAAATGACTTTGTTTCGAGTAAATTCTGGATGCTACCCACTCAGGACACTTGGAATACATTGGACGAGCAGTATGGAGGAATATTGAAACGTTTTTTGTGGACTTTTATGGACCTTTCTGTCTCGGTCACCATAGACCTCCATTATTTGAATGTCAGCAGACAGCAAGAAGCCTCCCAGATCTCCAGATGCATTTGAGATATCAAAGTAGTAGAAAATGAGTAGAAAATGAAGGCTAATCATGTTTTGGGTGTACTATTCCTTTAATATGGTGATAATGCAGTATCTAAAAATGAATAAATTCTCCAACTGTCTCTCTAAGTGGGGTTGTGATGTGATCCTGTAAATATACTGTATGAAGGTATTCAACTAATCAACACAGTGAAATAAACGGAGATCGTGGGATTTCACTCAGTTGGCACTTTATTTTTATCAAAGAGAGAACAGTTCATCATACGGCCCTTATTTCATGGTAATCAGCCCTGTTCTGCCTGGGCAGCGTTCGTTCCCCCTTACTTACAATAATGAAAACTAATTACAGACACTTTGGTTAAACTGTAACATCTTATGAATAAACCTTGAGAAATAATCTTTATTATGGGAAGAAGTATTTCTTGAATGCAAAACTCTTCTGACTCAGACATTTTGTGGCCTTGCAGGTGAAACACACTAAGTAAAAACTTGTATAGTGAGTTAATAGCATTAATCAATATATCAAATAAGTAAGTACATTTTCTGACCACAAGAGCCACAATATATAGGTAAATGCAGCCATTGTTTATGTAGTTATTTATTTATGTATTTATTTGCTTAATACATGATTTGAATATATAATGTATCATTAAATTGTAAAATGCACCATTGAATTAGAAAAATTCTCAATAAATCATTAAAAGTACATTTAAAAGGATTAACCAAAAGATACAATGCGTTTTTGCAAAACAAAATGTATTTAAAACGTAATAAATCCATCTAATAAAGATAATTGTTTAACTAATATTCAAGTAGAAATATAAGGTGTAGTTATTTTATGTATTTTTGAGGGTGCAAGCCCGTCTGTTACATTGCAGAACCCCTAGTTTAAATCATTGGTGTCCAAACTTTTTGATATTAGGGCCAAAAGTGTCCCGTAAAACGTGCGTAAGGGCACCAAAAATTTTTTAATTTTTACTGAATTAATACTTAATTTTTTTTTTTCATTTTAGCCTTCATGAAAACAAATGACCACACATTACTTAATACACAATAAAGGAGCTCTTGTAATATTTAATTAAACAAATAAAGTGGACAGATTTCGGTGGAAAAGTGCTCTGTTAATCATTGTACCCTGAATTGGCTTGAAGGTTGCTTTGCTTACAAAAATAAATATATAAACAAGAACCAAAATTTTGGCGGTGATGTGACATGGTATGGATTAATCTTCTTTTATGATTTGCAACCATGTCCGCTTTTGATAAACCACTGAATGTTTGTAGTCCTATTTTCTGCTTAAATTCAAAGCCAGGCTAAAACCCTTGACTGACAACTTAAGTCTACTTAAAAAAAAAAAAAAGAGATAATTAATTTAAATGATGACATCCTGGATTAATAAATAATAATAAACAAATAATTAATAATAAAAAACAAGGCCACACATTTAGTATCACCCTAACATTTAGTACATGCACTGTTTAAAACCCCCAAGCCCCTTGGTCACACTTTGGAACATGAGTGTAGAAAAATATTACATTTTTATCCGAATAATGTCTAACTCAGATGTTTTTTTTTGTTACCAGGCAGAGACCAGCACTTGGGGAGTGTCTAGCTCATCTTGCAGCAGCAATGCCTGTGGCCTACTTAGAGCCTCATCTAAATGAATTTAACGCATTCTCTGTGTACACCACAAAGACGCCAAGGGAGAGAGCCAGTGAGATTAAATTCTTTTACTACTCATCTAATTCCTTACTCAGAATGAAAGTCTTTCTAATTTTTCTTTTACTGCTTCTCTTGCCAAGTCCTCGGTCTTCCTAATGCGGTCCAAGAGTTATGTCCTGACATTCCACCGCTGGACCTTCTGCTAAAGGAGATTGGAGACTTGGCAGAATCAGGGGCCCGCTATACTGAAATGCCTCATGTCATTGAAATCACTTTACCCATGCTGTGCAACTACCTGCCTCGGTGGTGGGAAAGGGGACCCGAAAACTTCCCTGAGATGCAGGATCAACTCTGCACCGAGGTTACATCAGAACATCTGAATCAGCTTCTGGGCAGCATCATGAAAATTGTAGTCAACAATCTGGGTATTGATGAAGCCTCATGGATGAAGAGGTTGGCTGGTGAGCGCTTCATAAACCTACTTTAAAGGACTAAATTAGAATTTCTGTTCAGGTGACATGGCTAAATTTGCTTTTTCTGATAGTGTTTTCCCAGCCCATTGTAAGCAGGGCAAAGCCAGAAATGCTTAAATCCCACTTCATTCCCACAATGGAGAAGCTGAAGAAACGCACGTCAAAGGTGGTGGCTGAGGAGGACCATTTACGGATGGAGGGGAAATCAGAGGGGGATGAGGAAGATGGGACCATACGGGACGAGTTCGCTGTGCTCTGCAGAGACTTGTATGCTCTCTATCCTCTACTTATTCGCTATGTGGACAACAACAGGTACGGGAAAATTACCAGCATCATGTTAAGCTTCTTAACCAGGATTCCTACTTTTTTTCTGCCTTGCCTTTTCCTCTAAAAGCTGTTAGCCTAAGCAGTAAAGTCATTCCTTCATAACAGAGCGAGGTGGTTGACCTGCCCAGACCCAGATGCTGAAGAACTCTTTCGAATGGCTGGAGAAGTCTTTATTTTCTGGTCCAAATCACACGTGAGTTTGTTCATCTGGCCTTTAAATATCAAGCAGCAGTTGGAAAGTTAACCTCAATCATTTAACATTTTTTTGCTTTCAGAACTTCAAACGAGAAGAACAGAACTTTGTGGTGATGAATGAGATCAATAACATGTCATTCCTAACTGCTGACAGCAAGAGCAAAATGAGCAAGGTGAGATATTGCTGAATTTCATTTTAGGCACTGTTTTTACCTTTGATGTCATAAGTCATTGTTTTAACATTTACAGATACTTTTACATTTTTGTGAAACTTAATTGGTCTCTATCAAATTTACAGGCAGTTGATATTTTAATTAATCAGTTCAAAAGCTGTAATAATATTATGGTTGCTGATGTTTTTATGTGGTTTCTTGTGATAACTCTAAAGAGAAAGCAACTCTTTATATCTTGATTCAAGGATGATCAAAATAATCTTTGCATGTTAATGAGATATTTACTAGAGGGAATTTTTTTTTTAGTTTTTGGTTACTTGAGGTAACTATGGTGGATTTCCATGGAAGAATTTATTTTCCTTGCCCTTAAAGATAAAGCATTTTCTTATGCAGGGTGCATTCCCTAAACCAGCGGTCTGCAACCTTTACAATCCAAAAGGCCATGTTTGTCACTAGTTAGCTAAAAAAAACTTTATAGTAGGGAAAATTTTAAGACCTTTTTTTATGACCATGTCACTTTTTAAAATTTTCTGTTTCAAGGAAACAAATAAACAACTTGCAAAAATCAATAAATGAGTTGATTCTTTTGAAAAATTATATATAAAAAAAATTCCAACTTATAAAAGATCTGAAAAATAAATATTTCTGTGATACTTAGAGTCAATTTTGGGGGAAATTCTATGTCATTAGTTGGTGGAGAACATGTATTTGTTAGTATATCTATTTATTCATTCTTCTTAAAAAAAATGTCCTTAAAAGTGGATAGCATCTATCTTTACTGAGAAGACTTTAATTCAATTTAACCAACTGAACATATCTGGTAAGAAATGGCCTCCACCGATGCTTCCAATCCAACTTGAAAAACTCACCTTGAAAAGTTCCTCAGAGAAAAGGAGAAATTAACATTCTTATGTGTCTCATATGCACTAACTGATTTACAAATCTCATTACTCTTTATTTATTTATATAATTAATCTATATATAGATATGTATGACTATCAGAAGGTTAAGAAATATGCAGGATATTAGAAAATAGCAAGATTTTTATTAGTAACATATTTGACATTTGAAATGACATTATGACAGCAATAAAGACGAACTATATTCGGATATTGTTATTAGACAATGCTAGTTTTCTAATTAAACAGTAATTCTGACCTCCTGGTTACCCATAATGCAACAGAAATTTTGATTATCTTGTTATCAAATCAACAGGTAGTTTTTCAATGACAATAAAACCCCCAACATAACATTGTATTTTGAGCCTATGAAATAAAACACTAATAAGAGATTTTAAATGTTCCAGATGATGGTTAAACATTCAATCGTCCTATTTTGGTTAGACGTGTCATCATTTACAGCTCTATGAAAGCACAAAAAATGATTAAAAAGTGAATTGTATAGCAATACTTGTTAACCAAACTGGGTTGAAAATAATGACACTGAAGTAATCCATCTAGTGACTTCAAGATCAAAGCATTTTCCCAATAGCAAAATGTCTCATTATCATGAGTTCATTATATTTCTTATTTCAAGAAAACCACATAGAGGCCATTTAAAGTCTATATAACTACCCTTGGGTTCTGTGATATGTTTTAAAGAAAAAGAAAATGTAATTTTTGGCCATATTTAAAAACAAACTAAACTGTAATTCTATGGTATGTCTGGTTTTGCAAATGGTGGACTCTTTTTACAGGGCTCGGTGGAATGTGTTATAGTTTGCTGTATTTTCTCAAGGCTTGTATATTAGCTCCCTTTATTTATTCCAAAGAGTAGCAGTTGTGTTAACGATATTCTCTCTCTGGCTGTCCTCTGTGCTCTTCTTTTGGGTTGCGGCTGTGTTTCCAGGGCGGTGACACAGAGGTTAGACTTTTTTCTGCACGATCGCTGTGCTGACCGCATGGCACCTCACTTCTGGGGGAAATTTTCATCAACCCCTCCGGCACACTGGCACATCTGATCCACATTCACCTTTGATCTACAAAGAACACCAATGATCGTGCATACACTTACTTTCATTCTGACAGAGCCGGCCCAAGAATTTTTGAGGCCCCTCAGCAGAACTTGATTCAGGGTCCCAATTTAATTTGAAATTCTTGTTTAACTCTAAGGCATCAGGTTTATAGCATTAAGTTCTGTAAAAGCACAGTTTATTTTCTTAAAGACCAACTTTGATTGTCTGATGGTTCTGCTGGTATTTCAGAGAAACGCAAAAACATGATTTTTTTTTTTTTACAATCAAAAGTTTAATTGCTGGAATATAAAAAAAAAGTTTTGGATATTTGGAAATTTGTTCTTTTCTTTTTTTTTTTATCTCAGGTATGATTCAATTTAAAATCACCTTCTTCCTTTAGTCATTAAGGACGAAAACAAAACCTCTGGCTGTTATAGAACAGATCAATGTTTTTTTTCTTTTGATCAACTTAAGTCTCAATCAAACACTAAATCCTTCTCAGGATTTTATTAAAATTGAATTGCTAGCTCGAATGTAATATCCTAACATAAAAAAAATAAATAAAAATAGAATGGGATTTTATTCTCATATAATTGCACGCATATAAAGTGTTTTAGGGGACTCCTTATTTATTTAACCACCTTGGATACTGTATTATCCAGACTATAAGCTGCTACTTTTTCCCTACGCTTTGAACTATGCAGCTTATAAGAAGGTGATCTTTTTCTGTGGATTTTTCCGAACCTCCAGAGGGGAAAGTCAAAGTTGGAAATGAAAGAATAAGGGGCTAATTTTTATCTAGCACAATAACATACTAGCGGCAGGCACGACGGAGAAGAAATGTCCCGAATTCACACATTTTGCCATTTATTTGCGGCATTAAACTTGCCGAACCAATGAAGAGATCGGGCTCAAGTCCTGCAGAGCTGAAATAAATAAAGCCCCGTCTTTCATTAGAAGCTCTTACTGCTGCTCTTTGTCCCTACTCCAGGGGCGATATGCAGAGCTCCCCTACAGGTTTGGTGGGAGACAGTTCGGTAGATATCAGCGACTTATAGACCGGTACGGTTATATCTATGTATCTTTCCAGTTTTTAAAAATAATTAAGTGGGCTTATAGTGAGCTGCCCTCTATAATCCGAAAAAAATAAAGACTATGTTAAGTTTAAGTTTACATTTTTTTCTTTAATTGAATCGCATATCATAGCATAGCACGGAATAGCATTCGAGGACGAAATTACCCATTTAGTCCTGTTGTTATAGTTTCATTTTTTATTTGCTATTTTTCCTTTTTTTTTTAAACAACAGATTTATGCAACGGCTCTACTGTAGAACACAGCAAATCCTGCAAGCTTTTAAGAGAAAATCATTTATTTGTTTAGCAGTAAGTGCCCCTACATCATTATTTAATTTAAAAGCCACCCCGTCCACAGAAATTGACAGACATCATTAAACTAACTACATTTAGTTAAGACTTTTAGATGAATGCTAGGAAATTTGGTATAAAAAAAAAAAAAAAAAAAAAAAGAATAAAGTTTTGACTTAAAATTTATCCGAATTGTATTTTAAACATTAAAGCAAATATGAACTTTGGATATATAAAATTCAGTGTGTGAGCTTTAGAAGTTTAGAGCCCCCTGCTGGCTGGGGGGTCTTTCTAAAAAGCTTAGAGTAAATAGTCTTGGGCCAGCTCTGTATTTGTTCCTAGTTACAGACACATACAAAGCCAAACACTTACATAGAGACATTTCTAACTCCACTTTAACTTGTGAAATCAAAAAATGAATAATAGCAAGTTAAAGATGCTCACTTTCTAAGAGGATCCCAAACACATACAGTCTGCCTGTGGGCTGTTGCCAGTCCTGCCAGTGTGTAAGGAGGGGAGTCTGGAGGCGCTTGATGAAAGTAAACATCTGTAGAGTTGGGCTCATGGCACTGGTCTTTACATGGATCCAACTGAAAGCTCAGTGCCATCATCCTCTCACTGAGTTTACCCATTTTATCTGTTATAGCTGAGTTGGGGACTTCTTGTTTGCTTTTTTTTTTACTGTCATTGGAGGTAGTAGAGCTGTATGTTTCTGTAATGTAGTTTTTTGCCTCTAGGGGACGATGTTAGTCTTCTCTGTGCTCTTTCTTTTCTCCTCCCTTAAAATGCCATTGGACATCATGGCTTAGTTTCCTCTAGACTTACAGCTTTGCAGACTAATACATGGTTTGATGCTTAATATCACAGAAGTAGGTTTTCTCACACCTGTTGGGTTCCCTCTTGAAATTAAAAGGACCATGAACCTGACTAAAACATTAATTCACACTTATTTTTATGACTTCTCTAAAATGTTTGCACCCTCTGAACTACCTCTGTGTGACATGAAATATATTTTGCTTGATAGCGGTTGCTGTTAGAAGTGGATATCCCTTATGGTAGCAGGGGTTGATAAAAATGTCCATGTTTGATAAGTTAAAAAAAAAAAGTTTAATGATGAATCATCTAAAATTTGCACTCAACTTTGGTTTCAGTTTTATTTCCATTAAAATCCCACAGAAAATACTTTTTTTTTAAAGTAAAAAATAAATCTGTATAGACTTTAATCATACTGTTGATATTTACTCTGTGCTGCATTAGATACATCACCATTTGGCACACCTAATATAGCGATGAGTTTAAAGGAATAGTACACCCAAAACATGATTAGCCTTCATTTTCTACTCACCCCCATGCTGAACAACACCCTGGAGTACTTTTTTGATATCTCAAATGCATCTGGAGATCTGGGAGGCTTCTTGCTGTCTGCTGACATTCAAATAATGGAGGTCTATGGCGCCCGAGACAGAAAGGTCCATAAAAGTCCACAAAAAACGTTTCAATATTCCTCCATACTGCTCGTCCAATGTATTCCAAGTGTCCTGAGTGGGTAGCATCCAGAATTTACTCGAAACAAAGTCATTTAGAATGTTTTTAGAGCATAAACAGTAGTGTATAGGATTTCCTGAAAGCGTGCACCTGCGTGTTCACAACGCTACGGAAGCCGGCAGACCAAACCCGATGAAAGTGCGCATTCAGCGTCTGCTCTGCCAATAATGCAAGCGTAGAAGAAGAAATGTGCTGTTTACCTGTGCAAAGAAAAATGTCTGAGGACTTCAGTGTTGAGGAAGAGCATGAGTTCTTTGCCGAGCTGAATGCGCACTTTCGTCTGGTTTGGTCTGCTGCGGTTTCCGTAGCGTCGTGAACGCGCTTTCAGGAAATCCTATACACTACTGTTTATGCTCTAAAAACATTCTAAATGACTTTGTTTCGAGTAAATTATGGATGCTACCCATTCAGGACACTTGGAATACATTGGACGAGCAGTATGGAGGAATATTGAAACGTTTTTTTTGTGGACTTTTATGGACCTTTCTGCCTCGGGCGCTGGGCACCTCCATTATTTGAATGTCAGCAGACAGCAAGAAGCCTCCCAGATCTCCAGATGCATTTGAGATATCAAAAAAGTACTCTAGAGTGTTGTTCAGCATGGGGGTGAGTAGAAAATGAAGGCTAATCATGTTTTGGGTGTACTATTCCTTTAAAGCTTTCACCCTCAACTGTGGTGTTATGTCTGCTAGATGTATTTGGTGCTTCCAAATTTGCAGCCTCATACTGTCACAGTAAGGTTATTGTCCTTTTATATGACAGGTTGGACCCTTCCAGGGTTAAAAAAAACAGCAGCTAAATTTATTCAAGCTTTTAATTTATTTCAAAGTCATTTTTTGGTGATTTTCGTGTGACTGGTTAACAGCTTACAATAAAATCCAAATTTATTCCAGCAGAAAAATCTCACATGGGAAAGTAAAAAAACAAAAAACAAACAAATACAAAACAGAAAAAAACCCACAACTTTTCATTTTCATACAATCACATCCAATCTTAATACATAATTGTCCTAAAAATGGACAAGGATACAACTATTGTATAGAAATACTTTTAGTGTGTTTTAGGGGAGCGGCGGCCTAGTAGTTAGGGCATTGTGCTTGGAATCCAGAGGTTCTGAATTCAAGCACCACTTCCACAGACTGCCACTCTATTTCCCTGAGCAAAATACCCTTAACCCCACAATGCTCTCCGGGCACCACACAATGGCAGCCCACTTCTCCCAAGGGGATGGGTTAAATGCAGAGAGTTCATTTCTCCATTGTGAGATCAATAAAGTTCTATATATGGCAGAGTGGTGGCCTAGTGGTTAGGGCATAGAACTTGGAATCCAGAGGTTCTGAGTTTGAGCCCCACCCCCACAGACTGCCACTCTGGGTCCCTGAGCAAAGACCCTTAACCCCACACTGCTTCCGGGGCGCTGCACAATGGCAGCCCACTGTTGGTGATGGGTTGGTGGATGGGTTAAATGCAGAGAGTTAATTTTGTTGTGCTGTACTTGTGACAGTGTCATTAAAATGACACTGTCACACTTCCAGTTTCTCCTGCTCATTTAAAGTATGTGACAATATTTTCTTAGAGCCTAGATTTTTAATTTGATCTTTATAATTGACAAACATTTTACTTAACGAAAAACAACAGACGGGTATAATGTACTCTCACTATGATCTCTGAAGTGTTATCAGGATTTTAACTGGAACATTAACATTGATTGGATTAAACTCAACTTGAACATTTAAGCTGCAAGCACTCGAGAACGGTTTAGTGTAAAGTGATTGATAGAAAAAAAATATAGTCAAGATTGTCAGGGTTGTTTTTTTACAACCCTGAAAGAAAAGCTAAAAAAACTTTATAAATTAAAGGCTATTTTTTTTTTGTTTTTTTTAATACATCATTTCGACTCTAACCACAGTTAAAACACAAAACTTTGATAGTCATTGAAGGTCCGGGCTTCACTAAAAATCACCTAATGTCTTCTGTAAATTACACTAAGGGATCCATCGTGCTGTTTATGTGATTCTCTTCCAAAAACCGTGGAAACCCTGAAAGAGTCCTTCGCATTCTGAACAGTGTTAAATACCACAACATTTTTAATACAAATATGGTCGCCAGAAAATAGATAATCACAGGGTCATCCAAAAGAATAATGATGATAATGATTCAAGATACAGAAAAATTAACATAAAAAGATAAAAGGTTCAGAAATCAGCTATGTTCTATTATTGTCTCATTCCCCAAACTTAAATAATTTACATGCAGAAAGCCCACAAGGTGAGCTAAACAGACAGAGCATAAGAGAGCCCGGTGAATGGTCTCTAAAGAGAAGGTGAGAAAAGCGAATGGTCAAAGACTTCTTTCTGTTTATTCTAAGTGTAAAAATAAATTATTGCTTTTAAAAAGTGGCAGATACAAAGTATTAACAGTATTGGCATCAACACTTGTTGCATATTAAAAATGAGTATTTCTTAACATCCCCCACTAAATGAAATCTTTCTCACACAGTCATTAGATCCATGAACAGATGAAACCATGTCAGGTTGTTTTTCATAGTACAAACTGTAATAGTGTTTTGCTGAACATTTATTTATCTTTTACTGCTTTAAGGATGGAAAACATCAACGGTTTTATAGAGCATGTATAATGATGGAGGAAATATATTCATATCCTAAGGTACCTTCGTGTACCACACATTAGACCTCTCATATTAATCTGTCAACTTTGGAGGAATCCAGAAAGAGCAGCTAACAGAAGAATTGAACTCTTACAAAACAAAAACGCATAGTTTGAGAAGTGCACAGTGATATAAACCAAAAAAACAGATGTTTGGTTGTTTAACTGCATGCATCATACAGGTTTAACATGAACACATATTCTCTAACAACATACAATATTATAACTTTTAACAAAGTTAACAAGTAAGAGTGCTTAGAGAATACTAAATGGGTACCTGAGTGAATAATTTTTTTTGCATGCTCATGCTCATGTAAAAGTGATATATTTGTTTTAATAAGATCCATTCTTTTCAGACTTCCTCTCCCTTATGACACCACTTTGCTCTCAAGTTTTCTTTGCACCCACAGTTTATCCCTCTGAGCTCAGAGAAATAGTAAACACATATTTTGATTGTTTTTCTAAAATTTATGCTCAAATGTAATATTTTACCTATGCATAACAGTCAGATCTTTACCAAGAATCCTAAATTATGTTAGTTAGGCATTTCTGTTGTTATCCAAGTAACCTGCTTTAAAGTCTGCAGTGCCTTGCAGAAGTAATCCTACTCTTTAAACACGTTTTCATACATTACAAACACAAACTTGTCCAAAGACTAAAACAAGAACCATATGATAGCTAAGTTCAACGGCTGTAATGTTTTGAATATGTTTTACGATTAGAACTTGCAAAGCGGGATGTGCCTCTGTACTCTGATAAAACGTGCATCAATTTGCCTTTCAGTTAGTAGCTGTACTTGTGTGTAATTTATTCTCAGAATAATTCCAGCCACAGAGGTTTTTAAGAGAGCTATAGTGAAGAAAACTGCACTAGGAAGACTAAGAAACACACCAAACAGCTCAGGGATAAGGCTATAGCTAGGACCAATGGTAGGTCTGCATGACCTGCAGAAATCAACTGCACAGGAGCAAGAATCTGTCAACAGGCAGAACTCATCTTGCACAATTTTCTACCTTCACTTTGCCTCATCAGATGGAACTTTTTGGGCCAAAATGTCTGAGGAAAATGTCCCATCACCATAGAAAAACACAGCGCTGGAACAATCATGCTGAGGGAAGGTTTTTCTCTGGTAAGGGAGCTTGTAAAAGCTGATAGGGAGCTGGATTGAGTCACATAATCCATAAAACATAATCCTCAAATTACCCATTAGAAACTCCAAAAGAATTGAGACTTGAACCTTTTCATAATTAACGCCCTATTGCAGCATTATTTTTATAGTGGTTTCCTCTACTCCTATACTGTTTACATTCTGATGCACTCTATAATTCCATCATTGTAAGCTGTAAGCAATGTTATTTCATTCTGTATAAACTCTCGGTACACAATAACAATAAAGTTGGTCTAAATCTAAGACCAGGGTTGAGGTTCGGCCGCACAGCACCGTAGTAATTACTGAAGGGTTTATAGCAATACTTGATCATGTTATGATTTTCCAGACCTAAATCAGATTAAGAACTGGTGGCGAGACCTTAAAAACGTCTGCTCACAATTTTCAACCAATATAACTTTGTTAAAGACATTTTGAATGGAAGAGAGGCCAAAAATATATTTTTTTCTAGCAGAAGGAGGTTCTTCAAAGAATACAAATATTAAGATTGAATATGACTCAATGACGCACTTGCACAATGCATGCAACTCTTTTAAAAGACACCGGAATGGGACTTGTATGAAGTGGTGGGACATTTTGCAAGGCACTGCAGTTTTAAAACATCAAAAAGTTTAGGTTATTGTTAAAAAAAAATGCTTTTTTTAAGTCTCAGTTAAGACTAAAAATTCCAACTTTCACATGTAAATAGATGTATCATACATAGTAATCTATCTTTTGAGAATTGCTATTTTCTGCTTTATGTTCTATATATAATGAGGTATGCATGTCCAAGGTGTTACAGTTCAAAGATTATAGGGAATATTATGAATTCTTTTGGTCTGATGTGGTTCCTTTTCCCAGGGTGGAGGCTCAGACACCGAGCGCACCAAGAAGAAGAAACGGGGAGATCGTTACTCTGTTCAAACATCCCTTATTGTTGCTGCCTTAAAGAAGATGCTCCCCATAGGCCTGAACATGTGCTCTCCTGCTGATCAGGAGCTCATCAACTTAGCCAAAATCCGCTACTCTTTAGTAATGTCTCTTTATTATTTATTTTGTCTAGTAACTATTTAGTTATGGAGATAGCTGTTGCTCACAAAGCTGTTTGTTTTTACTTTACAGAGAGACACAGATGAAGAAGTAAGAGAGTTTCTGCAGAACAACCTCCATCTTCAGGGAAAGGTGTAATATCTGCCACTGTGACCAAAGGGTTATTTTTTAAGATTAAAGGTTTGGCATGTTGGTCAATAGATAATTAGGAATTTAGCATCTGAGGAATGTCTGTGTCCCTTTTTTGTGGAAAGGTGGACAACCCCTCCATGCGCTGGCAGATGGCCCTGTACAAAGAGATGGCAGGAAAGGCTGAAGATGCTGACGCTCCAGTGAAAGTTGTGAAGAGAGTACAGGAGGTGTCCGCTGTCCTTTATCACCTGGAAGTGGTGAGTGGTCCAGAGCAAATGTTCAATGTTATATCATCTGTTTCATTGCTGTTTTACCTTCAGTGTCTCTCTTCCTGTAGTATTTTATTGCAAAATATCTTATTATACTGGACTTGCCTTTAGTGAATTTGATTTCTGTCTGTAAAAGACGGAGCATCCTTTTAAGTCCAAGAAGATGGTGTGGCACAAACTGTTGTCTAAGCAGAGACGCAGAGCCGTGGTGGCCTGCTTCAGAATGACACCGCTCTACAACATTGCAAGGTAAGAAACCTAAACTTATGTTAGACATTTACTGAATGGGTCGAACACTTATGATGGCTAACAGACATATTGTCCGACTCCTTTTCTTTCAGGCACAGAGCTTCAAACATGTTTCTTGAGGGATACAAACGCAACTGGATTTACACGGAGGGTTTCTCATTTGAGGACAGGATGATAGATGATTTATCTGTGAGTGACTCATGTTTTATCTGGATGAGGATTTTCATAGTTATCTCTTACATTTGCTTGTCCTCTAATGTCTAGAAAGCAATGGAGCAGGAGGAGGTAGAGGAGGAAGAAGAGAAGAAAGAAACAAAACCGGATCCCCTCCACCAACTTATTCTCCACTTTAGTCGAACAGCCCTGACAGAAAAGAGGTCAGTCAGACCCCCAGTGGTTCACAAGGGTTGATTCACTCAGAATGCTGTCTTGTCATGACTCAACATTGTCCTCTTTTCATTTAATTCTAGTAAACTTGATACAGATCATCTCTACATGGCGTATGCGGACATTATGGCAAAAGTTCGTCCAAACATTAAACCCCAGCCATGAGCTTTGATATTTGGTATCGTGTTTTCTCAAAAACTAAAATAATTTTTGCTATATGTCATTGTCTTTATTTTAGAGTTGCCATATTGGTGAGGAAGAAGAAGGTGGAGACGAAATGATGGAACAATCTGAAGATGAGATGCCCTTTGAGGTGCGACAGTCAGAACTGGTAATGGGCGGCCAGGGGCTAGGGACCAGACACACGGTGGAGCGGTAGACTTCAATGCATCGAGTGACCTCATCATCGGAGCATTTACACCACAACCACATCTCTCTCTTTCTTTCTGTCCTGTTGCGTCATCTTTATGTGTTTTTTGACAGCTCTGCTTTATTCATCACTAGTTTCCTAATTTACTAACCACAAAGTATTAACTGTGGCAAGTCTCTCCCTAACCTTTATTTTGAGTTGTTTATTTAGTCATTCAAATATAGATTTATTAGTGCGCTTTCACTTTTGTCTCTGTTCTGCTAGAAAGCAAAGTTAATGTCTCCGAAAGGGACAAAAAGTCATATAGAAGCTACAGAAACAAAATATCCCAAAACCAGAACATTTCCACCATTATTGAGTGTCAGTATGATAAGTTTTTTTTTTTTTTCTTAAGTGCGGTAAGTTTTATCTCAGATAAAACGAAACGCAGCTTCTTAAATTTCAGTGGTTTCCGCAAGACATTGGGGATTGTCAATGTGTGGTTGGGTAACAGTGAGAAATAACATACAGTATTCACATTAGTCTTTAAATAACAGAAAAATGAAAGTAGTAATGAATGTCATAATTTCCATTATTTGTCATTTATCCACTATTAGTTTAATCAATTTCAATTTATTTTACTGGCAGCGGATTTTTTTCTGTCTGTATATACATATATATCTCCCCAGGTTATCTTTATCCAATATTAAAATGTATCGATGATCTGAAACATTCAAGTGGGAAAGGAGAAGGTACTTTCTTTAGCTTTAACTAATGTAACTGCAATAATATCCAATAATTCTCTTTCTCATGGCTTTTTAAACCTATAAACTAAACCTATGAACTAAGATTAAAATGTAAATGTTTTTGGGTAAAGGATACAGTATGCAAGAAAAGGTTGGAGCTATGTTTATCTGATTTTGCTTCACTAATAATAATGTGTGGGCGGGGCATAGCTGGCAACCCTGGCTGTGTTGGAGCAGGCCATCACTGCTTTCCACGCGAGTATCAGGCCGTGCACTCATTTGTTCCCCCTGTGCTGACTCCATAAGCTCAAATATCAGTCCAGTCAGCTTTATCCCTTTCCAATAGGCATTTCTGTGCTTTGTCATGACATATCTTTTTGCACAACTAAAAGGTTTATGAGTCCAAAAACGGCTTTAAAATGTTTCCAAACACTTACAGCAAACTGGGGAGTCAGACATGCTAAAATTGAAAATTTTTAAACCAATCTGAACCCATAAAATATCTGAAGATGCTTTGATGCGCAGTCATTCCTCCCAGTTTAAATTGAAATCTATTGTTTCTCTCTCTCTCGCTCCATCTAATGTCCCTCACCTTCATAACAGCCGTCTTATTAACCGGATGCTACTGACCAATTCTTCCCTCCCCCACTCACATAGCCAACTGACAGACTACAGTGAAAGCCAGGATAGCACAGCACCATTTCAGGTCTGTCCATGTAAACAGTCACCATCTTTAAAGGTTGGTAAACAAACAGCTTAGTACACTTCCATGGCACAAGGACGACACTATATACAAGCGCAAGAGTTGCACTCCAGCTGCACGACACATAGTGGGTTGAGCATAGATGTGGGTGGGAGGGTGGTTGTGGGAGGGATGGGAGGGAAGGGTAAGTTTAAAGGTTTTGCACTTTGATTTGAAAGCCATTGTCCTCTTGCAATGTGATTTGATTTAGTATTAAAGATGGCTCAAAATGTTTTTTTTAATGAATAATTCCTATTATTCCTTACACTGCAAAAAAGGTTTGTCTGAAAAAAAAAGATATAGACATAAAGTCTGAGGGAAAATGTACTCAAAACAAGTGAAATTAACTCGTTATGCATTAAAATGATTTCACTTGATAAGATTTCTTGAGTTAAGATTATAGCGAACAGTTGGAAACCTCAAAAAGGAAATTAACCCCTAAAGCAAGATAAATATTCTTTGAAGTTTTGTTGTTGTTCTTTTTTTTAAAAACCTTATAACTTGCAGTGTAAATAAAATGTGACCATAAAATGTAACGTAAAGAGCGAAGAGGTCGGTGGTCGTTAGCCTTTCTGCAGGGCAAATTGTTAACAAAATTCCCAAATCTGAGACACCACAGGATCTATACAGGGTTTATATGCTAAGATGGGGGGGCTGTTTTCTGTAGTCCAACACTTGCTCAAGTGAGCAAGCGTGAAGAATTAGTGCAACAGTTCCTTTACTAATGATCTGAGCTGAGAGTGTGTGTAAAAGACAGACATTTTAATAGTAGATATAGCAATAATAGAGATAGATCCTAATGCTAATGCATGTAAAAGAAAAATGTTAGTAGAAATACCTTAATCATTTGAAAACATGTTGCACTTATTTTAAAAAGTAAAAAAAAACAACCTTAAAGCCAAAGAAACATACTATATTTCTTATTTCATTTCAATCGAGTAAGAACATTTTATAGATGTAATTTTCATGATGTTGAACTTATTGGAAAAATGTTGAGTAGACAGAGTAAAGACCAGCTGCTTATGGTGCATATTAACTTTTTCTTAAGATTGTGCTCTGTAGAGTATTACAAGTACAACAGGCCAAATTAATCAATTGATTAGTCATTGGTTAATTAATAAGTAAGGCTCTTGGTCAGCTACAAGTTGGCTGCTTATCAGAAATGTTACCTATAGCTTACACAGGGTTATCAACCAGAATGCTAGGTGGCATTTTTTTAAGTCCTTCACATCATGGCTGACCATGTTTTTGACAACAGCCAAGCAGCAAAATTTGTCTCTCTGGTCAGCAGGGGAAAAACTTTCCTCCAGCTGAACAGCAATACACAGCAGCAGGTGGTGGACGGAGGTGCTGTGTTTATCTATGCTCCTTACAGTCAGAACATTTGTCCATCTGGAGCCAATTACTACCAGTCAATTATATGTGTACATCAAGTTATGACAATAAAAATCCCTACTTTTTTATTTTGGTTATTTGTGTGAAATATTTCACAATCAAATATTCATAAAGATTATTTTTTTACCCAACAAAGGAAAAAGAAATGGAGAAGCAAAGACTTCTCTACCAACAGTCCAGACTTCATAACCGTGGAGCTGCAGAAATGGTCCTTCAAATGATAAGCGCCTGCAAAGGTATTCCTGAACACCGTCTTTAATTAGGAGTCTGTTTTACCTCAAAACCTCCTGTTGCTTGATGCTTTCTCTGTTTTCTAGGTGAAACTGGCCCAATGGTTTCAACAACCCTCAAACTGGGGATTTCTATACTGAATGGGGGAAACACCGAAGTTCAGCGGGTATGCTTTTTTTTCTTAACAAACCATTTATTATTAAAATTATGATACTGTTTTAAAACTGGATTTCCTTTCAATGTGTTAACAGAAAATGTTGGAGTATCTAAAAGACAAAAAGGACGTGGGCTTCTTTCTGAGTGTCCAAGCTCTAATGCAGACGTGCTGGTTGGTTTGCTGAGCTTAAGCATTTTCCTCAGGAAAACAATAAATTAGTTGTTTAAATCTAACTAGTTAGAACTACACAACAACATCTAAGGTCTATGTTTTATGCAGCGTTCTGGATTTAAATGCCTTTGAGAGGCAAAACAAGGCAGAGGGGCTTGGCATGGTATCAGAGGAAGGAACAAGTAAGTTTTTCTTTCTTTCTCTAGAATCACCTTTTTACACTTAAGATGTTTAATATAAAGCCATTAAACAGGAAACGTCATAGCTGTTTAATATATTTATTGCCAAGTCATTAAATTACCATATTATGGTCATCTTTGCTATCTTTTCTCGACAACAGGTAAGATGCAACATTAATATTCATGTGAATCCAAAATAAATGCAGTATATTCTACTTTCTTCTATTTTTGTGATATGCTTACCATCTTCCAACATTAAAACCTAAATTTGATTTGATAGAATGACCAGTTTGCTAACAATAAGTACTATTAACACAGTGGAAGTGATACTGAATTTAGTCGAAATCATTTCATTTGTATGTCCATTAGTGTGCCGCAGCATTTGGACTTTACCATAGTGTAGTAATCTAATTCTGGAATACAATTATTGTGAAGAACACAGGACACAGTATTTAAGGCAGACAGACAGTTATATTTCTCAAAATGTGTTTATTTAAAAATGAAGGTTTGGCAGTGGACTGCTAGGAGGTCTAAGGCAGAAATCTCTGCAGGAGGGAAACACAGGTTAGTGACCATGTTATTTTGGCGGTGTGTGATTACACACATGTGCGTCACTAACCTGATCTTGAAATTCAGTTCGTGCCCAGAGGAAGAGGTAGATTCTAGCCGCACAACTGCAAACACGATGCGATTGCTGCCCAGAGAGTTCAATATGCTGAAGCTTTGAAGACTGCAGAACTGTTAGGAGATCAGATCCAAACAGACGAAGAAAGGCAGGACAATCCAAAAGACAAGCCAGAGCCAACCAGGCCAGAAGATCAGCGTTCCACAAAGGTACCAAAAGAAAAATCCTGGTCGGTGTCAGGAAGCAGTTCCAGGGTCTCCAACAGGCAAAATCCAGCAGGAGTCCAAAGACAGGTCTGGCAAACAGATCAGACCGGGAACAGGCAGACTCAGAGGTCCAAAGGCAGAACGGATCAGCATCAGGCTGTCAGAAACAAAATAATCTGGTACTGATGACTGGTTAGAGGGCTGGTTAAATAGGAGCAGATGAATTAGATGAATGGTAATGAGAAAATGGGAGGAATTTGGCAGGTGAATGAAATGAGTAATCCAGCCAGTCATCGGCGCCAAGATCATGACAGAAGCCGGTGTCTAGCACGTGCTCAGGATTCAGAACCAGCAGATCAGAAGCCAGAACCACCTCTTCCCCTGGGCAAGGACTGAACTTTAAGACCAGGTTAGTGACTCATGCGTTCATAATCGACCTCTACCTGATTGACATGGTCACTAGCCTGTTTCCCTCCTGCAGAGGTTTCTGCCTTAGACTCCCTTGCTGCTCACTGCCAATCCTTAATGTTTAAATGATAACATTTGAATTATTTGATTGTCTGTCTGCCTTGAATACTGGGTCCCCTGTTCTGCAACTTGACAATTAGTAATTTCAACCAAAAAGGAATTTGTTGTGGAATGTTGTTAATATCCTCCCCAACCTCATCTCTTAGTCCTCTACTGTTGTCAACACACTGTTCCTCTCTCCCTTCCCCATGATCACTGCCACCCTTCCCATGTCCCTCCTTTCATGGTCCTCAGACATGAACCTAGATCGGGGTAAATCATCATTCTCTCCATTGGCCTCTCTGTTCTCTCATTCCCCTCTCTCTTTCCTGTCTCACTTGCTCAATTCTTTTTCTATTGATAATGACTCTAATGAAAGGGTATTGTCCATCATTTATGTTTGAAGCGCTGGTGCCCTTCCTCCGTTATCGAGGCCCAAGGTGCCGCAATCCAATAAAGATAAAACTATTAAATAATTATATCAATTTTAGTTGAAACCAGATGTTATTTCAGTTGCACCATGAGGAATTACGTTTTTTATCCCACTTTGAAAAAGAATACCACGTGAACTATAGATATTATTTTGTATCACACTTAATTATTTCCTCCGCTTTGATGGTTTTGAACCTCATCTTTCTTTTAAGGCAGCTCTCCAACTGCCCAGAGAAGGTCAGTCTGCTCATTATAATGGGCAGAACCAAATCGATTTGAACATATATTTGTAAAGCAATCTAAAAAAGAATTATATTTTCAATTTAGCCCCTTTTATTTGAAACCCTTAAAGGTCAGGCCCTTCCTGCATGAGACACTTCACCCACATTGCCTTCTGATGGTGATCAGAGGGCCTGGTGGTGGCATCTGTCTACAGCAGCTTTGCCCCATGGTAGTTATGGCAACAGTGCCACAATCCAAAAAGTAGAAATATTCAAATAAATATTTCGATGTAGTTGAAAACAGAGGTTTATATGCCCTCTTTAACAAGATACACTATATTGCCAAAAGTATTTGCTCACCCATCCAAATTATTGGAATCAGGTTTTCCAATCACTTCCATGGCCACAGGTGTATAAATTCAAGCACCTAGGCATGCAGACTGTTTTTACAAACATTTGTGAAAGAATGGGTCGCTCTCAGGAGCTCAGTGAATTCCAGCGTGGAACTGTGATAGGATGCCACCTGTGCAACAAATCCAGTCGTGAAATTTCCTCGCTCCTAAATATTCCACAGTCAACTGTCAGCTGTATTATAAGAAAATGGAAGTGTTTGGGAACGACAGCAACTCAGCCACGAAGTGGTAGGCCACGTAAACTGACGGAGCGGGGTCAGCGGATGCTGACGCGCATAGTGCGAAGAGGTCGCCAACTTTCTGCAGAGTCAATCACTACAGACCTCCAAACTTCATGTGGCCTTCAGATTAGCTCAAGAACAGTGCGCAGAGAGCTTCATGGAATGGGTTTCCATGGTCGAGCAGCTGCATCCAAGCCATACATCACCAAGTGCAATGCAAAGCGTCGGATGCGGTGGTGTAAAGCACGCCGCCACTGGACTCTAGAGCAGTGGAGACGCGTTCTCTGGAGTGACGAATCGCGCTTCTCCATCTGGCAATCTGATGGACGGGTCTGGGTTTGGCGGTTGCCAGGAGAACGGTACTTGTCTGACTGCATTGTGCCAAGTGTAAAGTTTGGTGGAGGGGGGATTATGGTGTGGGGTTGTTTTTCAGGAGCTGGGCTTGGCCCCTTAGTTCCAGTGAAAGGAACTCTGAATGCTTCAGCATACCAAGACATTTTGGACAATTCCATGCTCCCAACTTTGTGGGAACAGTTTGGAGCTGGCCCCTTCCTCTTCCAACATGACTGTGCACCAGTGCACAAAGCAAGGTCCATAAAGACATGGATGACAGAGTCTGGTGTGGATGAACTTGACTGGCCTGCACAGAGTCCTGACCTCAACCCGATAGAACACCTTTGGGATGAATTAGAGCGGAGACTGAGAGCCAGGCCTTCTCGTCCAACATCAGTGTGCGACCTCACAAATGCGCTTCTGGAAGAATGGTCAAAAATTCCCATAAACACACTCCTAAACCTTGTGGACAGCCTTCCCAGAAGAGTTGAAGCTGTTCTAGCTGCAAAGGGTGGACCGACGTCATATTGAACCCTATGGATTAGGAACGGGATGTCACTTAAGCTCATATGTGAGTCAAGGCAGGTGAGCAAATACTTTTGGCAATATAGTGTATATACATTTAGCTTGCTGCCATTAGTGTGTGAATGTGACCATGAATGGGTGAATGACTGAATGTAGTGAAAAGGGCTTTGTAGTACGCTGATATAAAAAGGCATTGCATAAGTACAGGTCATTGAATTTGGTTGACTAACTGAAATATAAAATAAAGTTATAAAAGTTACATTTAAACATTTGTTTATACAAATATATGTATCCTGAAATAATTCCGTAAGCTTATCACTCAAAATGGATTAAAATTTGAATGAACCCCTTATTGAATTATATAGTAATTTAAGATATCAATAAATTTATATTTATTTTTTCCATTAGCATTTAGAATTTGATCTGAAATATAAAACATATTAACATTTATTCATCCAGCTATGTTGTTAAAGTAAAGGCACCTTTGGCACTCGATACTCTTTTTTCCATTTCAAAATGAAATGAATGGAATCCATTATTTTACCTTCAGCCACATTTTCTACCTAAACAACTAATTCACCATCAAACTCTGATTGCACACCCTCGTATGATAAGCTTAGATGGAGATATGTGGGTTACTTAGAGGTCATTTGCTTGCCCCACTGTTTTGCCCCGATATAATACTGGATTCCCTTCAACATTTGGATTGGAGATGCACCAATGAGGCATTAACCAATAAATTCTTGTTTCCTTTTATGTCTGATTATGATGTCTGATTTTTTTCTTTTTTTTTTATCTTCTAAAGTACCGTACTACATACTAAATATGTTTTTCAACAATACTGACTACAAAACAAAAACATCACCTGCTGGTTCTATTTTTTAGTTTTCAAATCCAGTTGGAAACCAAGGGATTATAGTGTTTGATGCATCAGATATTGTTAGCATTGATCTGATTTGTACCTACAGAAAATAAAGGGTATCACTCAAAGCATGCTGATGCATTGACAGACTGGGAAAGAACAGGGCATTTCCTTTAAAATGATTTCATCCAGGGCCAAAATAAACAGGCATTATTTTTTTAGTAGTTGCTCTGCGGGTCATAGCCAGTCAATAGAAATTAGATCAGTTTCTATTTCTGGTTAACTGATTGGTGCATCGCTAATTTTGATGGACAGTGTCCTCTCTGATATCTAACTAACATGTCCCATGTTATTCTGTGTTTGTGTATGTGTTCATTTTAGAGAGAGAGTACACTGCTTTGGGAAAGGATCTTTTATGTAAATCCAGATTATAACAGTGCCACTAATTAGTCAAAGGAATGAGTTGATCCAGTTAAAGTGTGAACTTGTCAGGCACAAGATGTTTGATCCAAATTCTTTAGCTTTAATTTTCTATATACAGATTTATCAAAACTGTTGACCTGAATAGCCACCAGTTGCTAAATCATGAGTTAACTTCAAGTAAAACATTTGTGTTCTTATTTAGGGGGTTGGTTAATTGGTTCATTTTCAATCCCACTCTGTCCACTTTACTGTCTGAAAAAAATAATCATTAAGCAGGATCATGCTCAGATCTAAAGAATTTCAAGCAATAGGAGACATTAGACACCTTACAGTTCATCTGTCAGTCTGGATCACAAAGGTCCAGCTAAACCTAAGGAGAGGAACCCAAGAATAGCTCCAAGACAACCAACTCATCTAGGTTTGCACAAAATAACTTAGAACAACATGTACAGCTCCATGGGGTTCCCTTAACCTGAGGTAAGGTTGGTGCTCATGATTCAACAATAAGCCAACAATTTGGCAAGAATGGCATCCATGAGAGAATCACAGGAAAACAATTTCTGACAAAAGACAAACAAAACAATAAAAAATCCAGAGGTTTTGTTTCATCTGCCTTCACACCTTTTGTAAAAACTACGACAGCCTTTCTTAAGAAAGCAAAGGTCAGTCAGATGGCATCTTGTGTTACACTCTCAAAGATATTTCAGCCAAATCTTCAGATTGATAAAATTTTATGAAATAACGAAATTCACTGAATTCTTTAAAGTACATGTGAATTCAATTCACATGTACTTATTTTAGACTATTTTAAATAAGCATCATGTACTGCAGATTCATTAATCAAATAAAGCTTATTTTTTAAAACACCTAACTGTCGAGATTATTAATTCACAATTATTAAAGTATACTTACTCAAAAAGAATACTAATGAGTGTATTTAGTTCGAATACATAAAGTATATTTGTATTAATTAAATAATAATCAGGCTACCTTTATGTGATTCAACAATAAACTTTATGTTTTTGAAATAAATACACTTATTAGAATTATTTTTGAGTAAGTATACTTTATTAATACTAAATTTATAAACCTGATGATTATAAATTATAAATAAGGTTCATTGTATAAATGAATATCTAAGGTTTATTTAATAGTTTTTTGTTAAAACTGTCTAAAAAAGTTATGGGATTTTTTAATGTAATATGCACTACTAGTCCGCTCACTGAATAAAGGCAAAATACATATTTTGCTCTTTTGGTTAAGCAGTATGACAATGATCCAAAAACAACCCAGAAAGTCCAATTCTAAATGGTGCAAAGAAGAAAGTGAAAATCTTAGAGTGCCCTGATCAAATCTTTACTTTTAATCTGGCTGTGATGCTGTGGCTTGACTTTTGAGGTTGTTGAGGCTTTAAAGCCCGTCAGTGTGTCTGAATTAAAACAATTTGCTTAAATTCGTCCTCAATGAGGGAAATAAATTAGGTTTTCTGATGATTTATAGATGATCTGAGTGTGAATAAGAAAACAAAATCGGAGGAAAGGCTTAAGGGGAAAAAATTTTTTTACAACTAAATTTGCTACTTTTAAATGTTGCAAATGTAAATGTTTTCAATGTAGAAATGCTCAACATAACAAGATAAACAAAAGTATTTTATGTGCTTCTGTTTTACTGTTTGATAAATTTAAAGCACTTTAAATTGTCTTTGCACTAAATTGTGCTAAATAAACCTTAGATAACAGGTCTTAGAAACCGAAAAAAAAAAAAAAGAAATCTGAGAAAGCAATTTGTTTTTCCTTTTTTGGACTAATGAAAAATTAAAACCTTTTTGCTTAGTGACATTTTATCTTCAAACTTTGTGACTATTTTTAGATAATAATAAAATAGTTTCAGCATTGGCAGTAAGCTATAAAAGAGATGTTTTATAGCAAGATATTTTTTATGGGATCCAGCACCCTGTGCCGTACAGGGGACCGTTTCACGAAGCAGGTTTGACAAACTCAGATTGAAATAGTCATTTAGATAAAAAAAAGAAAAATCATTTTCAAATATCAGGAATACATATTTAGCAATATTTACACCTATCAAAATGGCTTGGCTTCAGATTGAGCCTGTAGACTCAGTAGGCTGTAATTTCTTTCCCCCCTCATGGAATTAATGAATCTATTTATGTGTAATCTGAAAATAATTTCAGTAGTTCTTCATGTATTTCAAATATAAATCAATAAAAATAAAATGATACGCATGTCACTCATATAGAACAAGCCACATAATTTCTATCCTGTCAACTGAGTTGTAGAATCCTTTCCCTATATATATTTAATTTTTAATTCTCAGTAAAAAAGTGCTGATCATTCTTTAATTAGTTCCTTGTCAACCGGACATGCAATGTTTATTTTAAAGGTAATGTGTATAAAAGACCTAGTGAATGTTTTTTTTTTTTTTTTTTTTTTTTTTTGTTATGCACAAAACTTTGACATCAGTTGAACTAAATCAGGAAATAAAATTGGCTGTTAGGAGAGCAGAGATAGATGACACTCTTAGTTTACTGAAGAAAACCTGCTACCAACCAGGTTAGCTCTAGGGAAATGTTGCTATGGTGACTGAAACATGTTGTGGAAACTCTCTTTGTAAACCGGAAAAGTCAGTTTCCCTGTTTTCAGATTTAGAAAATTTAGAGTTTTCGTTTTCAGTAAACCTGCTTTGTGAAACGGACCCCAGGCTTCATCAGCAACTGGCTTCAGCTTTTTGATAAAAGGTTCACATTTGGAGCAATGTTTGAGATCCTTTTTGCTCAGTTATTCTCATTACTTTAAGCATTCTATATTTTTCCTTCTTCTATGATACATTTTATTGTTGAAGTTTTTTGAAAACTGTAAAATGCTTAAATTTGCTAAGCAGTGGATTCTTATTTTAGTTTCCTTTATATATGTTGTCAATGTGGCTGCTTTCTATAGCAGCTTGTTTTCACGTGACTTGTTTGTATGTGGCGTTGGCACTTCATGTATGTTGATTGACACATGACTGCATCCCTGTGTCCTTAATACTGTCATTTATTTATAACTCTCTATAAGAGGTGGCGGTTGCAGTATGTGACACTAAAACCCATTAATCTATGATGGTAAGTTAAAAAAAAGGAATTTTATTTTCAAGAGATTTGTTTATTAGTTACCTGTAATTCTTTTTTGTTTGTTTGTTTGATTTACTTTATAATCTAGGCGAACTTCTGTTCTTTGACTCACTTGTTTATGTGCATAACTCTTTCTTTGCAGATGAGAAAGTGATGGCCGATGATGAGTTCACCTGTGACCTTTTCCGCTTCCTGCAGCTGCTCTGTGAGGGACACAATAACGGTAGGAACAACTCGCATTTCAGATTCAAGCTGGGATTAAATCAAATCATTAATACATTCCATCAAAGGTAGACTTTCAAAGCTGAATAATCTTGTTTATGCAGATTTTCAAAACTACCTGCGGACGCAGACAGGAAGCACAACTAGCATCAACATCATCATCTGCACTGTGGATTACCTTCTTAGACTCCAGGTACTCTTTCCCATTAATCTGCTCTACTCTGCACAAGGTGAAACTTAAAGAAATGAAATTAGTAGTTTGATGTTGGTGAATAAAATATCCCTAAAAAAGCAGTACAGATTTATTTATGATCAGACAAGCAGACTTTAAAAGCCTTTGTAGAATTCATTTTCAAATGTGACAATGCATTTTACATTTATTACAAGATTTTCTGTTGTTGTTGTTTGTGATTCAAGGAATCTATCAGTGATTTCTACTGGTATTACTCTGGGAAGGATATCATCGATGATCCAGGCAAAAAGAATTTCTCCAAAGCTATGACAGTGGCAAAACAGATATTTAATAGTTTAACAGAATATATTCAGGTACCTTTTCAACAAATTAGCATTTCTGCTATATTGTTTTTTTTTTGTAGAAAATGTATAACAAACAGAATTTTTCTTTTCTGCAGGGTCCATGTACAGGTAACCAGCAGTCTCTAGCTCACAGCAGACTGTGGGATGCTATCGTTGGATTCCTTCATGTGTTTGCCCACATGATGATGAAACTCGCACAGGTACACAAGTTCACATACACATCAACTGCAGATGCATTTATCGTGTATTTATTAGTTTTTTTCTTCCAAAGAAAGCTCCTTTAGGCTTTGTAAAGAACAGTCATTATATTGCTTAAGGTTAAATGTGACCATGCTACATGATTAGAATAAAACATTAAAAAATAAAGAAGCATGCTATTTTACATTCTAGAGTCCATTTTCTGGAGTTAGCACTCATAGGAGTTGGTGTTTCTGTGTTAGGAGCATCTGCATATATTTGTCTTTGTTCTGAGATTTCGAAAAAGGTTGCCAGCATTTCCACCACCAACCATCACCATAGAGGATAAGAGGGAGTAATTTGTTGAGTTTCTTTAAGCCTTCCTGTTACCTGGTAAAAATCATGCTCCCTCACTCTTTAAGTACTGCCAGAATAAGCAACATACATGTCTTTTCATAGATAAGAATGCAAATAGATTCTTATACCTCTGTCATTTTACTTTTAACAGTTATAGTAATTGGTATAAAAAATGAATCTTCTCCCTGCAGTAATATCCACATTTACTGACAAGTTGTTGTAAACCCACAGAAGGTCTGACCAATTGCAAATTTAAAGATCTAATGTTTGGATTACAACTGGTCTGCCAACAGCCACTGAGTTCTCTCTGAATCTTCAAGATAAACTTAGAGTTACTTTTGTCTGATGAAAGTTTTTTTCATTTAAATTACGAGTAAAATAATCTAGTAGAAGGTGGAGTTTTTCAGCTCTTCTATGATCCATTGCTTATATGTTTATATCAAAATGCTAAAATACAACTCTTTGTTGCACTCAGTTGAAAGCTTTGAAGTTGCACTTTTCCTTCTTAATCATCTTCCACACTGCAGGGTGATAACTTACATGTGCATTGTGTGACACCTTTTGATAATTCTTACCTTTGTGTTTGATATATCTGCATTTCTCTATGTCTACAGGATTCTAGCCAGATTGCTCTACTAAAGGAGCTTCTCGACCTCCAGAAAGACATGGTTGTTATGCTGCTCTCACTACTGGAGGGTAAAGAAACCTTCATAAATTGCTATATAAGTTTGATCTAAATACCTTTAAAGCACCCACTTTATTTTTTTCTCATATTGTTTCAGGTAACATAGTTAACGGCATGATTGCCCGTCAGATGGTGGACATGCTGGTGGAGTCCTCTAGCAACGTCGAGATGATTCTCAAGTTTTTTGACATGTTTCTCAAACTGAAAGACATTGTTGCCTCGGACGCTTTTCGTGATTACCTAACTGACCCCAGAGGACTGATCTCTAAGAAGGACTTCCAGAAGGCTATGGACAGTCAGAAACAGTATTCCCCCTCTGAGATCCAGTTTCTTTTGTCTTGCTCCGAAGCAGATGAGAACGACATGATCAATTATGAGGAGTTTGCCAATCGCTTCCAGGAACCAGCTAAGGACATTGGGTTCAACATAGCAGTGCTGCTTACCAACCTTTCCGAGCATGTACCCCACGACTCCCGACTTCAGAACTTCCTAGAGCAAGCAGAGAGTGTACTCAACTACTTCCGCCCATTCCTTGGACGTATTGAGATAATGGGCGCCAGCAGAAAGATTGAGCGCATCTATTTTGAAATCAGTGAAGTCAACCGCAAACAGTGGGAAATGCCACAAGTGAGAGAGTCCAAACGACAGTTTATATTTGATGTTGTCAACGAGGGCGGTGAATCCGAGAAGATGGAGATGTTCGTCAATTTCTGTGAAGATACTATCTTTGAGATGAACATCGCTTCGCAGATATCAGAGCAGGAAGAAGAGGAGAAAGGGGAAGAGGATGATGAAGGAGATGAGGGAGGGGGCGAGGGAGTAGTGGGCGGAGCTACAGGTGGAACAGGGGAGGAAGATAGTAACGGTGATGAAGGGCAGCCTGAATCAACCTCAGCCTTTACAGACTTCCTCCACAGCTTATCAAACTTACTCAGCATCTTCACCTTCCGTAATCTCCGCAGACAGTATCGCAGAGTCAGAAAGATGACCTTGAAGGAGATCGTGGTGGCTTTGTCCAAGTTCTTTTGGGCAATTCTAATGAGCATATTGCACTTTATTTACAATGTGTGCAAAGGCTTCTTCATGATCATCTGGCAAGCGCTGTTTGGAGGGGGCTTGGTGGAGGGAGCTAAAAACATCACAGTCACAGAGATCCTAGCAAGTATGCCAGATCCCACACAAGATGATGTGCATGGAGATGGACCAGGAGAGATGGGGACAGGTGAGGAACAAGATACTGGAGGGATAACAGATACTGGTGAGTCTGGGAGTGGGGAAGAAGAAGAAGAAGATACTCAGGAAAATGAAGGAGGGAGGATTCCAGGTATGGATGCTCCAGGTGGACTTGGTGATATGGGAGTTGAGGAACCAGTTGAGCCTCCGACTCCTGAAGGCTCTCCTATTACAAAGAGAAAAACGGTAAGAATAAGCAATACAAATTATATGCATGATAACGCATAACAATCTGCTAAGTTTATATTAGGGATTGTTTTCCTACTGGCCATGCCATGACATCTACATTTAAAACTATTTAGTGCCAGTTTAATGGAAAGACAGGTCCAAATATGAAAAGTAAAATTTGTTTTATGGATGATCTTTCTGTTTTCCTTCAGCAACCAGAAGAGTCTGATGCAAGCCAAAAACCTCCTGAGCCTGCTCCTGTGGAAGAAGCCCCTCCAGAGCCGGAGAAGTCAGAGTAAGTTTTTGGTCACTTTTTAATGATTAAAAACAATTTTGACAAGAATGTCCTTAAATGAAGATAAGACTTGAACATCTCAGTAAAGCAAATTTAATGAAGCTCACTTTTAAAATCTTGTTGCTGTTGGTGGGTACAGTAGGAGAGATATGGGTGGCGGCAATCCTAATGTTGAGTGAATTAAATTTGTGGTCAAATTTGCTTTGCTTTAATTTCTAGTGTCGAAACCGGGGGAAAAACTGAGAAAGAAGGCAAGAGCAAAGAAGAAGAAAAGCCACAAGAACCAAAGAAATCTGCAGCTAAAAAAGAGAAGAAGTTGAAGAAGCAAGGCTTTCAAATCTGGACGGAGCTGGAAACTCAGAGAAATAAATTCATGGTGGGAGAGTTTGTGCTTTTTGGTGGTAAAGTAATGTGCTATGGTAACTTAAATGGATTATGACATGGATCTGATAAAAAAAATAATTTCTTTACCAGAACTACCTCTCCAGGAACTTTTATAATCTCCGGTTTTTGGCCTTATTCCTCGCATTTGCCCTGAACTTCATTCTTCTCTTCTACAAGGTCAAATAAATATTACTTCTGTTGTTTTTTGTAAGATGTTCTAAAACTTCTACAACTAACTAAAACAAGGCATGGTTAAGTCTACTTATCAGACTGACTGGCAAATCATCGGCTCTAGAGGGTATTCATGATTTGTTTTGTCGTTCTTTTGTCTTCTAAAGGTCTCTGATACTCCACCGGAGGGGGAGGAGATAGAGGGATCTGGACTGGCAGAGGGAAGCGGGATGTTCGAGGGTTCAGGCTTGTTTGAGGGCTCTGGGGATGAAGCTGAAGGATCCGGAGCAGATGGAGGAGGGGAAGAAGATGAAGAAGACGTCCTACTTTATTTCTATTTAGAGGAGAGCACAGGATACATGCAGCCGACATTAGCATTCCTGGCCATCCTGCATACAGTCATCTCATTTATTTGTATCATTGGGTACAACTGTCTGAAGGTATGTCATGCCCAGTAAAACCAAGCATATTTGTGCTTAAATCAAACAGTGTCTTCCCAAGTATCCATGCCTCTTTGATTTAGTTTTTTCAAAACACAACTGTCTTTTTAAAATAATTAACAAAATCAATTTGGGTACTATAGATTATATTTGAGGTACCAGAGTAAAAAGTCAAAAATGCAGCTCATACTCAGACTTTTATTGTAAAAGTATTAAATGCAAATTTTTCCTTTATTCGGCAATAATGCAAGATGTAAAAGGGTAAAATACCTCTCAAACCTTTGCAAAACAAAATGTATTTAAAGTAAAAAAAAATGTATGTTTTTTTTTTTCAGATCCCCCTGGTGATCTTTAAAAGGGAAAAGGAACTAGCAAGAAAGCTGGAATTTGACGGCCTCTACATCACTGAGCAGCCAGAAGATGATGACATAAAGGGCCAGTGGGATCGTCTCGTCCTAAATACACCGTAGGCAGATTGAAGAAAAATTTTTTTACTTTTAGATATTGTTAAATGAGTTTAGGATCACTGAGGGTTTTGTTCATGCTTTTAATTTTGTACGTTGTTTGTCCTTTCAGCTCTTTCCCAAACAACTACTGGGATAAATTTGTGAAAAGAAAAGTGAGTAAAAGCTTCATTATGGTCAGGAATGCAATTTGCTTTATAAAATATAATCTTTCTGTGTCCAGGTCCTGGATAAGTATGGAGACATTTATGGAAGAGAAAGAATAGCTGAACTGCTGGGTGTTGATTTGGCTTCCCTGGATGTCAGTCAGCAACATGAGAAGAAACAAGAGGAACCAGACACATCTGTTTTTGCATGGTAGGGTAGAGTTTAACCAAAAAGAATTACTTGTAAATGGGAAATGTACTTTTGACTAAAATAAGTAATTATAAAATCATATTTGGTCTTTTAGGGCAACCTCCATTGACATCAAGTACCAGATCTGGAAATTTGGAGTTGTGTTCACAGACGGTGTAAGAAAAAGTGGAATAGTAAACTGCATGTTTGGCTTTATACCGCCTTAATTCTATTTATTTCTTCTATCTTCCCACAGACCTTCCTTTATCTCTGTTGGTACCTGGTGATGTCCTTGCTTGGTCACTACAACAACTTCTTCTTTGCTTGCCATTTGCTGGACATTGCAATGGGTGTGAAGACACTGCGCACCATCCTGTCTTCAGTCACACACAATGGCAAACAGGCAAGAGCAAAATTACATTTACTAAAAGACTCTGAAGTAGATCTTTAGCTATTGTGTGATGGTATTTAATCCTTAATGGTCCTGTGTGTCGCAGCTCATGATGACAGTGGGCCTGCTGGCTGTGGTGGTGTACCTTTACACAGTGGTTGCTTTCAATTTCTTCCGCAAGTTCTACAACAAGAGCGAGGATGAAGACGAGCCTGACATGAAATGCGATGACATGATGACTGTACATCCCTGACATTTACAAATGATGGCTAACTTTAACTGCATAAACCATTTATGAGTTTTTTTTTTCCCTGTACAGTGTTACCTGTTCCACATGTATGTTGGCGTGCGTGCTGGTGGAGGCATCGGAGATGAGATAGAGGATCCTGCAGGAGATGAATACGAGCTTTATCGAGTAGTCTTTGATATAACCTTCTTCTTCTTCGTCATTGTTATTCTGCTTGCTATTATTCAGGGTAAGGACCGTGCTTTTTCTGGATGATGGTTTTTAACACCTAAAGATAAGAACAAATGCTTCTTGATGATGTTTCTGAAAAGGAAAACTGGCTGATAACCAGAATCAAAAGATTTTCACCTCGCAGGCCAAAAATCAGTTGCTGCTTTTTTTCTCCAATCAAATAATGAGCTTTTGCTTAAGCACAATTAGCTTTTGCATGTTGTCTAAGGCAAGTCCATAAATACCTCTAGTTCATTCGGACTTGAAGAAAGTGTAACTACCAGCAGAATATTGTTCTCCTTTACCCTTTTGGATTTTCAAAGTCATGTTTTGGAACCTTTTCCATTGAAAGTTTCAGAAGTTTAAAGCCTCCAAGGCTTCTTTAACCCTGATAAAAGAAACTTGTATGCCTCCTGTTTCCGTTGCTCTGAAAAGCATTTAGGTAAATCAGACTGATGACATATGGAGAAACTATGAAAATAACTGCTCAACAGGGATTAATAAACATATTTTTATTTAATCATCATCATGTATAGTCATTTTAAATATCTTCTGTACAAATGGAGACAAAAGGTTAAAATTGTATTTATCAAAATAACAGAAAAAAGCTATTCAGTTGGTGAGCACAGGGAAGAGATATGTTGACATTCTAATTAAAACTGAATATTTATATAACTTAGAAGGAGATTAAATAGTGGAGTCGACGATAATCAGACATGAGGGTGAAGAGGACGTGTGAGAAACTCCAAACCATGAAATGTGGTTTCTTTTCCGGCAGAGCTACAGCATCTGCATAAATCTATGAAAAATAAATAATCAAAAGTTCCCACTCCACTAAATTAAGTTTTGAAAGGAGAAGTAAATCTTTAGGACATTTTTTGCTGAGGACACAAAATAAACATCTAACATTAAGAAAAACTGTAGGAACAGTTGGTATGATATCCCTACATGAACAAAAAATGTATAAAATAAAAACAATTGATAAAATTAGTAATGCACAACACATACTATACACTATATCTTGCTTTTATCTGTTACAAACAGATAACAGGTTGCAGGAAATAATAGTGGCCACCAACAGGAAATGGTTAAGAACAATTCTCATACAGCCAGATAAGAATGAATAGGAGAAGGCTTCATAAAATAACTCTACAGATAAAGATTTGTCGTCTAATATCTCTTAAAAATCTCATGACTACTTTTTGGGACAAATGAATGATATAAAAAAGATTTATTATAGTTGATCGCTACCTGGTAGATATTTCGCTGCACACAACCCCACCCTTCCAACAATCTAGGGTAGTCTAAAAAGACACTAGACCAGACCATAAGCCATGTGCAAATGAAATAACCCAGGTAGTTTTTATTGAAATTCACCCTGGGCTTTGAAGAGCTCTGGGCTTTTAAAAAGCACAGGGTCTTTTTAAAAATAATGAAAAAAAAGGGGCTTTTTCAGCATTTTTCTAGCGAAGTTTAGGATTTACATTATTTACAAGTATGTTAGTTATTTGGTATCATTATTGCAAGAATTCAAAGTGTAGACTCTAATCTTATTATCTTTTAAATTAGAAGAATACTGTCTGATAGGTTTTACTCTCACAGTCATGCCTCTTGTGGTAGAAAGGGGGATAAAATGTCCTGCATCTGTTGTTCAAAGGTTCTTATGTTATAGATTATAAAAAGAAATCCAAACTGGCCAAATCTGGGAATAGAAAATGGAAAAATATGCATATACGACATTATTTTTATGTATATTAATGTATATTTTGCATTCAATGTTTTCTATGTAACTCTTAACTGTTATAATATGGTGATCACTGCAGGTCTCATTATTGATGCCTTTGGAGAACTCCGAGACCAACAGGAGCAGGTTAAGGAGGACATGGAGGTACATTGCAATGTTGTTATTGTTAATTAAGACTTTAAAGTATGTTTTAAAAAGTGTTTAACTCCACATTACTGATTCTTGTACAGACAAAATGCTTCATATGTGGCATTGGAAGTGACTACTTTGATACGACACCACACGGCTTTGAGACACACACCTTTGACGAACATAACTTAGCCAACTATATGTAAGTGTCCCCTCTGCTTTGCAGTATCTCTACAGGTTCAGAGGAAAGAAGATTGATTTTTATTATGTATTTTATCCTCAGGTTCTTCTTGATGTATCTCATCAACAAAGATGAGACGGAGCACACTGGGCAGGTCAGTTGGAGATCTTAGTTTTTGGTTTTTTAAGCTGTTCTGTCAGAGTTTCAATGTTGAATTCTTGCCTCCTCAACCTGCAGGAGTCATACGTGTGGAAGATGTACCAGGAGCGATGTTGGGATTTCTTTCCTGCTGGAGACTGTTTCAGAAAGCAATATGAGGATCAGCTTTCCTAAATGACAAATGAACAAAAAGTGTGTGCTGAGGGAGTGCCACACCTTGGCTGGACCTCTGATTAACCAGAAAACCTTGCTGCATACTCACCAAGGCAGCAGGCTTTCTCTAACGCTGTTGAAACAAACTTCTCTCCATGTAATCCCATGATCTTGTCCTCTCATCAGTATGAATCTTGTCCTCTGAATCATCATCTTCATTCCTCTTTTAGAACCAATCATTTCCATCCAGTGTGATTATTTTCACAAACGCAGTGATTTTGGTCAGTAAGCAAAGAATGCACGAGTTTGCAATAACATTAGTCTCCATACATAGCCACGGTTTGACCTTTATGAACAATGTTTAGAGCATCAATCTTGTGTGATTCATTAATTTATGTATTTTCAGTTTGTTCATTTTAAAGTGTTTGAATTTTAATTGTTGTTTTCATCAGTAAAACTTATGTGTGGATGAATCTTTGAACTTTCACACAGTTTTTTAGAATTATAATCCATTAAATCATACCTTCCCTCCTGTAAGCCATCTGCAACACAGTTAAATCATGGATCACTGATGTGATCTTTTTTTTTCTCGACATTTTAACAAACACTGTAAACGATGATTAAGAGTAATCACATAATACGGAATTTTAAAGGGCGGTACTTCTGTTTTCCCATGAGGAATTGTTTGTACGCTCACCAAACCTCTAACTATGCATAAATATAAAAGATAACCAATCCAAGATAAAATGCCAGATTATGTGGTAGAAAAAATCAGATGATGATAAATCATTTTAAATCAGATGAAATTGTCTTTCCAATATTCCACCTTAAAACCATGAAAGCAACAGCGTACCACTGAACTGGACGCTCCTTCCTTTAAGTCACCTTACAACCTTTACTTTTTCCTTTTTTTCCTTCATATCTTTGTGCTGTCGAAGTACAATAGTGAAAGAGCCATCAAGGCTCCTTAAAGAAAAATTCCGCTCAAATTCAGAATACTTCTGAAAATATATTAATTATGAAATTATTACATACTTTTCAATAAATGATAAGTGTTTTTAATTAAGAGTAACTTCATTTGAATGTGCTTTCCTAAATAGCACTACTGCCACCTACCGGTTTGTGACGTCCTGGTGCGGTATTGGCTGTTATGCAAGTCCCAGTGCTGTATCTGATGTTTGTCACAATGCGCTATTATCCATGATGGTGACGACCAGTGCACTATGCGAAGCAGAGAGTAACGGATTGATTACATTTTTGTCTCTGGCCAGAAAGTTTGACGGCAAATCCTTCCTCTTGAAATAAAAAAATGAAAAACATTGTTTATTTTTTTACAGGAAATTTAAACACGAAATACATTAAATCACAGCGAACGTATTAGTTTTAGGTATAAATACTGACCCACCGGTTATTCCATGCTGGCCGGACTTTTCCTTTAATAATGTTTCAGAATCAGAAAACCGTTATTTATAATGAACTGAAACTGTTTGAATCCTTCTTCTGACTTATACCTTTAAAAAAATCAGTTGGATCCTTTGCAGCTTGCAACTTGGTCTTAGCTAAAGGAAAAAGAGGGTAGAACTATCTCACAGTTACTGCTGAGCATTTTTCCAGGTTAATCTGAAATGATAAAAGATGAGCAGCTAAAAACCAGGAATAATAAACTAAATCAAAAGTTACTAAATACAAAAACCCTTGAGTATTGAGGCTTAAACCGGATATCACTCATTTTTTGTGTTTTTAAAATTGTTTTTCCCTGCTGGGAGATTTTTTTTGTTTTACTGTTAAATTGTACATAATGTTTGTCAAACTGAAGGTGAGTGGGTTGAAATGATCCTTAAGTGAAAATTCAACCTGGAAGACAATTAATCGGTCTAACCTGGAACACCTGCTAACGTTCCTCACTCGACTTTTGGCCAATTGATGGCGAGCTGCACCCTCTCAAATCCAATCATTTCTTAAGACACTCTTCATTAGGATGAAGCGCTTCAGCCGAACTTTGACCCACCTCTACCCCATCTTCTCCCTCTCATCCTCCATCTTATTCCACCACCAGTGTCCGGGCCCCGAGTGGAAGACTATTCTAATCCTCTTTCTAGGTTACTCATCCAAGCAAATGCAGATTTGCAGCATCAAAGTCCTCTGCCGGGACCTGAGTGCCAAAGATCCTGTCCCATTATGTCAGTATCTGCTTCTGTCTCCTTGAACCCCAGTGGGCTTCAGCAGATGGCCGCTCACACTGGGCCTGGTTCTGCTGGAGGTTTCTTCCTGTTAAATGGGAGTTTTTCTCTCCACTGTCACTACAAGCATGCTTGGTGTGAGGGATTGCTGAAGAGTCAATGAGTCGATGCAATCAGCTGGTTTTCCTAGATGGGAAATCTTAACCAATCTGACTGTGTTATTGCAAATAAATCGAATTCAATAAAACTTTTCTAATTGCACCTTTTCTCCATGAGAGTCTCTGGTTGAATTGTCTTATGCTCATATCTATCACTACATAAAAAGCCTCTTATTTTAATAAGGGCATGCATAATTTTACATCTAAAGTTTAAATAATTCTTGATAAAGGTCCAAAAAATATGTCCTTATATTACACCATACTTTCATTGAGGCTCACATAAAATATTGAATGTTTTCCATGAGATAAATTCATCTTGGCACCTTTTGAAAACATCTGACCCTAATCTTCTGCAATTTTTAAACAAATCTGTGATTTTAAGTAACATATTTATTCAAATGAGTAACTCTTTAGAAGTAGAGTACCATTGAAAAGTTGGCTAAACTGATAAATAAAGATTATTTGTGTTTCCATGTTTGGTGTGGAATCAGAGAACAGAAAGATGGAAAACGATTTCTCTTATATATATATATTTTTAATCATTTCTGTATTTAATTCAGCTCAGTGCATCTATCTTAAACTTGCACACTATAAACAAAGAACGGAATAACAAACTCACTATCACAAAATAACACAATAATGTACAAGATAACATTACACTTATTTAATCATATTTATATAAAACCTGGATAAAACTGATTTTAAATTTAGTGTATGTAAAGATAAGCTGATATTATAGTAAAATATGTTAAAAACAGTTTTTACATTGAGTCTTTGTATTCAGTGCAACACTTTGCGTGCAACAGGATCATCACAACCCATTTTTATACCAATCTGCTAAACTATGGCTCTGGAGCATCCCAGCTGACAGGGGATTAAGGGTGGGCATTAAAAACTCACATTGAATCTCATGTGCTCTCCGAACATCCACCAATATTTCTCTTTCTGTCCACGTTGGAATCCATCACACGATCTGGGAGCATGAACGTCTCTGGGATTCACCATGGGGTGCTCAGGATGTATGGTGAGTAGCATCAATGCTACTAGGATTTTTCCATTTTGGAGAAAAATATGATCAACTACCAAATTTAACTGTTGGATATTTCTGCATCGTCTAGCAGCTGTTGTGTTACTTTGACACATATGATATCAAATGTTGATAATACAGATTTTTTTTTACATTTCTGACTAGAATTGTGGATCATGAAATTACTGTGAATCATATTAATAATGATCTTTTATCAGCAAAGTTTCTGGGTTTGAAAATGGTCTTAAACCAACATTTTTGTTTAAATTTAAGATGCACTAAAAAACAGTTGCCATTCCATCTTTTAAGACAAAGTAAAGCAGCACTGTCGATCTTTTTAATTTATTGTGAAATGCTGTTCAGTGCATAAAAATAGTAGAATGGGCCAATGAATGGTGTGTATGGAGGATGTGTTCATCGTGGCGAGTGCTGATTGATCGTGTGCAGAATCCACAACCTCCTGATCCTCTCTCCATCTGACTGCCTCTAATCTAATCTGGCAGGATGATGGAATGACACAGTGTTCATTCTTTAATCCACATGTACATTGCTCACGCTGCTACTGCGATCACTAGGCCCATGTCCAATACTCAGGGTTCACATACAGCCTAGAAAAGTATGGAGTTTGATCTATGTTTTCCTACCTGGATAAGCATGGTGAAAAGAAAATAATATAATGAAAAAATAATTGGATTAAAGGTTAATTTCTTTAAAGTTGTGTTTTTCTTTCCTTTCCTCTCACTTCTTTTGTGTCCTATTTTTAAAATTCCTTCTCACCTGTGTCTCTTTCTTGTGTATTTGCTTCCTTCCTTGTGCCCTTTCTTACACACTTTATTCTTTGTGTCTTTCTTTCCTTCATTTTGTCCCCTTGTCCTACTTCATTTTGTCCTTTCCTTCTTGTCTCTCTTCTTCTGTGGGTCCTTTATATTCTTTTTTGAGAATTTCCTTTTTTTCTTGTGTCTTTCCTTATATTCTTACATGCATTTCTTTCCTCTCCGCCGTTCCTTCATGGACTTATGCCGTTCCTTTTTCACTGCGCATCTTGTATCTAATCCTTCTTTGTTTCTTGCTTATTTCATCCCATCCATCCATCTGGACTTGCGTAGCTGCAGTGTTTTGTCTTTCTTGCCATCCATCCTTGAGTTGATCCTTTTGACATATCAGCCTTTAGTTTCTGGAGGTTCTAAAAGTAAAGCCTCATCACTGGAGAAACATCTACATTAGAAGAAACATAAAATATTCAGATCTTAAGAATTCATGTTTCAAAATGGTCCAAAGTAATGGGTATATTGGAAAGGACATGAAAACATTTAGAACTTTTATGTGAAAACATGTAGAAACCATAAACACTCTCCATGGGTTTCGGCCAGCTTCATTTTTATAATTACTCGAAACTTCCTGTATCTTTTCGTTTGTTTTTCAGGTGGATTCATTTTCAAGCAGTGGAAGAAACGGTTTCTGCGTCTCACCCCTGAGGGCAGTCTCCTTGTTTGCCACGATGCACTGTCTCCACCTCATCAGATCGTACTGCTGCAAAGCAACTGTGAGGCAATTGTTGAAGGCAAGGAGATCCTGGACCTGCCAAAATTACCCACCGGTGGATCCAGGGACAGCTGCTTCGCCCTGATTCTCACCCAAAATAAATACCTGCTGCTGCTGGCTGACACCTCCGCAGACTGCAGGTGAAGCAATTCATGTTTTTTTGCTTGCTTTATGTTTCAAATTATCATACAAGAAGAGTCACTTAAATCTATCTTTTTTTATCATGAAAGAGTTATTTGAAGTGAGGCAAGGGCAGATTGTTTTGCTTGTTAAAACATGAACAGCCTACATCTGCCCATATCAACAGTCAGACCAACATTTAAGATACTAACATAACCTGAACTGTGACAACAAGATAGAACATGAGACCCAAGATTGTATTCCTACTCATTCTGAGAGTTATAAATGTATAATAACTTTACACAGTGGGGTAATGTTTTAAAATAAATGTATTCCTTATAACCAATAATTACTAATAACTTTATTTATTTATTTTTAATGATCTAAATGTTTGTTTTGCTTTTTTTTGAACTAACAAAATCTTTTTTTCATTACTCTTTAGTCAGTGGCTGAATGTGCTGAAAAAAGTCAAAATGGTGAGTCAGTGATTCATGTTTTTTGTTGTTCAGCTAACGTCTTAGGGTAAGGTGACCAGATTTCGGAAATCAAATCTGGGGACATTTCTTGCTCGTGGATAAAAATCAATACATCTTATCGAGATGAAATTAGGAAACGGGGACAGTAATGGTTTCATATATTTTTACATATTTATTAATATTTAAACAACAAAAATCAAGTGTAAAAGCCAGGAATGTGCCTTTCAAAACGTTTAGTGTATCCTAAGATTAATAACATGAATAGTGTTATTAGTAGAAAACTAGAACTGTGTCTCTGGGTTGGGGCAAAGTGGTGGGGGTGGGAGCGGAGGGGTCAAGGGTCATTAGCAGGGCTTTCCAATTTTGTCGGGCCCAAAGAGCTCTGCCGCCTCCTAAGGGGAGAGTGACATGAGGAAAAGAAATTTAGAAAAGTAAATACAAACATTTATTCTATGCCTGTGGCTGTCTGTTGAGACGGAGTTCCCCCACCTCTTCAAAAAAGTGCAACAAATACTTATTCTGTTTAATTCTACTGTACATACCTATAAGAAATATTTTTTTTCTTCATTAACATAAAAAAAACAAGTGGTAGTCAAGCCTGCAGGTAAAGGTTCATATATGTTTCTTACTGTAACCTAGCCACATCAGGGGCCTGTGTGTCTCAAAGTAGCAGGTTCATTTTTCCTACTAACCTGAGTATACAGCCACTCTGTGTTCCACAGCATACTTTGCACACTACATCACTCAATATGTTAGTTTATCACTCAAATCATGTCAACGCTTTATCACTTGAACTTTATTAATACATATTATACATTTTAAATGTTTGAAACAGAAATATTAACTGAACAGGGTCTGAGGCAGTGGCCCTGGTAATTTGGGTAAAATAATATAAGAGAAGACATAGCAAGTAAAAAGCAAAATAACCTTTTTAAATGTCTTAAACAAGTTTAACCATGGAACAGCAGAATAGGCTTAACATCAACACAATGTATATAATCCAAGAATAGTCCATATTTATAAACAGCAATAACATATACATATATAATTTCCCAATGGAAATTCTGATTGTAATTTCTCCGTAAAATGACACTTCCTCTTCTTTGAAAGAGCCATCTGGTCATTCAGTCTTGTCTGTTTTCTTCCCTCTCCACCTTCGCTTTTGTTTCTAGCCCTCTTTTGACTTCTGCCTGCTCTCTGCTTTACTCCTCAAAGTAAATTTTTCTCCCTTCTTGTCAACCGTTTTTTTTTCTATCAGAGTTCCTAGTTTCCTCCTCTCTCATTCAATCTCCTTTCTGTCTTTCTATCTTCTTCCTCACTCCTCCAGCATCAATCTTACATTATTCTAAAACAGAGACATTATATAATCAAAATCACCTCCAAAAAAAATTAGGATGTGCAACATGAAAACTTATTATTATTAATATCTCATCTAAATACTAAAAATGCTAATTACCACAATATTAGGAGCTACAAGCAAAAACCACATAATAAATGGACATTAAACAGGTGGTTATCTCTTCCTCTATCATTCTCAAATCATGTAGATCTTGTCTTATTCAGTTCTCCTGTTACTGACTCCTATTTTTTCTCAAGGAACTTTCATATATATCCAAACTGAGCAGTAAAAAAGCACACCAAAAACTGGAAGTCTATGCTCATAAATCACAACCATAAATCATCAAAACAAATTGAAATAACTCTACTTATAATAACTATCTGAAATATAAACTAAAGGTCACCTATCATTTCTAAATCATCCTTATACAAACCCTTGTTGATCCCTGGAGAACCAGCGTACCAGATTAGCGCCTTACAAGGAGTTTTCAATCATTTTGCTACATTTTAACCCAGCGTCTTTTACTCATGCTCAACTCGTGGTCTTGTCTTACTTTTTATTATTGTTTTAACCTGGACACAAACCAAACATTCATCACAAGGTCAGCCCGATCAGAATAAAATAAATTGATTAACACACTTACCATCACTCAGCGTAGCTCCCCATCAGTTGCCACAGGTTGTAAAAAACGAACTTCCACTTCTTCTTCTTCTTCTGTTTTAAAAGTGATGCGCTCTTCTTCTTTTTTGTGTTTTAATGCCAGCTGACATCCAAAAGGATCGTTACCGCCCTTCTAGTGGTGCGCTCTGTTCCTTATCTTTATGTTATCAGCAGCGCAACCAGCTACCGTAATACCTATTTTTGCGCGCAATAGCTCTACCGTAATAACAGTCTACACGCAACATTTTTCGCCTCGGTAAAATCGGGGACATTTCCGGGGACAGCTTTAGCCGGGGACAGGTGGTCCAAAACGGGGACAGTCCCCGGAAATCGGGGACGTCTGGTCACCCTATCTTAGGGTGTGCGTATTCGTTCGAGAACATAGCCTGAATGCATGAGGTGACATGGATGTGTGTATTTATGAAGCAGTCAGGAAAATGTTGATAAAAAATAGCAATACATTTCCAAATCAAAGTCAGAAAATGTTCAGTGATGTTTTATTGGCTTAATGGATTTCGTATTTGCAGAATATTAAATACTAAACTGTTTATTTGATGATTAGTTTTAATTTTGTAGTTTATTTTTTGGAAAAATTTACTTTAAAGTTGGCTTAATTCAGATTCTTCCAATTCTTGGTTCCATGGAAGCATTAGTGTTTGTGTATGATTTGGGAACTATCATGGAATGTCGTTATCGTGTTTTGCTTTGAAGTACAATTGCACAATTTTATGTAACTGTAAATGTATTAACCACTGACGTATCTAACAGGGGATGAGGCATTTAATAATAATTAAACTTTATTGATCTCACATTGGAGAAATTTATCACTGCATTTATCCGATCCCCTTGGGGAGCAGTTGGCTGCCATTGTGCAGCGCCCGGGGAGCAGTGTGGGGTTAAGGGTCTTTGCTCAGGGACCCAGAGGGGCAGTCTGTGGGAGTGGGGCTCAAACTCGGAACCTCAGGATTACAAGCTCTATGCCCTAACCAGTAGGCTGCCACTCCCCATTTTTTTTTTACCCTGTCATTTGTACGCATTTTAATATGATTTGTCCCCAATTTAATCAACAGTTTCATCAAATACAGAAAACACCCCCCCAAAAATTTTCAATTTCACACAAACTAGTGATTTGCTTTACATTAAAAGCTGTTCCTTTTCTCAACAAAATTCCAATAACAAAAAAACAACAAACACAGCAGGATTTAGTATCACCCTGTTGTTCTTCAAAGTTTTTTTGTGATAGTTATTTTTAAAGATTAATGTTACATTTTTCCTACATGACTGTTACCTACAGAGTCTCTCATCACCCCTCAGCACTTGTAAGCGCCATCAGGTTGTACCACCACACTTTACTCTCCAAGATCTGGTGCCTGAGCCAATTCTGGAAAAAGATCCACCAACTCCACCTGTAAGTGACACAGAGTCCTCCTCTCCAGGACCTACAAGCAAAGACTCCCCACGGGAAAATGGTGAGTTTGTTTTCACGCATGTCGTTACAACAAACGCATCAGAATAATATTAGATGACATTCATAAACTACTTAATCCAACAGGCAGAAATTCCCCACGGACAAAGTATAACAGACGGAGTGCACAGGGGGTAGGATGTCTGCGTCATGGCACTCTGAATAATGCCCAAGCGATGAAGGCGGTTTACATGCTGATGGGAGGGGCCGCCGCCTCCTCTGCACTGGGCTACCTTGGAGCATGCTCATCTTCTAACCTCGATGTAAAAACCGACCTTACGGCCAACCCGGATTTCTCTGGAACAGGACCTGCAGGAGCGTATGACCTCGGGACCTCCTCGCTCAACTCCCCCCACTACAACAGCTTTGACTTTGAGGTGGCAGACTCTGATTTTGATGCTTTTGATTGTGGTGGGTTTACTTTTTAATGATTCTAAATATAAATGGAGAAGGATTACTTTTTTTTTTTATCAAAATAAAAACAACTAATGGAAATCAAGAGGTTAATGCAGTGGCCTGGAAGTGCAAAACACTATTATATTAGCCTATAGTAGGCAACTTTACATCAGAGATGACAAAAATCACATGTGGGGTTCCCCAAGGGTCCATTCTGGGTCCCCTCCTATTCAATATCTACATGCTCCCTCTTGCTCAGTTAATAAAAAACAACAACATCAGCTACCATAACTATGCAGACGACACACAGCTTTACATCACCATGTCACCAGGTGACTATGAACCAATTCAAGCACTGAGGAAATGCTTAGAAGAAATCAATGCCTGGATGTGCCATAATTTTCTTCAACTGAATAAAAACAAAACTGAAGTAATAATCTTTGGACCAATAGAGGAGAGATCTAAAGTTAGCACACAGCTTCAGTCGCTTCAGCTAGTAACCACTGATCAGGCCCGAAGTCTAGGTGTAGTGTTGGATTCAGACTTGAACCTCCAAAAGCATTTAAAGATAATTACAAGGTCGGCTTTCTATCACCTGAAGAACATTTCCAGGATTAAAGGACTAATGTCTCAGCATGATCTGGAAAAACTAATCCATGCGTTTATTTTTAGTCGAATTGATTACTGCAACGGTGTTTTCACAGGTCTGCCTAAAAAGTGGATCAGACAGCTGCAGCTGATCCAGAACGCTGCTGCCCGTGTCCTCACTAAGACTAAGAAAGTAGAGCACATCACCCCAGTTCTAAAGTCCTTCCACTGGCTCCCTGTATCTCAGAGAATAGACTTTAAAATACTTCTGTTAGTCTATAAATCTCTGAATGGCTTAGCACCTAAATACATCACAGACTTGCTATCAGTTTATCAACCCTCCAGACCACTCAGGTCTTCTGGCTCCAGCCTGCTCTGCATACCTAGAACCAGAACTAAACATGGAGAAGCAGCATTTAGTTCCTATGCTCCACTTATCTGGAACAAACTTCCAGAAAACTGTAAAAGTGCGGAAAGCCTGAGTTCCTTTAAATCAAGACTAAAAACACATTTGTTTAGGATTGCCTTCGACTGTTCCAGTTAAACAATTCAACAAAAACATGTTTTCTTTAATCCAACTGTTTTTAATATTCTTTTTTTGTTTCTGCATTTTTTATTTTATTTTATTTGTTTTTTATTTTTTCCTACTTGCTTTGATTCAATGTTTTATCTTCCTGTATTTTAATCATGTAAAGCACTTTGCATTGTCTTTGTACTGAATTGTGCTATACAAATAAATTTGCCTTGCCTTGCCTTGAAACACTTTCACAGGTTTGAGAAAACAGTGGACCTGTTCAGATTGACAGCATCTGCATAAAAAATACAAGATTTAAAAGAATAAACATATCTGAGAGATTATTCTGAAGCCAATAACTACTAAGAACTGCATCTCTGCCAAGTCAGTTTTGTGTTATTTGACTCATATAATTTCTAAAATACAGATACCAGGCAAAAAACTGTATCAGTGTACATTTTCATTTGTGTATTTTTGATTAATGGTTGTATTTATATGGTTTGTATTATAATTCTGTTTGTATTTAACAGTGATTGTGCGTTCTGATACATGTGATAATCCATGAGGTAATATTAAAATGATAGCTGTATTTTTATCACTGGCGCCACATAGTGCATCCATAGGACATGATGTATGTATTACATAATGCTTAAGAGGCATTACTGTATAACCATTAATGGATTAAAACTTATCTGCAGGAGATTTTTGATGTTGTAACCCCAGGCTGCAGGGAAGCTACGAAGCTCATTTAAAAAAAATGTATTCTCCACTGTTAAGCTGTTCCCTACGGTCACACAATTGTTGTTGCGTCACGTGGTCTAATATGTTACTTAAAAAAAAAAAAATGATATGAAACTTTATTTATTCTAGGTAAAGAATAAAGTTGGTTTCTCTTACTTTGTTGCACGTTTTTTTCATTCTTCATTTAGTGAATTAATTCTGTGGGAAATCTTTTATCACCAGTGTCTGCTACAGTTGTGCTAGACAGTTTTCATACCCATCCATTAAAAAAGGAAAAAAAAAAAAAAATTATATATACCGGTATATAAATTTACCACTATAATTTACAAATGAATTCTTTAAAAATCTGACAATGGGATTTCCTGAAGTTATTTTTGCTCTCATAGGTAACCTGTAACACTGAGGAAAATTACAGATCTTTCCAAGGAGAATGTGCGCAATCAGCGGCTTACTACCGGTAAATACTTTTTTGCCCCACTGAGTAGACGCTGCCTGTTTGTTCAGTGTGTGAGCAGAGAAAAATAGCAGTACCAAGTGACTGCAACAGCAGGAAAAAGGAACATGACAAAGTAGAGAAATACCAGGGGATCAGAAAAGAGCTGGAGAAAACCTGGAAGGTCAAGGCATCAGTGGTGCCCGTGGTCAAACTTTAACCCCAAACTTGAGGAGTGGTTACAGCAGATCCCTGGAAATACATCAGACATCAAAGACTGAAGTATTATAAGTTACATATATATCATGTAAATACTGAATATATATATATATATATATATATATATATATATATATATATATATATATATATATATATATATATATATATATATATTGAGCTGTGATTGACACTCCATCAGACGCTCCTCTGGCTGTGATTGGTTGTTTTGACTCGTCCCGAATTATTCTTTCCAGATTGAAATACAGGCAGTATGCGGGACCAATAGGGGGTTTTCAGGTGACGTCACGCTCACGTGACTACTCAGCGCGTCCGCCATATTGGGTGGCTGCCTTAGGCAGTATTGACAGTGAAAAATGGTGAAATCGTGTGTAATTGTTGGTTGCACGGCCCGTGGAGGTGGAGATCAACGCTCTTTCTATCGCATACCAGCCGTAATCGTGAATCAATGTGAAAAAACAAAACAACTATCTGAACAACGCCGTCACCTATGGCTGACACGGATATCCCGGTCCAATTTGGACGGTGTTAAGCTGGAATACGCCAGAGTCTGCAGTGCTCACTTTGTCACAGGTAATTAACTGTCAAGCATTTAAAACATGTAAGAATATATTAATAATAGGGCTTGGGCGTCATGAAGTATTAGTTTCCGTGGCCGCAATGTTGACCGTCTCCGCCGCCGCTACTCAGACTACTGCCTATGACTACCGCGTACTGGACTCCCTCTCTCAGCCGTGTTTTAATTTGATTAATTTCACCTTAACTTGATTTCAACCAGCGGGAAAAGGCTCAAATATGTTAGAAACCCGGAGGGTTTAGGAAGGTTTGGCAGTTAACGTTACTAACCAAACCTTTGAAACACATAGCAGCTAGTTAAAAGTACATTACATGCCTGAGTGGTTGTTAGCACTAACGGTTAGCACTGTTTGCTGGCTTTATGAGTTGCAGCTCCTGAATCCATCCATTCATAAACTGCACATGAGACTCCAAGGACTTGTAGCTTTGGAACTGTTCTGAAGTACCGCCGGCCGTTAGCCACCTAGCATAGCGAGCCCTGCGTCGGATTGTTTACATTTTTACCATCTTATTAAAACTCACCCGTCCACGTATGATGGCGATTTCCCTCATGTACATCACTTCGACATCTCGTACCCAACCAGATGTGAAGTGATTGTGAGCCTCTAGACCCTTATACGCTCTCATTTCCTCAAGAGTGTGCAGAGGGTTTTCACTAAACACCAGGTAATGAACTATGTCGCTGTGCTCTACATTTGGCCAATCATCTGGATTAGTGCTAAACAAGGCACCGTGGAGGGCATAGGGGTCCATATGGTAGAATATGTTCCATGATCTGGTGGCTCTAGCGTGCTGGCGTAATTATCCATTCGCGACATGATATATATGATATACGATAATATGCCACCCAAGATGGCGGACCGGAAGCTGGCCAGTGACGTCACTGAAAACCCCCTATTGAAGCAGTTTTTTTCACAGGTTACATATCACATGTACTGCTGTCTGGGCATAGGGACAGTTTTAGCCAATATGACAAAAAAGTGATTTTTAAAAACTTACAGACTTCAGCTTTAAGTAACAAATGTGTGTACTTTTGACACCACTGTCAAAAGTACACACATTTGTTATATATATATATATATATATATATATATATATATATATATATATATATATATATATATATATATATATATATTCTAGATTGTCTAGCTTTTGATTTATTGCACCAAGTAAAGTTAAGTCAAATTTTTGCATAATTATTTTTTAAATTTTTTTATTTGCATTGGAACTAGCATGAGTTCCAGCTGGCCATCTATCCATTGAATCATCCAAAATGATATTAAAATCCCCTCCACAGACTAGGCAATCATTAGGAAATTTGGCCAGCCACAATAGCATTTTATTTTCTACCTCGTTTAACAAGTCTTTATTTTCATGTACTGTGTTGTAGCCATAAAAATTAATAGTTATAAAATTAAACCGGTATGAATATTTCTATACTAATTGACACCAGATTCTCTTCTTGACATAACCCTCTCCATTTATCTGGGTTTGGGACCAGCACCAGGAGCACATTAAGACGGCAAAAGAACGATCGCCCCACTGTGTCATGAACCGAGGACAGATGGATCCAGTATTCAAGGAGAGACAGTCAGTAGGAAAGTTCAAACGTTTATTAAATAAAATAAAACAAAACAAAAGCGGAGCTGTGGGGGTGGGGCACCGCCCAATCTAGACACTCTAGAAACACAGCTAAGTGACCACGATCATCTGACTGAAGATGATGATCTCAGTGAGTCACTTACCTGGTTTAGCAGTTCAGTCCATACCCCTTGAGGGGTGCAATCCAGCCGATGGGCTGACAGCTGACGCAGCTCGCGTCCCCAGAGTGTCCCCAGTGCTGCAGCTCCGGAGGAGTTGGGGGAAGCCGATCCTGATCAGGGATGCGTATCAGGCAGGAACAGACAGAACAGGTTGCGGAACAGGTCAGGAATAGAACAGGTGGCAGGATCCAGGCTACCAGGCTTTCACAGAGCTCCGGGACAGGAGGGTTCAGAGCAGTGTGCGAAATACCTGTCAGTATTTGGGGGGGTCCCCATCTCCCGATTGTTGCGCAATACCGATCTAAATTTTCTCAATATGCAGTAGGCCTATAACATTTCAAAGTCAAAGTCAGCTTTAATATCATTTCTTTACATTCACCAGACATACAAGGACTTGAGAGGATGTTTCTCATTCATCAACAGTGAAACAGATAAAGTGCACAGGCACAACAGATAAGATCAGTAACTACCGTAATACAAGGGTGTAACTTTGTGTTGAAAGTTGGTGGGGACGGCTCATAAGGAAAGGGAGCTACCTGCGCGACGCCTTTTTTTTTTGTTGGAAAGGATAAAGCCAAAAAAATGTGAATAACATTTATCAATTTAATGCTTACAGTTGAAAACATAACTGTTACAATATTCACTTATATATTTTGTGCAAAAAATATCACATAAATCTAAACAGACAGTACAAATCAAAGAAATCAAATAAATATATAAATTTTGTAGAACATTTATTGGCGGTCAATTTTAGGTCACTTTTTAAAATTAATTTACTTTTAAACCAGGACTCGGACAAGATCTTATGGGCCTTAAGCAGAATATGATTAAGCAATTCCGTCTTTCTGTCAAGAACATCCACCAGCAGGGTATCCAGGGGGGGAATTACCATTAGGCAATACTAGGCAGTTGCCTAGTATTGCCTAATGGTAAAGGAATACAACTATTCCTTATTTGTGCACATTAATTATGTTTTTGATAAAAATCCTTTGGCTAAAATGCCATCAGAACGCTGATAAATAGAGAGGAAAAAGGGACAAGAAGAGAGGGACAAAACCTAGAACAAATAATGGATGTCTATTCTATTAACATTTCTCTATCTGTAGAATGGGTCTGTTTTATGGGTTTTCTTCTCAGGGGGCCCCCTGCCTGTCTTTGCCTAGGGCCCCAAATTTCCTAAATCCGCCCCTGAGGGTATCAATACTGATTTGATAGAATCTGGGAGAGCGGACTATGTTCAACCATCCATTTTCTTTAACCTTATCCCTCAGTGGGATCAGGAGGTGCTGGTGCATATCTCTAGCCACGTTCTGGGTGAGAGGTGGGATCACCCTGGACAGGTCACCAGTCTGTCGCAGTATGTTCAACCAGCTTAAAAGTAATCGGTAATCAGATTTATTATTTGCACTTTTACTAAGTGAACTTTCTAACTCCCTTAAATCTGAAATTCCAATGCCAAAATTGTTTAAATCTTTTATCTTTGGACCCCCTGCAGAGTGACGTCATACCTGCAAGATCCTATCCTTACCTCCCTGCTAGATTGCAAAAAGCAGCTTGCTCATGAGTTGTCAACATAACACGACAAATCTTAAATGTACGTGTACATATAAAAGGAAAAGGGGCGCAGTGCTTGCTACTGAATGGCAACACTATGACAACTATATAACAAGGTCAGGAAAAAGTTTTAAGTGAAGCCGGGATTAAAACAGTAGCTACAAGAAGCTTCAAATAAAAGGTGTTCTTTATGTCAACCTAAACACCAACTCCGATAGACCATCAGTAGAGCAGGTGTTTAAATTAATCAATCACTGCTGCGAAAGCTTATAGCAGTGAAAGCTAATATACCACAGCCATCACTTAATAAACGCAAAATAAACAACCCTCTAAAAACGGAAAACTGTAATGGACTGAAAGTCCTGTTTTTTTATGTTGGAAATTATTTGCGTGTGTCTTAGTATAATTCTGATATATTGGCGCTGTTGTCTGTTTCTATGGCAATGATACTGAATGTAGTGTAGCTTAGAGACCTGCATGGGTCGAGTTTTACCAACCCGCACCCGCCAGAACCCGTTAGGGTGACTACCGAACCCGACCCGTCACCCGCGGATATCTTCAATTCAAATCCGAACCCGACCAGTTGATATTTAACCCGCAACCCGACCCGTTAACACATCATAGGCTATTGGACGCTGCGCTGCACCCAGTGCCTGATTAATATAACATTTCTGATGTCCATAACAACACACACGCATAAAAAAAAAATCACCACCTACCCGCCCGCACAAAAAAATATCCGCCCGACCCGTTTATTTTTATTTATGTATTTTTCGCGGGTACCCGACCCGTTGCAGGACTCTAGTGTAGCTGACATAACAGGGCCGGAAAAAAGTGGTTTGAGTTTTTTTCCAACGGTTCAGTTATATTTTAAAAACGGTATTAACTTATTTTTACACTATTCTCTATTTTTTTACTACTTTAAGTCTCTCCTGACTAAAATTAGGTCTTAATATTTCCACAAGTCCCTCTCACCTGCAAGTCTGAGTCCACTGCTGTCCCTGAATGGGTTAGCATTTTTGGAGGGAAGCGACAGGTGTAGAGGGCGGAGGGGGGTGATGGGGAGAAAACGAGAGGCAACAGATTCTTTTTTCTGAGTTTTTTTGTCGGGGTTTGTGGACGGTGAGCAGCGGGGAGAACTGTTTTTATTTTCTTTCTGAGGAGCGGCATGAATGGGGTTTTAATCAGATATACACAGCACCGAAAGCAAAATACGTGTACAAAATATTGGTGGGGACTGTCCCCCTACCGGTCAAGATTGGTGGGGACATGTCCACACCAGTCCTTAAGAAAGTTACGCCTATGCGGTAATACTAAAATTTAAACATTCAATTTCAAAATAAAATATAAAATGTACAATAATATAAAATATGCAATACTTATGCTAGTGAAAAAGGCAAAAAGGCAGATGGTAATGGCAGCAGAAAAATTATTATTAACAATTATGTAAGATATAGCATTTGTTACAGTAACAGTGCAAAATAACAGTAAATAAATATAGTATTAATAGTAGTGCAGAAGACAGTTTGTCCGGAGTGATTTTTTTTTGAGGGGGGCTTATGGGAGAATTATCCTGCCATAATGCAAGAGCACATAATTTCAATTTGATCTTCTTGCACTAAAAACTTATAATGCTCACACTCAAAACATGCGCTCTCTCTCAAATATTTTCTCTTCTCTCTCAAATCTTTGTTTCTTCTCTCAGATTTAATGCTTCTTGCACAGATATTTTCTCCTCTGGCTTGCCTCCTTCTCTTCGCGCACAAACCGCGCTCTGCTCGAGTCTCAGTTACGCTCGCAAACCCGTAGGCTCTGCCTGCTGATTTTTTTTTTTTTTTATTAAAAAACAATTAAAAAAGCCACAACGGAAATAGCCGTAACGGAAATCTGAAACTACAACGGAAGTGACACAACAGAAATAGCCGCAACGGAAATCTGAAACTACAACGTTGGTGTGACGTTGGTCGTTATACATGGCAGTAGAAGAAGAAGAAGCTGACCCGGCAAAAAAACAAAGAAGAAGAAGCTTTGCTTGCAGACTCACAAGCAAATATTGGCCGTTTCATAAGTAAGTAAAACATTTTTCGTTAGTTATATATGGAAGGAGAATAGTCGTAGTTAACCAATAGATAAGTAACTACGTAAGTTAATTTACGTAAAAAACTTACCCCTTCCTTCCTGCAGATCCTTAAAAAGTCATGTGACAAATTCGTTCATCAACTCATTCATACTCGCGATTTCTTCACCGAGTCTTTAGAAACATTTTAATCACAGTAACATGTTGTTTGTAGCTGCCATCGAAGTCAGAATAAATAAATAAGAGACTAATAAATATTTAAGTTAAAAATATAGAGCTCATAAATACATACATTTTTAGTTTTAAAGGTTGAATATTAAGGTATAATTTCATGTGTTTCTTGAATATTGTTTGTTTTGATGTTGGGGAACGCATCCTAATTAAGGGGTTAAGGGGACGCAGCTGTGGGTCGACGGAGTGTTACCTTTAAGGGTCGGTACCTGTGGATCTGTAACGTGGTTCTGGAACAAACAATCAGGCAGACACCGTGCTGATTCCTCTGCCTTATGCTGCGTTCACACCGGGGGCAGCTGGCGCGACAGAAGCAGCGAGTTTACATGCAAAGTCAATGGTTGACGCGCGTCAAGGCGCAGCAAAAAGTCCTGCGGCGCGTTTCGAGCAGCAAGCGCAGCGCGTCTGAGCAGCCGAAGCAGCGCGTCGGGCGCGTTTTGGCATCTGACGCGCGCGACGCGCCGCAAACGCGCTGCTGCTCGAGATGGAAAAATTGAATTTTTGCTGCTCGACGCGCCGCGTCAACCAATCAGAGAAGCTGATCTGGGAGCTGGCTGGGAGAGAGACACAGCGCTGATGACACAGACTGCTCTGATTACTCCTCTTAAACAGTTTATTAACGCATAATTAACTTAAAATATATACATCTGCCGGCAGAATATGTTCGCTTTTATTATCCTGATGCCTGCAGATCGGATTATTTAGATGAAAAACACCTACCAGTCGCCGCGGTAAACCGTGAAGAGGCGACCCAGCCAGAGGCTGCTGATGAATGGATTCCTTCTGTCGGAGCACCGCCGGTATGTGGGGGTCTGAGCGGCTCCGACAGAAATAATATTGGGAGGCAGGATCGTAATCTGGATGAACTGACTCCACTGATGAAGTTTTCAGGTGTATTTTCTCACTTAAAAACATATTAAAACTACCCACTGATCACAGCAAATATAGCTGCAAGGCAGAGAAAGGATAGTGAAGCTCCGCCCAACGCGCGTCAGAGCCACTTTTGGACCGCGCAGCGAGAGCAGCAAAGCTGCTTCAGACGCGCGTCAGAATTCACTGGTACAAGCAGCAAAAATGAAGCAGCAGACGCGATTTTGCTGCTTTTGCTGCCCCCGGTGTGAACGTAGCATAAGTCACCAGTGATAAGGACATTGAATAAAGGACTGAAGATTCTAATTTTCTCTCAAGGGAAAGCGGCCAATGAGGTACATTTTAGTTTAATTTACTGTTTACTTTGTTTGACCGTTAAGATGTAACGCGAAGAATTTCTGTTGAGTCATATATTGTATAGTCGCTTTTTTCCTTTGATGTCCTTTCGGGGAAATAATTAGTTTGTTTGCTTTTCTTTCTGTATGTTTTAACAGTTCTCACGGCACACTACCATACTTCTTGTGTGATTAAAGCCAGTATCTAAAGAACGACTTGGTTTCCTGATTTTTTGACTTGAGAGGGAATTACATTGTTCGTTACACAACCTCCGCAATTCGTGGATTATAATTAAATATGGCAGTTATCATTTTAGCAAATTTTGCAAATAAACACTTTTGAGCTAACATTGCATTACTGAACTTATCACTTTTAATTGTAATAAGTAAAGATGCTTCATTTGAAGCACACAGCTACATATTTTTTTGTGTGATTTCTGATGCAGTCATAAAATGACTTACTTAAATTTCTGTGAAAAGCAAAAAATGTTCCTCCACTGCTCTAGAAAGGATAACGTTGATCGTGATTTTTATGGATATGTGGCATAAGATGAATAGCACATTGCTAAACACACCACTAATGCTATCATTGTTTCCTTTCATCCTTTTCAACCAGTAGAAGCCTAGTAAGTTTATATTTGGCATTAGCCTAATGCTTTTTTATTATTACAGATTTAAATGTATTGTCCTTTTTGTGGATATCATCTGCATTGTGAAACTGCATTCTGCAGTTCATGTGGCAAGAACATAACATTCTTGAATGATGCCAACAAGCCTGGTACAAGTGAAGGTAATATTTCAAAGACTCATAAAGCTTGTATATGGCTGAGGCTGTCCAAATTCAGTTGTGTTTATTGTAGGATTATACAGTATAGACTAAAAGTTTGGACACACCTTCATTCAAAGAGTTTTCTTTGTTTTCATGACTATGAAAATTGTAGATGTACACTGAAGGCATCAAAACTATCAATTAACACGTGGAATTATATAATTAACAAAAAAGTTTGAAACAATTGAAAGTATGTCTCGTATTCTCGGTTCTTCAAAGTAGCCACCTTTTGCTCTGATTACTGCTTCGCACACTCTTGGCATTCTCTGAAATGGTCTTCCAACAGTCTTGAAGGAGTTCCCAGCGATGTTTAGCACTTGTTGGCCCTTTAACCTTCACTCTGCGGTCCAGCTCACCCCAAACCATCTCGATTGTGTGATCGGGTCCAGTGATTGTGGAGGCCAGGTCATCTGGCACAGCACCCTATCACTTTCCTTCTTGGTCAAATAGCCCTTACGCAGCCTGGAGGTGTGTTTGTGGTCATTTTCCTGTTGAAAAATAAATGATGGTCCAACTAAACGCAAACCGGATGGAATAGCATGCTGCTGCAAGATCCTGTGGTAGCCATGCTGGTTCAGTATGCCTTACATTTTGAATACATCACCAACAGTATCACCAGCAAAGCACCCCTACACCATCACATCTCCTCCTCCATGCTTCACGGTGGGAACCAGGCATGTAGAGTCCATCCGTTCACCTTTTCTGCGTCGCACAAAGACACAATGGTTGGAACCAAAGATCTCAAATTTGAAAGAAAACTCTTTGAATGCGAAGGTGTGTCCAAACGTTTAGTCTGTACTGTAGATCAGAATACTGGATGCAGGGGTGATCCTGGCCTGTCCGGCACCCTAGGTGAGCAGTGTACCCAGAACAGCCCCCCGCCCCACCTGGTACCTATGATTTGTAATTTATGTTTCTCTGATGGACCCCAGGGTAGCCACCCATGTCATCTATATCAGAAACCACCACTAGATGGGTGAATGAAAGGATTAACAGCAATCCATTCACAGAGCCAGGAAGCTCAGGAAGTAGTACATTGGCCTCATTCCAGAACTTCAGAAGAAGTTCTGGAATGAAGTTTGTTTTGTTAAACAAATCTTAAGTGCATTTATGAGACATATTTCTTTTCTTTATCCAGCCATTTGGACCCAACTTGCATAGCACCAGTGATCATGGCAAGGAATCTTCAGACTTGGATTCAGCAGCTCCAGTAATATATGACTTCTTCAGGGGCCCAATCATGTACTATGATTATAAAAAACAAAGCAAAAAAGCAAAAAACACATGTTCATGATAAAATAAGCTGATCTATGCCAAGTGTCCGTCCCGATAGTGTTTACATCATCCCCTTTGAGTCTGAACAAAGTATTTGCACAATAGGCAGACATTAACATTGTCATTTCTATTTTTTGGTGCTTTATCACGCTTGATCTTGGACTTTTCCACTTTCTTTTTACACACCCCTTGGGGAAACACTGGCTTGCTTGACTCCATTACTTCCTTGTTTAGTCACTGCAAGAATGCACAATATAATAACTGGTCACACTATCTTGTTAGGGTAAATACAGGAAAAACTAAAGCAAGAAATGAAGCAAACAAAAACTTTAGAATGCAAAAATAGAATACAATAAGCCAACAGTGTACTACACTTTATTGGAAGGCCTTCGTATGCAACCAGAGTAAAATTTGTAAAGTCACTATATGCGACTAGTCCATTTTAACTGTAATATGTCTTGTTCATATGAAGCCTTGTCTTTAAAAAAATCTACAATTAATTTGTCTTATGGTACATAAAGTAACAGGAAAGAAAGGCTTCATTGTCAACCATATTTGCTTACATTGGAGCAATGTGGTTCTGAATAGGTCTGATACCATTAGCCATACACCTTTAAGTGCTTTTATTTGCCAAGTCTAATCCTTCTTATGGTTTTTATACAGATCTTACTTTCCGGTGGAGAAGAGGACCCAGAAAATACAATGGATGCAATAGAAACTATGTGCTATAGGCAGGGGCGGATCTAGAAAAATATTTATGGGGTGGCAAGAGGGGGGCAGGAATTTTTTAGGGGTGGCAACATATGGCATTTGTTTACACTGAATTTAATCACAGTTATCACAGTTTGGTGAGAATAGTATGTACAGTACTAGTGTTTCATGTGAAACAGTTCATATTAATAATACATCGTACAATGTGATCTCACTTAATAGGAGATAGAAGAATGATAACACTACTTCTAGAGGGGCATTATCACAGGAAAGGTATTAAGGTAAGACACAGGTGCTGAGTCGCAGATGTGTGAGATTGACTGTCAGAGAGGAAGCTTTGCAGCATTTGCACAAGAAGAAATGATAGAAAGAAAAAGTTACTGATCAGAGATCTATGGACTGAGCTGTACTAAAGTGAGCAGAACTACACAGTAGAAATAAATGGGTCAAGGCACCCGAACAAGGTACTGGACATCTATGTAATGTTTACTCTGAACACAGATTTACCCCATTTGTTCCTCAGTAACTTGACATACAGCAGTTAAGGCAACATGAAAGGGACATTTCATGCATGTAAATATGCTGTAGATAGAGCTGTATATGGAGGACCAACTCTGCCGTATTTTAAAAATAAATACAGAAATAAAAATAAATGCTCAATAAATAAATAAGCATACAATTAATTGCCACCAAAAATACAATCAACAAATAAATGTAATTAGAAATTATATTATAATGGCAGGCAGAAATGTTAAAAGGGCAGGCAGAAAGAAATAGCGGCGAAGAAATAACTAGGGTAAAAAAAATACAAAGGAAGAATAAAACAGACAAAAATATTATAACATTTACATAAATAAATACTTAAAAATATAAGTAATTAAAAAATGAAGTTGAAGATAATAAATGACAAAAAAATAAATAAGGTAAATATTAAAAAGGCAAAGAAATAAAGAAGCCAATTAAAAGAGTTATATACCTTTATGACTAGCTGTATAATTTAATTTCTACTTACATTTATTTGTTGTTTGTATTTTTGGTGGCAATTAATTGTATGCTTATTTATTTTAAATATGGCAGAGTTGGTCCTCCATACTGCTGTATCAACAAATCAACAAAAACGCGGGTTCTGTATGTTACATCAAAATCTCCACAAATCTGAAAAGAAGCAACATAAAAAATACATTTTGCTTGTGAGTAGGTTCATACAGGTCATTTCTGGATAGTTTCATACTATATATACAAAAAAAGAAACAACAACACTGCTTCATATTAAGCAGGATTTACACCAGTATCACATTTTTAACTTTTAACACTTTTGGTTTTATTAAAGGAAATATCAAAATGTAGCAGCTCTGTAAAGGCTCACCAGAGAGCATAACATAAAGTTAACATGACTATAACAGCTGAATGCAGTGATTTCCATGCTGCTCAGCAAAACGCTTCACTAATTTATTTAGATCCAATGCCTTTGTGCGTTTTGATTTGAGTACAATCAAACTTGATCGTCTCTTTTCTGTCATAGTTGACCGCAAATATGTCTTTATGAGCCTGAGACGTCAGGCCTAACTAACATCATGGATAGAGGAATATCGTTCTGCAACCTGATTTTTATCATCTCAAAATCAGCATTGCAGCTATGCTAGCAACATTGTGCTTTCATTATAATTTAATTTCTCGATAGATAGTTAATCAGTTTTTACCTGTTTCTTTCCGTGTCTCCTCTCCCCATGACCCCTGGCTCCCTCGCTTTGCCCCATTTGGTTTTCAAAACAATCAGTCTCAGTCGCTCTCGCGTCATCTCATGCTGCATTCACTGCAGTCCGACATTGGAAATTAGCGGTCGTAATTCTCAAATGAGCCATAATTTATAAGCCTTGCCACCCCTACCGCCAACTGGGGTGGCAGCAGGGGTGGCAAGGCTTTCATTTAGGGTGGCATTTGCCACCCCAGTAGATCCGCCTATGGCTATAGGTATTCTTTTCTCTCCTGATTTGAATTGTTATGATTGATTACAGGATCATCATTTAGGCCGTGGGCCAGAATCTGTAGGGTGACTTTTCGTATGAACTGTCAAGGGGCCACTTTCTTGCACTTTGCAAGTTGCTACATGTAGCAGTGATCTAAAAAAAAACAATGTTCCCACATTTTCACTTGCACATTAATAACTTATAGCCGATAAAAAAATCTAAACTGATACGCGCTGTGCCTGTGCTATCCTAACACAGCAGGTCTTGGTGATACCACAGTAAATTGGGCAAAAGTCTGGACTATTTCTGCCCTGCGATTGACTGGCAACCTTTCCAGGGTGTACCCCACCTCTCGCCCACTGACAGCTGGAGATCGGCACCGGCAAGCGTGTTAGAAAATGGATGGATGGATGGGTGGACAGGGTTATTTCCTTTTCCTCACCATCAAGATCTCTGCCAACTGGAACCAGAAAATTTTATTATTGTGCTTTCTTCGTCTGGAAACAGATGCATACAAACACCTTACAGGCAGAGCCATGATGAACTGGTTGAACTCGCACAGCTGACAATACAGCGATCTGATTGGCTGATCAGCAAAACTCAAATCACGTGAATTCTTGGACTGGAGCGCAACATTATTTTTTATCGGCTATAACTCATTAATGTGCAAGTGAAAACGTGGGAACATTGTTTTTTTTAGATCACTGCTACATGTAGCAACTTATCCAAGTGCAAGAAAGTTGCCCCCTGACAGTTCATATGAAAGTTCTTAAGGAGACGTCCTACAGATTCTGGCCCACGGACTAATTATCATCATGACAATGATGATCCTCTGTTCTGTGTATTTTAGCAGATACACAGAACTGTATGCTCCCATTATAATCAACGATGAAGAGGACTCAGGGAGTGATGCAGACAGTCTTGATCTTCCAGAGGATTCAGAGTAAGAAATTAATAGTTCTTATAAATTTAGTTTTTCAGGTTAAACACATCAGCTGTCATGCTTAAAGTTATACAGTAGTATGACCATAGTCACTATTTGTCTATCGGTAGGGTGGAAAAGCTCTCAGCACCACAAATAATTGCAAACCTGGCAATCCAAATTGATCACCATGCTGTAAACAGACTTAACATCGGCCGGTCTGACATATGAGATGGAGCCGTCAGAGGATTCAAAAGGGCAACATTCTCTGAAAAGAAGGATCTCCAAGTGAAGTTTTCAGATGATGCTGGCAGGTTTGAGGATGGTATTGATACAGGTGGACCAAAAAGGGAATTCCTCTCACTCCTGATGAAAACTCTGAAGGAACGATCCATATTTGATGGACCTGCAGAAAGTCGCTTTCTTGTCTACAATTCCAATGGTACTATTTTGTGTGGAATGTTTTAATATAACTAAATTATTCAACAATGTCATGTTTGTGTAATTTAAAATGATTGACCACTAAAGTATTCTGCATTTTCATGAGCAGCAATCAGAGAGGATGTGTATAGTTTGGCAGGGAAGATGATTGTCATGTCCATAGTACATGGTGGACCTGGCCCAAATTTCCTTTCAAGGGACTTGGTCAACTACATCTCAGGGCAGTCCAGTTTCCACTCATCTGTAACAGACGTTACAGATGAAGAAATAGGGAAAGTGTTACGAGGGGTATGATGGTCAATACTTGAGGTTGTGTGCTATAAATGTAAGTGTTTTTATCTGTTTTGAAATGTTATTTCAATGGATTATTTTGATATTTCTATTTATATATAATTAATTTCTTTTATCTGAAAGTAGTAAAGTTCATCTTCTATTTTTTTCAGATCCAGAATGCTTCCTCATTGCAGACCCTTGGAGACTTAATGGTACTGCACAGTACCATGTTGCAGACTGCAGGGTGCTTAAACCGTGTTAATTCATTGGAGGAAAAGCACTCCATAGTGAATGAGTTCCTCAGGTGGTACATTGAAAGGAATCACAGTGCAATCGAAAGGTAGTTGTTTTTTGTTATTGCCGATGTTGCTTTTTCTTTTAGCAGAAGACTCCTCTTTCCTAGATGCACCACAGAGCGCCAGATTGATGCCTGTGGTCAGCAATCTCTACAACGCCTCCCTCAGTGATTCAGACACAACCCCTCTGTATTGACATTTATTCATTTATTAATTTCTTTTTTGCACATTGTCATCGTCACTTTTTTTTGCACATCGTCACTATCACTTTAAATCAGATCTATCTATAGATCTAACTTAAAGTGATAGTGACGATGTGCAAATATATATATATATATATATATATATATATATATATATATATATATATATATATATAATTTTTTTGTATGTCTGGAGCGTGTCACAAAAATAATTTCGCGTTGGGATTTTTAAAGTGATTCTGATTATAAAAAGTAAATGCAATAACTGAGTGGTATAAAACAGGTGTTTCATTTGAATGCTTAGTAGCTGATACAAATTGTACTTTTAATTTCCTAAGCAACCTGTTATTGCATTTCAGATTCAAGAATGGACTTGCTACTTTGCAGTTTTTAACAGCCCTGCAGCAATTTCCTATGGCGCTGACTCCTGTCTTGTGCCATTCTGAGAAAAAGTTTTCTGCTGTGAAAATCGAACATCTCTTCCGACCAGAGCTTAGTCCAGATGGCAGCAACCGGAGAGCCCAGGAGAACAAGACAACAAGTTACTGGGCCGACTACCTCCTTGACTGTGAAGGTTGGTTTATTTGTTCCACATCACACTAATTCCAATGAAAATTAACTACTTATGATGTCTTGGTGTTGGTATTTATTTCTACTTTCAGAACATAACAGTGAGGTGACCCTGGAGGATGTCCTTATGTTTGCCACAGGTGTGCCATCTATTCCTCCTGCTGGTATGGACCCTCAGCCATGTCTTGAATATATTTACACCTCAAACTTCCCTATGGCAAATACATGTGCCAACACTTTAAAGCTGCCCCTCTTGGACAGCTACATTACATTCAAGCACAGTATGAACTTTGGGATTAAGAATTCCCCTGGCTTTGGATGCCTTTAGTCAGCATGCAGCTGTTGATATTTTGGGCCAGATCTGTAAAAGTTTTGAATTCTAGTTGTGTGGGTTATATGTGTGTGTATATACATATATTAGTTGTACTGCATTTGTTTCTTCCTAAATGCCTCTGTTTTGTTGTGTAGTTTGGTCTGGAAGACAACACAATGTTTCAATGATATTGTTGAAACCAACTGTTTATAACAGTCTTTATTTTGTCATTTTAAGCAACAGTTGCTGTATTGCTTGTAAAAAAAAAAATAAAACAAAACCTGAATGACTTTTCTGTTTACATTGTTGTTTATTTTACAGTCTTAACATTTTATAGATCAGCCATGTTCTTCAGAGTGATGTAGAGTTGTACGGCAGCTTCCCATTGAAGAGGAGGTGACAAACCACTTTGTCGCTGCAGTTCTTCAAAGCAATTTTCTTGTTCGTCATCATCATCATTTTGAGTTCCTGCCGCGGGCATGAGGGTGTTTAACTGGCTCAAGGCTTGTGCAGATGCAGGGAATCCACAGTTTCTGCCGTTGAATCTGAGAAAGTACGAAAAAAAGTCCAAATTTACTGACAGTTGCAAAAATTAAGCTTAGTTGTGAGATTTGGAACTCACTACCATCTCATTTAGGGGAGTGTTGGCCTAGTGATTAGAGCAGCGCGCTTGCACTCAGAGAAGGATGCAAGTACGCTGTTCGATTACCAGCGCCTGCTCTCTGGGTCCTTGAGCAAGACCCTTAACCCCCAGATTGCTCCCCGGGCGCTGCACATGGCAGCCCACTGCTCCCCAAAGGGTGTTGGGTTAAAAGCACAACAAACTCAACTCACATTAAAATATTGACTTCAAAGCTTGGGAATTGGTTGATGGTGAACCAGAAACTTTTCTAATTTTTAAATATTTTTAAATTATTTTGATTCAATAGTTTTAAAAACATTATTTTACATCTGTTGGGTCATTTTATTGTATTTACTGTTGGTCTTAAGGCTGCAGTATGCAAGTTTTACAAAAGTATGCTTTTTGCTGCAGTTAATGCTAGGAGAAGGCAGAGGAGCCTGAATTTCTTCCATAGATTACCTGTCTTATGCTGTGATGACACAATGATAATTTCAACAAATATCTAAAAGCCATATTTTCCATGAACGTTGCATGCCTCAGCTTTAACTTTTTATATAAACCAACTGTTAAAAATCCTTCTAGGGATGGTGTTGCGAATTAGTTATGGCTACAAATGATGTGACGCTTGCATCAAATTCTCCTGATCTATGTTTCTTGTATCTGTCCCTATGAAATTAAAATAGATGTATGCTTTATAATAAAAAACATTATCCAATTATCCTTCTGTTTTAACATGAAATTGCATTACTCACCTGTGAGGCAGGTGATACATAGCTTCAGGTTTACCAGATGGGCACTTGGACTGGCGAACAGGGAGAATAGTGTGAGTGTTCCATAGATGTTTGTGTTGGTCCAGTTCATTCTGAAGAACTCCCAGGAAACAGTATCGCACCAGACGCATGTGTTGTCTGCTGCCATTGAAGAGGTGCCTTTCCCTCAAGTCGCTGAGCAGATCCATCCAGAACTGACTCCTAGTTAAAGTACAAGCGTTTTATTAACATGGACTATGGCCCCAAAAAAGCACTAAATAATTATGGAAGTTGCTTTTAGAAATCTACTGCAATTTTTAATAGTTAAAGAAGTAGTTATAAGAAAGCAATTTTAAAATTAACACAGATAGTCTCAGGCTGACACTAGTGCACATGATAAACCCAGAACTAAAGGTGTGTATATAGATCAGAATAATCACATGCAACAGACACAGAAATGTCAAGTAGATGCATCATTAATTCATAATAACTTCAACAAATTGAAATATGTGACAATAACCTTTGTTTCCGAAAGTAGGACCACTAGCTTTCAATACGTTGGTTGGACGTTGAAGTCCCATGCATGTGGCTTTTGGCTCCTGCAAATTCATCTGTGTGCACTGATCTCAAGGAACTGTGAAGTGCTGCCATCAGTCCATTTTCTGTTCCGAAGTCTGTACGGAGGCGCATTGGTAAAACTCCAAACTCAGAAATGCACTCCATATAATTTTGAGCAATAATCCCAGGATCATTGTTGGACTTTCCACATTTGAGCCAAAGTATTTTTCTGGAGAACCCATGAATGCAGCCACTTATTGCAATTCCATAGGGTTTAAATTTGTCATACCCATCAACATGCCAAGTTTCATTGGGTCCCACTGAATGATATGCTCTGCGGACAAATCTTCGTCTAGACCTGTTTTCTACTCCAGACGGATCCAATTCTCTCATTAGTTGCATCACATCCCTTCTTCTAATGATAAGAGAATACTTCTGTTTAAGGGTCTGCCACATTGCTCGGTAACCCAGCAGTTGGCCTGATCCCTTAAGTTCCTCAGAAATAGCTGCATGCACAGTAGCAATTGGTGTGTACTTTGTCCTTCTGGTCAGGCCTGCACTTTGTAATCTTCTTTTTAAAGTACTCAGACTAACTGAAATATTGTGTTTGGCAGCAAGGAAGTCTCTTATTACTTCATACAGTAACTGTGGCCCTCCGTGAAATACTTCACGATAAGATCTTCTGCAGTTGTGGCTTGACGATCTGAGGGGAAGAAATAAGACAATAGATCTAAGAATATATATTTACTGAGTGATGAATAAACAGTACAAAGTCAGTAATTTATATGATATCAACAACTTTCAGAGAAAAACATACCGTCAACTTGATGAGTCTTTAAAAACTCAATATTTCTGCCACATGAGCCACAATAGGATAGAACAACATGAAGGTTCCCACCATAAAATGGACAAAACATAACCTGATAAAAGGCAAGAAGAATCAGTTAGTCTTAATACACATACTCAGACTATTTGCACCTAACAATATATATTGATCGATAGAAGTGTGGTTCAATAGATGGAGAAAAAAAATGACATCCTCCCAACCAATCACAAATGCAGACCCGGGAAAGCTCTGCCAGCCTTCAAAAAGTTCAGAGCACATGTTCTTTTTTTTTTTTCTTTTTTCAGACTTAGAGTTTTGTTAAAATGTTGGTTGAATGCAGGATTGTGTTTAAATCCATTTTATTTCAGCACTAAGCAGCAGCATAAAATGGTCATGGCTATACTTAAAATGTATGTTTTGAATTTTTTTGATAACTACCGGTATCGAACAATATGATTTCTATTTTATCGATATGCCTTTTTTCTATATCATCCAGCCTTATTTGCACCATCATTACACATATGGTAGATTATAACAATGTTTTCCACCTTGGCTTAAAAAATGGTTTCTTACATGGCAGTTGTTGATGTATAATGTGCTAAACACACAGCAGTGCTACCCACTGCCACACTGTGCAGCCCCACAGATGAAAAAGTAGCTTTCAAAAAAGACGCTTACTGTAAAGAGCAACTCAGTGAGGCTATGGAGACGGTTTAAACAATTAAACCAAAGTATAATACAGTTGGAGTTATAACTTCCAATTCGGGAGTTCCTGAGTGATACATTATCCGTTTTATACACCGTACTGTCGCTAAGCAAAGCAAGTTATCCGAAATTGTCTGACTCGTTTCCATGGTAACCAGTGACTCGCAAACCTAAAATGGAATGTTTCTCTCTTCACAGGGTTAACAAACTTGAAGTTGTCAGTAAACCCACATAAAGTGTGAAGGGTTAAGGTTTGAGATTCAGTAAATATTTTTGTCAGTTTCAAGTTTGTTTGGAGGACAGTTTTCTTGAGGTTTAAAAGAAATTATTTTCCTCCCTGATGGCTTTTAAAGAGGTTGGCAATTCTTTTCCTTAAAGATTTCTTTTCTGGTTTTCTTTCTATCTCCTGTTGCAGGTTTTGGAGTTCCATCAAAAGGCCGACTATTACCTCGTCCCTGAGCTGTGTTTGCTTCTTCATATTTTGTTCCTTCTTCAGCAAAGCAGCCTTTAAGTCACTGGTTTCCTGCTCTTTCTCAGCTAAGCACCTCTCATCCTCCTTTGTTTTGGCTTTCTCAGCAAGCAGACTCTTTTCCAGTTTTGCAGCGTCCTGATGTAATTGTTTGTTTTCCAGCTTTTTCAGATGCAGAGAACGTTCTAACTGTTCTAACTCAGCTTTCTGGAACTCCAACTGGTCTTTCAGCTGTTTCACCTCATGTCTTGATTGTTGGTTGGCCATAAGATGGGATTTTTCTTCCTCCAACCAGCGCAGCTTTTCCTTCAAATCTTTCTCCATTTTGACCAAAGTATCCTTTAATTCTCTGGTTTTCTCGACATGTTTGAATAAGCAGCTCTCAGCCTCCTTTGTTTTGGCTTTCTCAGCAAGCAAACTCTTTTCCAGTTGTATGACTTTTCTTGCAGCGTCCTGATGTAATTGTTTGTTTTCTAAATTTTTCAGACACAGAGAGTGTTCTAACTGTTCTAACTCAGACTTCTGGAACTCCAACTGGTTTTTCAGCTCTTCCACCTCATCTCTTTGTTGTTGGTTGGACATAAGATGGGATTTTTCTTCCTCCCACTGGCGCTGCTGTTCCTCCAAATCTTTCTCCATTTTGACCAAAGTAGCCTTTATTTCTCTGGTTTCCTGGACTTGTTTGGCTAAGCAGATCTCAGTCTCCTTTGCTTTTGCTTCCTGTACTGCTTTCCTCTGCAGGCTTTCGGATAATTTGATGTTTTCTTGTTGAAGTGCTGCGATCTGCTTGTCTTTTAAGCTTAAGCAGATCACAGCCTCCTGCTCCCTTTGCTCCATACGAATAACCACAGTCTCCAGGTGCCGAGCTTTCTCATTGGCAGATTTAAGCTCTGCCTCCATTTTTTCAAGCTCAGAGGCACATCTCTGCAGATTTTCTGATAATCTGAAATTTTCTTGTTTAAGCGCTGCCATTTTCTCATCCTGCTCCACCTTTTTCCTTTCAGCGGTTAGCTCAGACTCCAACTGCGTAGCTTTCTCGTTGGTATTCTGATACGCGGCCTCCATTTTCTGAGGCACAGCAAACAGACTCTTGATGGTTTCTGATAACTTGATGTTTTCTTGCTGTAATGCTGCAATCGTCTCGTCTTTCGAGAGTAAGTAGATCTCTGCTTCCTGCACCTTTTTCCTTTCAGCAGTTAGCTCAGACTCCAGCTGCCTAGCTCTCTCATTGGTGTGTCCAGACCCTGCATCCATTGTCTGATGTTTTCTGACAGCTTCTTGATTTCTTTTTGGTTTGTTTGAAATACAAAGCTTTCTTTTCAACAAAAAAACCTGGACTGATTTGCTCTGTTGGAAAACAAAAACAGTTTCTCTAATCAAAAGGACGTAAGTCAAGAGATGTGAACCATACAAGAGGTTTCAAGGAATGGAATGACTTGATGTCTGCACTGTATTTAAAAACTCAGAGTGACAGTTGATGATGTCATCAATGGATAGAAGCAATGATGTCATCGAATAGATGGACAGAATCATTTATTTAAATAAAAACAATATAAAACAAACTACTGCAACAGTTAAATTAGTAAAACAAAAGTAAAATAATAAGAGTTAACATCTCAAACTGAGTTTATAGCCAAGGAAAAAAACTTTATAGAGAGGACCTAAAAACAGCAAGTAAGTCTGCCTCTTATTTATAATGGTTGCATCCATTGTCTGATGTTTTCTGACAGCTTCTTGATTTCTTGTTGGTTGGTTTGAAACACAAAGATTTCTTTTCAACAAAAAAAACCTGGACTGATTTGCTCTGTTGGAAAACAAAAACAGTTTCTCTAATCAAAAGGACGTAAGTCAAGAGATGTGAACCATACAAGAGGTTTCAAGAAATGGAATTACTTGATGTCTGCACTGTATTTATAGACTCAGAGTGACAGTTGATGATGTCATCAATGGATAGAAGCAATGATGTCATCGAACAGATGGACAGAATCATTTATTTAAACAAAAACAATATAAAACAAACTACTGCAACAGTTAAATTAGTAAAACAAAAGTAAAATAATAAGAGTTAACATCTCAAACTGAGTTTATAGCCAAGGAAAAAAACTTTATAGAGAGGACCTAAAAACAGCAAGTAAGTCTGCCTCTTATTTATAATGGCATCTCAATCCACATTTTGGGGGTTGTAACTAAAAACACTTGCTCTCCTCTCAACCTCCTTTCTGGCTTTGGGAAAAAACAGCATTAACAGATGGATCGAGCTGAGAGAACGGGAGAGAACAGACTTTTAAAAGAAGTTTAACAAATTATAAGGGTTTGTGTATTGATTTGTTTAAAAAAACAAATCAATACACAAAAATACGCAAAAAATTCTAAACCAATGAACAGAGGCTGAAACAGGAGTGATATGTTCATGTTTTCTTTACCAGCAGCAGTGTTGGGCACGTTACTAAGTAATTAGTTATAGTTACTAGTTACTTCTCCCAAGTTAGTAACTGAGTTACTCCACAATAAAAGTAACTAGTTACTACTAAAAGTAACTATTGCGTTACTTTTGCGTTTCTCGCCCGTGTAACCCTCACCACCCGGCCCCCACCTTTTCGCCGTGTGTTTCAAAAGCCAGCTGAATAGACTGGACGACAAAGACAAGGACCTGGAGAGAGTTTTGCATTTATTGCAACTCAACGTAAATGACATCAGGGGGGAACGCCATCTAACAGGCCTATAAACTCCGTTAGATAGCGTCCCCCCTGCTTAACATGGGGGAACGGAATCTGATGGGCTTCTAAATCCGGTCAGATAGCGTTCTCCCTGCTTAACATGGGGGAACAGAATCTGATGGGCTTCTAAACCCGGTCAGATAGCGTTCTCCCTGCTTAACATGGGGAAACGGAATCTGATGGGCTTCTAAACCCAGTCAGATAATGTTCCCCATGTCTAACATGGGGGAAGGGAATTTGATGGGCTTCTAAACCCGGTCAGATAATGTTCTCCCTGTCTAACATGGGGGAACGGAATCTGATGGGCTTCTAAACCCGGTCAGATAGCGTTCTCCCTGCTTAACATGGGGGAACGGAATCTGATGGGCTTCTAAACCTGGTCAGATAACGAACGGAATCTGATGGGCTTCTAAACCCGGTCAGATAACGTTCCCCCTGTCTAACATGGAGGAACGGTATCATATGGGCTTCTAAACCCGGTCAGATAGCGTTCCCCCTGTTTAACATGGGGGGACGGAATCTAATAGGCTTCTAAACCCCGTCAGATAGCGTTATCCCTGTCTAACATGGGGGAACGGAATCTGATGGGCTTCTAAACCCGGTCAGATAACGTTCTCCCTGCTTAACATGGGGGAACGGAATCTGATGGGCTTCTAAACCCGGTCAGATAACGTTCCCCCTGTCTAACATGGGGGAACGGTATCATATGGGCTTCTAAACCCGGTCAGATAGCGTTCCCCCTGTTTAACATGGGGGAACGGAATCTGATAGGCTTCTAAACCCCGTCAGATAGCGTTACCCCTGTCTAACACGGGGGAACGGAATCTGATGGGCTTCTAAACCCGGTCAGATAACGTTCTCCCTGCTTAACATGGGGGAACGGAATCTGATGGGCTTCTAACCCCATCAGATAGCGTTCCCCCTGTTTAACATGGGGGGATGCTATCTGATGGGCCTATAAACCCCGGCAGATAGCGCTTCCCTTGCTTAACATGGGGGGAACGGTATCTGATGGCTTCTAAAAACCCGTCAGATAGTGTTCCCCTCTTCCTAACATGGGGGAACGGTATCTGATGCGGTGTAAATATCCTCCGGCTGCATTACCTCTACTCATGGGTGTGAAGTTTTTTAACAGGACGTTCAGATCTGGTGAGTGTATGAAATTAATAACCGGGGATGTCTAATTCTGAAATCCTGTGTTTGGGTTGTTATATGTACTGCAACATCTATCTATCTATCTATCTGTCCGTCCGTCCGTTTGTCCGTCCGTCCATCCATTCATCCATCCATCCATCCATCCATCCATCTAGATTTCTCCCTTTCTCTATATAGGCTAACATCTGATTGTTCACGCTATCCGTAGTTCCCCTGTTGCGCGCGCACAGGGCGGCTGTTACGCGCCTTTAGTGAGCATGGTCGTGTCGCTTACGCTTTGAATCGTGCCGCCTGCGCTGTGAATCGTGCCACCTGCGCTGTGCGGAGATGCAGGAGAAACCGTATCTGATGGGGAAACGCAGCTCGACGTAACACCGGTATTTCCACGTGGAAAACGCTGTTTTGCTGCTGTAGCCCTCCTCACTCTCCATCTCCCTGTGTGTGCTGTACGTTAACACCCGGCAGCGGAAACACCCACCTATCCAACTGACAGACGTAATCTCACTATACATCAGCCATTCTCATCCTCCCCTCTCTCATGAAAAGGCACGCACGAGTTCTATCATAAAAAAAAGGTTAATTGTCCGACCTGAGTAACGTGCATTAACGGGGTGTCGGCAATGGTAACAGCGTTACAGCCTTCCAACCAAGTCGTAAAAGAAGCATCATTTAAAATCTTTAAATTATGCTGTGAAATAAATGGTTAGGCTTTGGCCAGTTGCCTTAGATGATTAAAAACAACTTGATTACAAACTTTCAGTGCATAATGTTTAAAATCACTGTCCATTCATCTCACACCCCGGTTAGTAACTCCCTGAGTCAGATACTCTGTTGGAGGACCCAGATAATATAGCATGGGCTTTAAAAACATCACAGGACTTATCCAATCCAATTTTATTTGCCAACCACTTAAACACAACCACAGCTGACCAAAGTGCTGTACAGAAAAAATAGATAAAACAAAACGTAAAACAGTACAGATTAAAACAAAACAGCTAAAACATGGGAACTGTTGTGAATTGGCGCTATATAAATAAACTGAATTGAATTGAATTAAGATATGTTTCCATCCGGAGGGGCAGTGTGGTTTTCGTCCTGGCTGTGGAACACTGGATCAGCTCTACACCCTCAGCAGGATTCTGGACGGTGCATGGGTGTTTGCCCCACCAGGGCGTGATCTACAGCTCTCACTGGAGCGGTTCGCAGCTGAGTGTGAAGCGGCCTGGATGAGGATCAGTGCCTCCAAATCCGAGACCATGGTCTTGAGCCAGAAAAGGGTAGAGTGTCTTCTCCAGGTTGGGGAGGATGTACTGCCCCTAGTGGAGGAGTTTAAGTTTCTTGGGGGTCATGTTCCCGAGGGGAAGATGGAGCGGGAGATAGATAGTGGATTGTGCAGCGTCTGCTGTGAAGCGAGCCCTGTACCGGTCTGTTGTGGTGAAGAGAGAGCTGAGCCAAAAAGCAAAGCTCTGGATTTACCGGTCGATCTACGTTCCTACCCTCATCCATGGTCATGAGCGAAAGAATGAGATGCCGGATACAAGCGGCTGAAATGAGTTTTCTCCGTAGTGTGTCTGGGCTCTCCCTTAGAGATGGGTGAGGAGTCATCCTGGGGGGGGGGGATTCAGAGTAGAGCCGCTGCTGCTCCACATCGAGAGGAGTCAGTTGAGGTGTCTCAGAATCTGACGTCTTCACGTCTCCCTGGTGAGGTGTTCCAGGCATGTCCCACCGACGTAGGCCCAGGGGGACCCAGGACACGCTGGAGGGACTATGTTTCTTCTACTTCAAAAAACACTTTAGATTTTAAAATGGAACATTTTTCAATTTTTTTATTTAAAATTTCAATGTATAACATGGAAGCATAAAAACATCATTTTATTCCAGTGGTAAATTCTGTTTAAAGTAACAGATCATTAAAAATGTCTCTGGACCTTTACTGGTTGATTTTCTTTATTCGGAGCCTGCTGATTTTAATTGGTTATCCGTGATTTAATGTTCATAAATATTTATTTCACGTCATGTGCACTATCCAATGCAGATCATTGGCGACCTCCACATCTAGTGAAAACTAGTGTAAGTGGATGAGTCATATAACGCAAACTCTAATTTGTTAGCTATTTGTCAAATTTGTGCTGATGCCACAGGAAATCATCATAAGCAAACAGGTGTTCTTCAAACTGCAAACGTGAATTGTCTATGCCATGCTACAATGTGGGATTCAGAGAAAGATGTTGAAACGTCTGAAAGGTCGGACACAGGCGAGAGCGTATCGGGAGATGGAGACCAACAAGACCTTCCTCATCCTTGGCCCTATCTCAAAAATTTTTTTAAATAGTCGAAAAATGTAGTTTTTAATTCTTAATATTGGCATCTGGCTGTTTTTTTAAAGGTTACTTTATACTTTTGTACTTTAAGTAGTTTTTTGGAGTGTTTTTAAAATGTAGTATCTATACTTCTTTTAAAACAACAGATCTTTGTTATTCCAAAGAAAGCAAATATTAGAAGAAAAATTATGTTTGAAAATCAATGACCGGCCAAAAGGGCTTGTTTATGAAAATTAGAGACAACGACAGGAATGCGATCAATGTTATAAATAGACAGCAAAACCAACGTGAGACCACCTATCTTAGAGAACAAGTAGTGAGGAACAAAATACCAGATTGAGGTAGGGTTTTCAAGGCAAGTTTTAATCCAGATCACTTTGAATGTCTTGTTGATTGTCATAAAGTTGAGAAAGTTAAGACCTCCTGCATCATAACTATTCATTAAAACAGATTTTTTAATGTAATGAGTTTTGTTTTTCCAAATAAAAGTTGCATAGTATCTGATCAATTTCTTTGCACATCTTTTGGTCAACAGCCAGAGACACAGCCGCATAGGTTGGTCTGGATATTCCTTCAGCTTTAGAGAGTAATATTATGCTGCAAAGGGTTACGTCTCTTTGGAGCCATAAGTTAAATCTTTTCTTGGCTCTTTTTAAGATTAGGATAAAGTTGAGGTCACATCTAGTTTTCTGTTTTTTGGTCAACGTTGTTCCTAAGTAATAAGTAGTAATGACAGTTCACATTTCTTAACAGCCATTAATTCACATTTGTACACATTTAAGTAAAAACCAGAAGCCTCAGAAAATAATTTTATCAATGCAAGTGATAGAGAAACTTCAGAAGAGTCTTTTAAGAAAATTGTTGTATCATCTACCAATTGGCTGATGATAATTATTTTGTCCAGAACTTTCATTCCACCCAGTTAACTATTTATTATGTGACTAGCCAAAATTTGAGCTGATAACATAAATAAATAAGGGGAAATTTTGACAACCTTGCAGTATACCACGTTTTAAGTCGAATCTTGGGGATTTTCCGTCTTTCACTTTGAACCATTTCCATTATTATATAATGTTTTACTAGTACTGCAGAAAAAAAAGACCAAAACCAAATACGTTTTATGTTTTTAATCAAATATGTCAAGCAGAAGCCTTATGTTATTTGAGATGTGTCAATTTCTTTAAAAGCCTGATTGTGTTTCTTCAATAATATCATCCAAAACTAACTTTAATCGCTTATTTAATTGTTGCCAGGATTTTGCAACGTTATTTAGTAGACTAATTTGACGGCAGTTGTCAACAAGTAAAAGATCCTTGTTTTGTTTGGGAATAAGAGTAATCACTCCTGGAGTTAAGATGGGAAAGAGAGTTCCCTTAATGATACTTTTATTATAAACCGCCAATAAGAATGGAGCAAAAATCTTCAGCGAATGATTTATAAAACTCAGACAGCAAAACAATTAATTGAGTCAAGTATTTCTTTTAATGTAATATGATGATCGCAAAATTCTCGGTCAGCCTTAGCTTGATATAATTTGTACAACTTGTTTTGGTTTTCTGATAAATCCACTTTTTTTGCAGAAGACAATTTATCAGGTGAAACAGATGACTTAACTTCATTTTTGCTTCGTTCGTTCGCTTTTACTTTGAAAGATCGCTGCAATATTTCCTAAAAAATTTGCCTAATTTGAAGTTCAAAAGTTCCCATTTTTTCCCATACATTTTGTCAGCCTTAGCCTCATTCCAGAATTTTAATATCAACCTCTTGACAATAAATTGAACTGCTTCATGAGATAAAATAGTTCTAATCAGTTTCCAATATGAAGTATTTGGACAGCAAGAGGAAGGGATCAGAGAAACGTTAATTTGAAGTGCTTTATGACCGGTCAAAGGGGTGGAGAGAATTTCAACATCTGCTGTCTTTAAGATTACTTAAAATTAACCGTAAGTCTATTCTAGATTGTCTAGTTCTTGACAGTAAAGGTTCGAACAGAGGGATTTTTTTCTCTCCATATACACTGCCTGGCCAAACAAAAGTCACCAACAAAAAAAAAAGGTCACTCACTCTAATACTTTGTTGGAGCGCCTTTAGCTTTGATTACGTCATGCATTCGCTGTGGCATTGTTTCGATAAGCTTCTGCAATGTCAAAAGATTTATTTCCATCCAGTGTTCCATTAATTTTTCACCAAGATCTTGCATTGATGATGGTAGGTAGAGTCTGAACGCTGCGCAAAGCCCTCTCTATTACATCCCAAAGATTCTCAATGGGGTTGAGGTCTGGACTCTGTGGTGGCCAATCTATGTGTGAAAATGATGTGTCATGCTCCCTGAACCAGTCTTTCACAATCTGATCCCGATGAACCCTGGCATTGTCATCTTGAAATATGCCTGTGCCATCAGCGAAGAAAAAGTCCATTGATGGAATAAACTGGTCATTCAGTATATTCAGGTAGTCAGTTGACCTCATTCTTTGAGCACATACTGTTGCTGAACCTAGACCTGACCAACTGCAGCAACCCCACATCATAACACCACCCCCACAGGCTTGTACAGTAGGCACTAGGCATGGTGGGTGCATCACATCACCTGCCTCTCTTCTTAGCCTGGTTTGCCCATCACTCTGGAACAGGGTAAATCTTGTTGGGATCTGGAGGTTTGTCCACTTTCTCCACCAGAGGGTGCACGAGATCTCCTGGAGCATGAGCCGACCGCACCACCTGTCTCTCATCTGCTTATCAGGAGATCCGTACTTAAGGAGGCGGAGGGCTTCACTCCAGTGCCAGAGTGTTTGCCAGTAATGGTTAGCAAGCCTGAGCCAACCTGCCTGTCTGTGATCTCTGACTTTTGTGAACCAAACCTGATCCCGTTTTCTCCTCTCTGCTTCCCAGGTTGATACTGCCTGAATACCTGAAACTCGGGAGAGTTTCTCTGCCGGTGATCTGTCTGCTCGTTCTCAGTAGAACTCTAGAGAGCTGTCTCTGTCAAGTATCAGCCTGCCCGCTCTCAGAAGATTACTGGAAGGAAACGCAATCTGTGATCTGCCTGCACTCTGTAAGCTCTGCCTCAGCCTCTGCCCTCAACCTGCCAACAACCTCTGGACCCTCAAGGTTCCCCCCCTCTGCAGCTCTGTTCCACTCCTGAACAGGTACTGCCCTGAACACTCAACCTGCAAAACACCTGGACCTCCACTAATCTCTCTGTCCTCCTCAGCAGTGAACCTACTCGTGACCAGTCAAGCCCCCTCTTGGATCTGATCAAACTGTGTACATTTATTGAACCCCCTCGTGACCAGTCAAGTCCCCTCCTGGATCTGATCAAACTTTGTACATTTATTGTAAATAAATCTTTGAACTTTTCTTCTGCCTCCGAGTGTTCTGCATGTGGGTTAGACACCTTAATCCGAACATGACAAATCTGGACTCATCAGACCACATCAACCTTCTTCTTCCATTGCTCCACAGTCCAATCTTTATGCTCCCTAGCAAATTGAAGCCTTTTTTTCCAGTTAGCCTCACTGATTAGTGGTTTTCTTACGGCTACACAGCTGTTCAGTCCCAATTAGAGACTGACACGGGAGTGGATTTTCACTCCTGTCCCTTCCCACTCCCACAGAAAAAAATTGTGTCCCGTCACCGATCCCGGGCCAGAGTAGAAATCTAAATCCTGTCCCGTCCCACTCCTGGTGAAATTACTCCCACTCCCATCCCGCTCCCATTCAGAATGACTCCCGCTCCTGCACCACTCCCATTCTTGTTTTTGAGCGCGGGTGAAAAACTCAGAGCGGAAGCACTGTTGGTTTTTGGGTCGTGTAGTTTTTTTTGACTAGCATTATCAGTGATGGGACTAACGGCGTTGAAAGTACCTTGTGTTAGTAACGAGTAATCTAACTAATTATTTTGACTGTAACTAAAACGCAGTTACCATTGCAGACACCCCGTTACTGCGCGTTACTCAGGTCGCACAATGAACCTTTTTTCATGATAGGACTCGTGCGCAGCTGCGTGAAGCTGACACCCCACCCACGTCAAAAAAAACTCTGCAAATAGACTGAATGGTTAGTGCAACATTAGTGCAGATTTGTGCAGAAAAAAATATTGTTTGTGCTACTTTTGTTTAAGAGAAATTAAAGATTATTTTTTAGGTTATCCAGAGGTGCGCACCTTGTCATGAGAGAGGGGAGGATGAGAATGGCTGTTGTATAGAGAGATTCCGTCTGTCAGTTGGGTAGGGGGGTGTTTCTGCTGGCGGGTGTTAACGTACAGCACACACAGAGAGATGGAGAGTGAGGATGAATCCAGCAGTAAAACAGCGTTTTCCTGATGGAAATACAGGTGTTACGTCGAGCTGCGTTTCCCCATCAGATACGGTTTCCTCTGCATCTCCGCACAGAGCAGGCGGCACGAGTCACCGCGCAAGCGACAGGAAACGCGCATGCTCGCTGTAGGCGCGCAACAGTCGCCCTGTGCTCTCGCCACAGGAGAACTATGGAGAGCGTGAACGATCAAATGATTAACCTGATAACAGCCAGAAATGATAGCCTATATGGAGAAAGGGAGAAATCTGGATGCTTGGATGGATGGATGGATGGATGGATGGATGGATGGATGGATGGATGGATACTCTGCCTTTTCAACCTACTGTATTTTTTACTTTAAACATTATTTGATGGCCTTTGTGGCAGGGATGGAGATCCATATTTTATGTCACACGCAGAGTATACATCTTGATAGATAGAAGGATAGATAGATGTTGCAGTATCTATAACAACCCGAACACACAGGATTTCAGAATGAGACATCCCCAGTTATTAATTTCACCAGATGTCATTTACGTTGAGTTGCAATAAATGCTAAACTCTCTGCAGGTTCTTGTCTTTGTCGTCTTCTCTATTCAGCTGGCTTTGGAAACACACGGCGAGAAGGTGGGGGCTGGGTGGTGAGGGTTACGGGGGCGAGAAACGCAAAAGTAACGCAATAGTTACTTTTACTAGTAACTAGTTACTTTTATTGTGGAGTAACTCAGTTAGTAACTCAGTTACTTTTTGGGAGAAGTAACTAGTAACTATAACTAATTACTTTTTCAAAGTAACGTGCCCAACACTGAGCATTATAGTGTAGGCTTCAAGGAAAAAAACTACAAAATGGCGGCACCAGTACTGGATTTTTTTTCTTTCTTCCTAATTTATGTTATTTTTTGACTTCGATTCTAGTTAGTTTTTTTTAATTACTATTGGTTTGCTCCCGCTCCCGTCTGGTCCCGTTAATGTTTAATCCTGTACCGTCCCAATCACGTGATCGTTACTCATACTGACTTCCATCCCACGGGAATCCCGTGACCCGTGGGATTCCCGAAAAAATGTCAGTCTCTAGTCCCAATCCCTTGAGTTCCCTTCGCATTGTGCTTGTGGAAATGTTCTTACTTTCAGTACTAAACATAGCCCTGAGTTCTACTGTTGTTTTTCTTCGATTTGATCTCACCACACGTTTAAGTGATCGCCGATCATGATCATTCAGGATTTTTTTCCAGCCACATTTCTTCTTCGAAGATGATGGGTCCCCACTATCCTTCCAGTTTTTAATAATACTTTGGGCAGTTCTTAACCCAATTTTAGTCGTTTCTGCAATCTTGCTGCTTTTCTGCCGAAACTCTGGGATCGCCGTGGTTTTTATTTTCAATCATCTTGTTGTCCATACTACTATGCTAACGCCACCGCCACCAAGCTGCAATGATTTGCCGCGAATGAATACCGCCGAATCTGTCGATTCATCTTGTAGTGGTGCGTCAAATGCAACGTAGATTCCCATCCAATTAGATTGAATTTGGTATTGATGACGTGAAAAATAATTACGGTAACTCCATGGAAATGATTCAAAACTAAAGTAACAAGCCAATTTTTTAAAATGTAACACTGCATGAAAAGTGAGATTTTCGTCCCCGTAAACTCCTGTAAACTCCCGCAGATCTCCCTGATTTTCGTCAGTTTCCGACAATTTGCAACCCGCGCTTGTCCGCGTTTGTCGTGCCACAAATTGTCGGAAACGGACTCTGACGTATGTGGAGAGCGATCAGCTGTACTAATGGCCCTAATTAGCATATGAATGCAGCAAACCCGCGCGGCTGGCCAGGTCTGGCTTGAATAACCTACTCAGTATTGGCTGAAACCACTATTCTCAATCAAGTGAAATCGCTCGTGATTGGCAGCAAAACCACGCCAGGCTTTAATTTTCTTACTGAGTATTGGACGGAACCACTTCTTTTTAAACAAGTAAAGTCGCTCGTGATTGGTTGGCATATATATATATTTACATATATATATATATATATATATATATATATATTTATTCATTCATATATTTATTCATTCATATGCTGTGTATTTATGTTATCCTACACTACTACACAATTATTAGGCTACAATCAAGGACATGAATGAATTTATACAGGAAATGAACATTTGCCAGGAAGCTGTTTATGCAAAGAAAGAGCTTTATTAAAACACACACAACTATAAACAACGCGTATCCAAACACATGCGTATCTAAAAATTACAAGTCCGTGAACAGTCCGTTTGCTTCCTCGGGGTTGGAGGTAACTGGCAGCATTCCCTCCGAGGCAGGTCCGATGTGCAGACGCCTACTGTGCGTGGCCCTGTACTTCGGCATCGCTTCTAACCGGGACTGCAGCTTAACACAGAGTTCAGTGAGATCCGGCCTACGAAATGGCGGCGACCGCACAATCCATCCAGAGACACCGCCAACGACGCCATCTTCTTCGTCGGACATGAGGCCGACGGTGGCGGACTTTCAGAGTTCCACTTCCTCATCTGCTAGCAAACTCTGCCTCGCTTTCAGCAGCTGAAAAAAAACAATGAATCAGCGCACTGCGTATGGACACAACACATATATCAATGCACCTGAAAAATAGTCACCAAATAAAGTCTTACCCTCTTTCTTCTGGCCCGAATCCGAGCAGATAGCCACCGCGCGCAGCGTGTTGGCTGGCTGCGTATATCTGAAGCTCCTGCGTACCGTCTCAAAATACGTCTTACAGGCAGCTGGAAAACAATTAAATGAGAGTGGTATGAATAAAAAATCAAACGCAAGTCACAGTAACAAGGAAGGAGAAAACATTAAAACAAGTCACTTACACACAATGTGGTCTTTATCAACATCGTGCAAATCTGGATTTGCTGATATGGCTCCGAGCAAATAGGAGGTCTGTGAAAACAAAATGTACAGCTATGATCGGTATTCATCCGTATCCATTGCCTTTTACCGCAGAATTAAAGCATATTCTTTAAATCTTACCCTTGCTCCGGTTCATAGCGCCTGCAACTAGTCTCCGAGTTGTGAAGACGGCGTACTGCTTCCTGTGAATCACAAAAAATACACTTTAATAAAGCTTGTTCTTGCAAGGCTACTATTAGCCGTAGCTTTAGGCTAGGCTGTTATTAGCCGTAGCTTTAGGCTAGGCTGCTATTAGCCGTAGCTTTAGGCTAGGCTGCTATTAGCCATAGCTTAGGCTAGGCTGCTTTTAGCTTAGCAGGCAGTAATCGAACATATATTTACCGCTAGCATCTCTTCTTTGAGTTCGTCTTGTTCAATGCAGAGTGGCCATCGCGTCCAAGAGGAGTTTTACCCCGAAATCCCACATACTCCGCTCCAGACCGCCTGCACAAAGCAAAGCATCCATCCTCCGCTGTGGCTGCAGACCGCGCCGCTCTGAGTTTCTTCTTCTTCTTCTTCTTCTTCTTCTTCTTCTTCTTCTTCTTCTTCTTCTTCTTCTTCTTCTTCTTCTTCTTCTTCTTCTTCTTCTTCTTCTTCTTCTTCTTCTTCTTCTTCTTCTTCTTCTTTTCTATTATGGCGGATCACAAGCAACTTTAAGGTGCATACCGCCACCTACTGTACATGAGTGTGTAGTAGCGTTACTTCACATCTATTAGATTCTATTTTTTAATTTTGTATTCTTAAGATACATAAACAATGCTTTCCTTAGTTTATGAATATCTGTTATGTTTCCTTCATTTCCTAATATTCCTTTAAGATTCCATTCATGCCCTATACTTCTAACTATTCTCTTTAATTCTTCCCTTTCGTGTTCATACAACTTACAGTTCATCAGTATGTGTTCTACATTTTCTTTTTCACCACATTTCTCACATTTATCACTATTTTTCCTCCCTATTAAATAAAGTATGTCATTTAAGTAGGTAGGACCTATTCTTAATCTACTAACTATTATTTCTTCTCTACTGTTTCTTTCATTAATGCTTCGAATTCGAACTGACTTTTGCACTTCATATAATCTTCTTCCTTTCCTATCTTCGTTCCATATTTTTTGCCATTCCACCATTTCTTTACTTTTAATAAGTGATTTCCCTTCCCCTTTTCCAAAAGGAATTGAAATTGTTATTTCCCCCTCTAAAGCCCTTTTAGCTAATTTATCTGCCTTTTCATTCCCTTTTACTCCTTCATGTGCTGGTACCCAACAAAACCAAACATCAATGCCACCCCTATATAATCTAAATAAAATATGAAGATTTCTAATACCAAATCTTTTCTATTATTTCCTTCTCCCTTAATACTTTCCACTACTGCTTTAGATTCTGTGCACACCACCACCCTGATTGGTCGAATCTCCTCCACCCATTGCAAGCTTAATATATCTGCCACCATTTCTGGTGTAAAAACCGACAATTGATCTGATATTCTTTTATGAATACATTTTTTAAACTCTGGGATATATATTCCTATACCCACATAACCTTTTAAATTCTTAGAACCATCTGTATGAATTTTAAGGTAATTATTATATGTAGTTCTTAAATAAATATCAGTTTTTATCCCTATTTCATTTAAATTCCAATCATTTTTCATTGTATTAATTTGCAAATCTACATTAACCTCAGGTATTAGCCATGGAGGAATAACGCTAATTGGGTTAAATTGAGCTATTTCCTTGTCTTCTAATCCATACTTTTTAATCCATTTACTAACCATCCATCCAAATCCATTACTTTGGAACTTCACATATTCCCAGCAATTATGCAGAATAGTTGAATTCACATGATCATCTATATTACTTTCAATTTTCATCCAATATGCTAAAGCTAATTTAATTCTCCTCATTTCAAGTGGAGTTTCCCCACTTTCAATTAAGAGAGTATTAATAGGTGTTGTTTTTATTTCTCCTGTACATATTCGTAAAGCCCTACACTGTAATCTTTCTATTTTTTGTAATGATGTTTTAGCTGCTGCTCCATATATAATGCTGCCATAATCTATTATTGCTCTCATGAGAGCCCTGTATATGCTTAACAACCCCCCCCGCTCTGAGTTTCTTGGAGATCGTAGAGAGCATGCGCGAGATGAACCAGGTTTTCCGCGGATCAATAAAAATAATTAAAAATTCGTTCATTTTTTTTAAATCAAGGCCTTAATTGGCACAAAAATTATTTAAATATGTTTATCGAAGTATTTATAATTCTTTAATAAAAAATGCTCATAAAAACAATTTCGTCAGATATATTATATCGCTCCAGGCGGAGAAAAAGCTAGAGGATATATATATACGTTTATATGTGTGTGTGTGTGTGTTTACATACATACAGGAGTCATGGAACTGTGCTTACAGCTCCTTCATATTTCATGTACACTAATAACTTGTGTACATGGTTCTTGTTGATGGCATTAAAATCATTTTTAATAGCATTAAAATAGCATTAAATTAGAGTCACTCATTCCTGTATGAACCCTGTGAGCGCTTAATTTAATATGACATATTAAAAAAATCCCACCATCATCCAGCATATGTTCAGTTTCTGCCCAAATATATATATATATATATATATATATATATATATATATATATATATATATATATATATATATATATATATATATATATATATATATATATATATATATATATATATATATATATATATATATATATATATTTGTAGATTTTTGTAACGGGGATAAGGATAATTCAAAACTGCTTTTTTTGAATGAACTTGTTCTCTACTCCCAAACTCAGCATCTCTTTTCATTCCTGTAATAAGAAGTTTCTTTTGAATGGATTTGATTAAAGTTTAAGTCCCTTGGTATAAAATAAATATTTTGATGGAGATGAGAAATCTGCTTCCTCGTTGGTGAATAACCAATAGTTTGGATCCAATCATTTAAATAAACGGTGTTAGATTTTTTTTTTTTATATATATATAAGAATTGTGCTATAATTTCTAGTCACCGATCTGTTTCTGCTATATTTTAACTTGACGAACCGGAATTTGTCGATGGTCTTTTTCCTGTTTGGTGCGATTGCAATTGCGGATCTTGACCTGGCCGGACCTTATGACCACAGTGTACCAATCTTCTGATGGCTACTTACAACAGGATAATGCGCCATGTTATAAAGTGAATCATCTCAGACTCATTTCTTGAAACTTTTTCACTTAAGTAATTGTGAATTGAGCATATTGACAGGCAAAATTTTATTTTTTATCTTAAATGCAATTTTTTTTTCTTAAAATAATTACTGCTCTAAATGTATTGCTCTGTCAGCTAAAGATCTGTTTTGGTCTCTATACTTTAATTAAATAAATCAATTCAAGCTAAAATGTAAAAGTCTATACTGAGCCTGATCTCTTTGTATCAGAGATTTTCTTACCTTTTAGAAAAATGTCACTTGGAGTAAAACCCCCCCTGCAACCCTGATTTGCATTTGCATAGCTCACAGCATGTTCATTTACATGGTAAAGCCTCCCCTAGAATTCCATGGGGGGGAGGCATGGGGGGAACACTGCCTAAGAAAGTCTACGTCAATTTCTGACAATTTACGGGAGTTTTTGGCGAAGCCTGCAAATTGCCGTAAACTGCCGCTAACCTGAAGTTCCACGACAATCTACAGTGCCGCATATTGACGAAAATCCCACTTTTCATGCAGTGTAAGGAGTAAGTACAGATATTTGTGTAAAAATGTAAGGAGTAGAAGTAAAAAGTCACCATAAAAATAAGTAGTAAAGTAAAGTAAAAATATCAGAAAAATCTACTTGAGTACAGTAACGAAGTATTTGTACTTCGTTACTTCCCATCTCTGCTTGGGACCAATGAAATTTATGAATTTTAATGACTTTTATTTATGAGTCAAGTAATGCAGCCACATTCTTAAAATGAAAAAGCATTTCGGAAAACGCTATTTGATTTTCCAATTTTACAGTTCAAATTTGAATTTTTGTATGTATTTGCTGGGGTACATTTTGAAAAATAAATTTCAAATGTCTTTTTCTTTTTCAGTTTAATTAAGTAAAAGGATGAGCAGTGTTAAAGAAAAAATAAAAATGCAAACAGGATTATTGATTACTAATTTCATTAATGAGTCAAACACATCGAGAGGAGTCAGTTGAGGTGGCTCGGACATCTTCTTCGGATGCCCCCTGGACGCCTCCCTCGGGAGGTGTTCCAGGCACGTCCCACTGGGAGGAGGCCCAGGGGACGGCCCAGGACACGCTGGAGAGACTACGTCTCTCGGCTGGCCTGGGAGCGCCTAGGGCTTCCCCCAGCAGAGCTGGAGGAGGTGTCTGCGGAGAGGGAAGTCTGGGAGTCTCTGCTTAGTCTGCTGCTCCCGCGACCCGGTTCCGGATAAAGCGGGAGACGACGAGTACGAGTCAAACAATGCAGCCACATTTTTAAAATGAAAAAGCATTTCTGAAAATGCTTTTTCATTTGAAATATGGTAACGATTTGCTTCCATATCAGCCACCCTTCAGCATACATTGGTTATCGCCTGGCCACCCTTATAAAAAAGTTTCTGGCTACGCCTCTGTTTGTATTGTTTGCTTCAGTGCAGGTTCGATAAACTGTCCCAGAAAGCTGCAGAACCTGTTGGGCTGGAATGAAGCCATGTGGCTCCGCCCCTTTAGACTGTGGCGCGTATCAGCAGCAGCAGCAGCAGCAGCAGCGCCTGCCAGTAGGTCCCTCCCTCCCTCCGTCTCTGCGCATAAGTATACGCAGCCTGCTATCCCAGGCATGGATGTCGGTTGCAGCGAGTCATGGCGGTGCGACATTATACTCTCGATTTCAGCCTCTCTACACCAGGTACAATACTTTCAAACACCCTGAATGTAGCGTGTTTATTCAGCTCTCTGACCCGGCATCCAGGCTGCTAGCTAAGCTAGCTGAACAGCTAACATTAACCTGCTAGTTTCTAATTGCCCTTCAAAACTGCAGGGTTGTTACTGATTGGACGGAATAAAAGTCGAGCATATGCGGTAAATTGGGCTGGAAGCTTAAAGTTATTGAAGGAACGCATTTTTAATTCGGTATTCTTGTAATTGTGATGCAACTAAACGTTTTTGGAGCAATTTGTCGCAAATAGCTCGCTGCTTGTCTTGCTAACAATGTGAATAAAGCATGTTAAACTCAGTGCTGTCGCATAGGAAGTAGCTTATTTTCCGCCATTTTTGTAGTTTTTTATCTAGTCCTGACTGAGCATAATAAAACACATTTTATAGAATTTGAATTGGCACCAGTATCATAAAACTGAACAGTATTACAAATTAGGCTTTTATTTGCATTTTGTTGGGGGATTACTGTAGGATGACTTTAATGTTACTAACGTTCCAAATTTAGATAACTTTATTGGGATTTATTGAACAATCTTTAAAGTGAACTTTATTTTAGATAGTAGAGTTTTTAGCCATTGTTGCACATAAAATTTTCCAGATTAATTAAATATTATTTGAAAAAAAATTTTAGCCACAAATTAACACCACCAAATCTATTTTTTTGATGTCCAGAAATCTATCTGTTTATTAAATTTATTAGTTTGGTCATCACTGATGCAGATGTTGCCTTATTAATATGTTATTGTTGCATACTGTTGCATTGTTAATCATTTGTCCTTTGCTGTTTGTTTCCAGTTGACACGGCCTCGGTAGTTCCAGGTCTACTGTGCATATTTCATGAGCAGGAGCTGACAGAGACGATCCATGATACAAATGGACATGGGTATCTGGCTACATTTGTTGGCAAAAACGGGCGGTAAGCGAAAGAAAAACCATGAAAAGATCTAAATTCTTTAAGATTAAAAGCTTGATTTTTTTATATTTACCATATAATAGAGTATTGTAGTAGGGGTGTAAATCAACCCATCATGGTGATTCGATTCAGTATCGATTTCCTGACCCAACGATTTGATTATTTTCGATACTCAAGAATACACCACAATCCGATTCGATTAATTGGTTAATTTTTTTTTTTTTACCTAGGCTAGACAATGTTTCAAATTTAAAATAAATCGATGAAAGCTGTAATATAGTTATGCATTTTGTTTGAGAAACAACAGCAAATAACAGAAGTAGAAAAGTTGTACTCCACCTAGGCCTATTAAAACCTCATTCACTGAAAAATAATAATGCCCCTGCGTTATAGATTCTGAAAGGCTTTGCATCAAAAAAAAATACTGCACAAAATCAGTCCAATGGGTGCAATGCAATACCTCGGCTCCAGAGTGTCGACGTCCCCGCCCCCTCCGCAGACACTCCGCTGCACCTCTCCCAAACTGTAGCTGACTGCAGACAGGACGCTGACTTGTTTTGGTTAATGACCGAAATTGGGGAAAACAACTTGTGAAGTTTGACCAGCTAGAAGAGCAAGGTGCATGAGAACGCTGGGACCCTTTTTTTTTGGCCCTCATGTCGCTCCGTTGTCGGACAAACTCGCCCCCACTTCCTCACCGCCTTAGCCGTATCTATACCCACAGCACAGACCGCTTCAATATTGGGCATAGATCAAAAATGTCTGCTTCAAGCTCACTGCGACACACTGCTGCAGGAGTATAACCAGGAAGCGTGGTAGGAGGGCAAAAATAGGTTTAGCGCTACCGCAGCACGGGAGTGAGAATTGCGCCCAGGAGCAAATGGATAAAAATAGACCAGAGGGGGAGAAATCGATACTCTTGTGGACGTGTCGATGCATCGGATCGTCGGCTGTTGGATTGATGGATCGATACAAAACGATTATTATTTACACCCCTAATTTCTAGTAGGGATGGGTGCTATATGCATTGAAATGCATTGATGTTGGCCCATTGTATGTTTTTAAACCTATCGGTATCAGTCTCATAATTAGAATTAGGCTGACACTAATGGCCACTATTTATTTCCATGCTGTGGCCATTTGTGTGTAGGGATGGGGATCGAAACCCGGTTCTATCAAGGACCCGGTTCCAGTTTTTTCAAAACCCGAAAATCAATAACGTTTGGGCTTATCGATACCACTATCGAGTCTGGTCTTTTTTTTTTTTTTCCCGGAGGTCCTGTAACATAATTGTGTGTCCCTCGAGTCGCGTCACAGCATTTAAATCTAATCAATCCAATCACTGCAGCATGTCTACCAATGTTTTGGAATGAAATTGTAAGCAAACAGATATTAAAAGTAAAACAAGTGAAGTCTGGCAGTTAACTTTGCTCGCAACTCGAGAATGGCTGAACGGAAAAGACTCCTCCTCCTCCTGCTGCTGCCCCGCCGCACCACAGTCGGGCCCGTCTTCATCATCCACTCAGAGAACCACTGGTTAGCGCGCACACAGACTTTGTAGCTTGTCTGGTCACTTAAAAATGGTAATTGTGAAATCCGTGTTGTAATCGGCAGCATACAAGCTAGTTAGCTTAAAAAGTAAATAAAGTTTCAGACGTGCTGCGTGATGATGTGTTCAGGTTGGCTCAGTAAAACGACAATTAGGTTATCATGATGCGTTCAAGTGTAACGTAAAGAAAAGGGAAATTGAGTTTTTGGCGAGAAACATGAGTAATACAGTTGTATATTGCTGTAATTATTTTACAATATATAATTAAACTACTGATGCCAACATTTATTAAAAATTACATTTAATTTAAAATAAAATTATTTATTTGATAAATATTTTCCTAATCTCTAAAAACCTGATGAAAAGTGACAGACATGTTAATTTTTCTGCAAAAAAATACCTGTTAATTTATGGGCTGATATTTTATTTCCTTTTTTTCTGACACAGCATATTATTCATTTAATTTATATACATTATGACATTTTATTTTTCATTTGGTGCTGCTGATATATTCTAGTTAGTTTTATGTCATTTAGAAGTGGCCTATTACATTAGCCATGTTTACTGAAGGCTAGAAACTTTTTTGTTATGCTCACTTGTTAAGCAATAAAAGCAATACCAGTTCTGTTAAAAACATATTGTCGCATCGTCTTTCCACCAAATAACAGAAAAGTATCGATAGTGGTATCGATAAAGACTCGGATCGATAAGGAGTATCGATAAAGGTATCGATATCAATAAATATTAACGATCCCCATCCCTATTTGTGTGTGTTTCTGGAAGGACTTGGTCATGTGATGGTTCTGTAGAGCATGATTGTGGGATGTGTAACCAGAGCAGAGAGGTCATGTGAGCAGTGTGGTTCTTTGTTTCATGGTGTTTGAAATTGTGTAAATATAATATCTATTATTGATGATAACAGAAATGTTAATGTCTGATATTGGTAGTGGCACAAATTGTCATAATGATGCATCCTTAATTTGCCACTGGCAGTTAAGGATGCATTGATGTGACTATGGCAAATTACCGGCCATAGTTTGGAACCGATGAAGTGGAACGACTCGTGAATTAATGTTTGCCATGGATGTAGTAGAGGAAACCATAAGGTTTTCAGGTGGGATTTAAATTCTTTTTTTCTGACAGGGAGTATCTTGATTCAAATAATTTCTTGCTCTAAGCTGGTGCTGGTTCATACTTCTAAGAACTTTCTTGGCTCTTGCCCTTCAATGCTGGTGCTAATCTAGCATCAGTTCCCTGCTGGAATAGAAAAAAGGAAATGCTTTCTCCAAGGGCTAAAGGTGTACTCCTTAGAAACAATAGCCAATCCTAATATTGTAAGCGTCCTTGTTTATTTTAGTTTTGAATCAGTCCAGTTTCAAATCAAGAGACCGCATAAAGAGGACTAAATCAAAAAATACATTTCTGATGAGAATCGGTACAAGTTGACAGTGTTTTATCTTCATCCATAAGAATTTAATATACAGTAGCCAAATTAAGCCTGCTGAGGCCTTCAATGCTTATGCCGATATAGTTTTTATTACTTTGTGTTTCTATGCTCTTATTTGGTGTCGTCTAGTAGCCAAACAAAAGAAGTAGTATTGAGTCGTTTGACTGCTTTGTATGTTTTAGTTTGAATGAAAGAAACATTGCTATATTTCTGATTAATGATTTTGCATCCATTTAAAATTAAGGAGTTTCTTATGCATGAACTGAATATCTGAGTAGGATCCAAAGTTAGGACAATTTGCCTTTGCTTTGGAGGTTTTATGATATGAACTTTCAAATTATTGTTACCTGGGGAAAGAAACCCATTTGTTTGTTAGAAAGGAGATGGGGCAATTCATGGAGTATCATTGCTACAATAAATGTTTTTATAACTGTGGATCATTCAATCATTCTTTCGCAGGCTTGTCATTCTGCGTGTGCACTCCCATGGGTTGGTCACCATTGATCTGCAGTGTCACGAAGACGATAACATTGCACAATTAGACAATGTAAGTGATCAGATCAAAAAAAAAGAAGCAAATTTCTTTAATCTTTAAAGTGCAACATAATTTGAACAGAAATTTTCTCAATTCCCTCCACAGCTTTTAAATGCACTGGAAAAGAAGCTAAAAGCTCTGCTAAATGGCAGTATTACAAGGATTAAAAGGTAAGGATCCTGGTTCTTGCGATACTTCTATCCTGGGTGTTCAAAGGTTTTATCATTAAAGGAATCCACCACTTGTTGAGCATCTTTGTGTAAATATGTTTTAATATTCCTATTGATTTAAAAATTAAAGTTTGTGATGTGTAAAAACTCATAACTACCTCAAAAATGACACATTCTTCGGTTTCACCCAAAGATGATGCCAGTTTCTTCACCTTTGCGATGCATGCTGGGTTGGTGACGTGGTTAGGTCTTAAAGGACTGGAACACACAGAATAAACACAAGAAGGCTAACAGTACTATAGTTTATTTTTTGTGTTTAAAAAAAAATAAACAATTTTTTTTGTGAATTTAGACAATGCCACACAGTGTCGCATTTTCAACGTTTTTTTTTTTACCTGTTGATTTAAGAATGCATGTGATCGGCTTTTGATCTACTGTTTACTGCATTAACAGAAGCTAATTTTCAATCGAAATCAGTTAGGAAGATGAATGACTGTATAAAATTACAGTCAAGCAATTAAAATTATTATTTTTTTTTAAGTACATGTCATGATGTCAGCTGAAAATCATTAGGATTTGGGATCACATAACACATTTCTAAAGCAGCATAAACAACAAGAAGTCTACATCCGGATGACGATATTATTAGATTTATGAAAACTAAACAGCTTGCAGTATTTTTACTGTAATGTGTTTGGATAGAAAATAGATTTTTCTAGAATCATTCACACCTCATTGTGAATCCCTTTAAGTAACATGTATCTTTTAATTCCCCTCCAGGCTTCCAGCGTTGGTGCGAGGAGCAAAAGTTGACCGATACTGGCCCACTGCTGATGGCAGACTGGTGGAATATGACATCGATGAAGTGGTTTATGAAGAAGATTCTGCTTACCAAAACATTAAGATATTACACTCACGGCAGTATGGAAATATCCTAGTGCTCGATGGAGATGTCAGTAAGTGTAGAAAATAGTTAGTACTCCACAGACGAATCAGTGAGACGTTTGCTGTAGTTTTTTTGTATAAAGACTACAAACGAACACCATAAATTAGATCACATTTATTATTAAACACGTTTATAATTGGATAAATTTCCACCTTACTGATAGCCACAAACCTTGTAGCTTTACTTGTAGCTTAAGAACTGTTATCAGTTGTTAAAAAGATGTGATGTCGTTGCAGACCTTGCAGAAAGTGATTTAGCCTACACAAAAGCCATCACAGGGAATGGAAGAGAGAGCTATGCTGGAAAGGAGGTGCTGATATTAGGAGGGGGTGATGGAGGCATCCTTGCTGAGTTGGTCAAACAAAAGCCAAAGATGATCACCATGGTGGAGATATCCTTAAATGGCTTGTGTTTGTGTATTTATTTTTACACTTTCTTATGAAGTACACCAACATATTGACCTCACCTTCCTTGACGAAGTGTCTACATCGACCAGAAGGTGATTGATGGGTGCAAGATGCACATGAGAAGGACTTGTGGCAATACCTTGGACAACCTGAGGGGTGATTGTTACCAAGTGAGTGTTTAATGGATATTAATATCTCTTAAAATGATACATTCTGTCTGCTGACATTTGGGATGCACAATGGAGGCTGGTATAAGAAGTCAAAGCAGCGATTCACGTTCAAGCTTTATTTGAAAAACTCGCCAATATAACTTGCGAGCGTCTGAACTTTCACTGAATTATTTTTTTTAGCAATCTGAGCTCCTCTTAGACTGCCAGATAAGTTAGAGTTGATGGCAATGAAACACTTATGAATCTTGCCTTATAGGACATATTTTTAGTTCTCAGATGTAGAATTTTATCTAGAGGGCTGAATGTGACCATATCTTTACAAGTTAATCCATCACTTCCTAATCTGCACTACCAAAGGAGTCTGCTATCTGATTCTAAACTACAGAGAAAGAGAATCTTTAATTTTGTTACAGTGCAGCGTTTTCAGTTGTTTACCAGGGTGCCAAACCTGGAAGTTATACATCTAGTGCCTCTAGTGGATACAATTTGTTTCGTTTTAAGACTGAGTATTAGGGCCAGGCTGAAGAAAGTTGTAAATATGTGAGAAGAAAGTTGTAAAGATCTGAGAAGAAAGTTGTAAAGATGCGAGAAGAAAGTTGTAACGATACGAGACATTTAACAAAAGAGAGAAATATGCGATGATACGAGAATAAAGCTGTAATTAGGGGTGTAAATCGCACCCATCATGGTGATTCGATTCAGTATTCATTTCCTGACCCAACGATTTGATTATTTTCGATACTCAAGAATACTCCACGATTCGATTCAATTAATTGGTTTTTATTTTATTATTATTTTTTTAACACCTTACAGGCTAGACAATGTTTCAAATTTGAAATATATCAATGAAAGCTGTAATATCGTTATGCATTTTTTTTTTTTTTTTTTTTTTTTTTTTTTTTTTTTTTAGAAACAACTGCAAATAAGAGAAGTAGAAAAGTTGTACTCCACCTAGGCCTATTAAAACCTCATTCACTGAAAAATAATAAGCCTGCGTTATAGATTCTGAAAGGCTTTGCATCAAAAAAATACTGCACAAAATCGCCCCCTCCACAGACGCTCCGCTACACCTCTCCCAAATTGTAGCTGACAGCAGACAGTGCTGCAGACAGGAGGCCAGCTTGCTTTGTTTTTATGACCGAAATTGTGGAAAACAACTCGTGAAGTTTGACCCGCTAGAAGAACGAGCTGTGCGAGAACGCTGGGACCCTTTTTCCACCTGGATCTCCGCTCTTTTTGGCCCTCATGTCCCTCCATCGTCTGACTAAACTCGCCCTCACCGCCTCGGCCGTATCTAGACCCACAGTGTGTAGCACAAATTACACTTCAATATTGAGCATAAATCAAAAATTTCTGTCAAGCTTACTGCAACAAACTGCCTTAAAAGTATAACCAGGAAGCGAGGTAGGAGGGCAAAATAGGTTTAGCGCCACCGCAGCACGGGAGGGAGAATTACGTCCTGGAGCAAATGGATAAACAATAAAATAGACCGGAGGAGAGAAATATGCAACAATACCAGAATAAAGTTGTATCGATACCAAAATAAAGTCATCATACCACAGCCAATTTTAGAAAGAAAGCTTTGAGATTGGACCAGCATATGACGGCAGACCAGCACCACCAAACGGCAACCTGAGTCCACTTTGACATACTGCCCAATTTGATGCTGGTGGGCTAAAAGTGTTATTTGTCAAACCAATGCCAAGGTATAACTTCACATTATGCTCGACATTCTTCATTTAAGGGAAGGAAGTGCTTCTAAGAGTTGTCATGAAATACAACTTTTTTGTCTCTTAATATTACGACTTTATTCCCGTAATTTTATAACTTTATTTTCATTGCGACTTTATTCTCGTAATTTTATTGATTGATAGATCTCCTCTCTATCAAAAAGGTTGCTAATAGAATGTTAAGCATCAATCTGAAGGTGATCAGGAGAACAGTAGAGCTGAGGCTGGATATATTATTTTTTTTTCTTAGTTGTGACAAAGTTGTAATAGTTGTGGGAAAGACCACATAGAAATATTTGTCGAGCCTATGTCAGTGCTGTGTGTAACTTTTGATGTAAAAACAGAGAAAATGTTCTTTAAATTTGCCAATTGCTGAGAAATATCAGTCATTTTATTTAGAACAATTTGCAACAAAACAAAAATACTCTAAATGTAATTGTTAAACATCGTCATTAGGGATGCACGATATAATCGGCCCCCTATTGGTATCGGCCTTAAAACTGAATATCGGACATCGGCCACCACACCGATATTTAACCCGATATTTGATCCGCTTCTGAATTTCTAAAGTCTAAAAACTAAATAAGAAAAAATAGTACTTCCTCAAAAACTTCTTTTTTACAGACTTAAAAACTTCTAAAGACGAGGGTAAAAATATTGATACATTAAAATATCACAATATCTTCATATACTGATATATTGCCATTTAAAAAAACCATATCAATCTCTTTTAATAATGAAATATTGCTATATGTCATCGTTATGCTACGAAAGCCCCCGAAAATTCACGAAATTTTGCCATATTTTTATATGTTGATATATTGACGCGATATCGATCTATTTTACTAACAAAATCTCACAAGAATTTGCAAAATATCACGACAGTTTGTAACAGAACTATGAAATTTCACGAGATTTTGAAAGTAAAATAGATCGATACCGCGTTTTTAAAAATCTATTTGATATCAGCATATGAAAATATATTTGAGTATATTATTTTTCAAAGTGTCAGAAATGGATAACAAAACTGCTATTTTCAATGACTACTTGTTTTTGTTCAGTTTTAACATCGGTATCGATATCGGTTATCGCCTACATGAGTTTTAAAATATCGGCATATCGGATATCGACCAAAATCCCAATATCGTGCATCCCTAATTGTCATCATGTCTTTTGAATTGCAGATTCTAATTGAGGACTGTGTCCCTTTGCTGAAGAAGTATGTCCAGGAAGGAAGAACATTTGATTATGTAATAAATGACCTCACTGCAATCCCTATATCCACTGCACCCGAAGAAGGTTTCTGCCTGTCTGTTAATGCTCTAAACAAGTTTCTGTGTTACATTGTGTGCAATATAAAGAAGTTATTGTTTATCACTAGTCTGTCTGAAAAGGGTTTCTTTATACAGACTCTACTTGGGAGTTTCTGCGTCTCATCTTGGACCTGTCGATGCGCGTCCTGCACCCCAAGGGGAAATACTTCACACAGGTGTGTTTCAGGTTTTTGCAGTACCTGTAGTATTAGGAGTAAACGTACTAATAATAAAGGAATGTGGTTATCTTCTCATCAGTTTGAAACATTTATAAAAAAATATTTTGTGGTAATTGTACTCTAAATACCATTTTTATAAATTGGATTTGGGAAAACAAGAGAACAGATATTTCTTTCAGATAGAGAGCCTGCTCTGTCTTATTACTTGGAAATTCTTCCTCATATTTTCTAAGATCACGCACACATTTAATAGGCGTTCCCTCTTGGGAGCGTGTACAGAGTTGTGCATTTGCATTTTTATTAATTTATTTTTTTTCCAAGTGGAGGGGGTGTTCTTTTAAAAAAAAATTGCGAAAACCCTCCACTATACCTTTAATCATTGACCATCATTATTGAAATGATGGTCAAATAATTTATGGAGAACTGAGTGTTGGAAATTTCTTTTTTTTTTTTTTTTTTTTTATATAGCACTTTTTAGAAATTGTTTATTTAGTTTTTAAATGAGAAATAATCAACAGCTAATTGTTAGTTGTAGCCCTAATCAATAAAAAAAAACCCGATTTAGAGTTTGAAGAACGGTTGTAACTTTTTATGATATAGGCTTGTTTATCTTCTATGTTCAACACATCCCTCTCTAAAAAAAACTTTGATTTCCCAAAAATGTGCACTAGCTTGATATTTTTTATGTGAAACTGACTTTGTCTTGTCTCTCTTTTTTTTTTTTTTCTTCTTCTTATTTCTTTTTTTTTTTTTTTTGTTGAACAATATTAGAAAAGAAGCTATGTCTACTTTGAAGGATCCCGTAATCTGTTTCCTTTTCCCCCTTTAATTCTTCCAGGGTAACAGTGTGAATCTGAAAGAGGCACTGAGTCTATATGAAGAGCAGCTGGGGAAGCTTTCATGTCCGATAGACTTCCGAAAAGAGGTGGTGTGTGTGCCCTCCTATTTGGAGCAGTATCCTTCTCTTGTTTTTAAAGCCGTGACGTACAGATCGACACATTTACGGATGGTAAGGTTAAAAACATGTCTTCGTTCCTTAACTGTTTTCTCAGATGGGTTTTTTACACCGCATGGAAGAAGTGACAACCTCCTTTTTATTCCTGCTATAATTCCCAGCAGCTGGAATGTGAATGTGTGAATGCTTCTTTGTTTTTTCCCGTAGCCTTGAAGGTGTGGTCAGACTGAACGTCATGGTAAAAGAAAAGGACACAAAAAGTTAAAATGTTAATTGTTACTGAGCCTTGCTACTTTTACAATCAACTTGCATATAAAAAGTATATAATTTTTTTAACTGGCACATGCTGTGAGACTGTTACCTGAGTGATGAGCTGTGAGCAGATCTGACTTCCATGTTCTTCCTAAGGGTTAAAATGCTGAATATTCAGATTTATAGAATGTAATATATTCTTTCAAATGAAAGGTGTAATGCAGTGTAAACTTTAATTTACTGTTTTCTAAACCTGAAGGAATGTTTGATTTTAAAGCCTCAACTTAGTGCATCCTCGGTTCCTCACGTTGGACCATCGTGGTGATGTAACTCCCAAGAGGAATCTATAGATCCCAGTGTTCAGTGCAGCAAATATCTGCATCTACTTCTGTTTGTTTTGGTAAAACACTCCAACCTATTTTGAGCCGCTTAATGTGGGGTTAAAAAAGAAAAAGGTTCATTTAAGTTCAGTCTGATCTCACCTCAAGGTACACATGAATATTTTTATCTTCATTTAATCCTCTAGATTTTAATTGTTTATCAATGTTCGCTGAAACATTTTGGGTTGGACTTTTTCTATGTTCTTAGATTTACTTTTTTTTGCATGGATTCTGAAGAAACCTTTCCATTTAAACACTGTCCTGATACACTGACGTGGTAATTTAACCCACCATACACGTGTGATCTATTATCTTAGACCTTGAGTTGTGAACCTGTTGTGAGTTGCTATTAAGCTTTATTTTGCTTGTTTTTGCCACTGAAATGTGATGCAATTCTGCCTGTATCAAGGCAGTGCGTTTCATCCCCTTTAAGTCTTAATTGTTGTATTCTGGGTGTGTTTTATTTTTTTTTTAAAGGGAACGATTCCTCATTGCTGCCATCTTTGTGCTTGTGCTGTTTTTTATGTTATGTTTTATTAGCACCTTTGAGGTCTCCTGATACAATAATTATACTAGGTGCATGCTGAGGACGATGAATGTAGCATATATATATTATATAAGTACAGCACATTAGATGGACCCTGTGGGTGTTTTTATTTATTCATTATAGACTCACCAAATGCTGTTATGTTCATTTGTTTGACCATCTACGATTAAAGAGTTTTTGGGGAAAAGGTTTCTTTATTAGAGCATTTTCAGGTTTACAGAAAAACAACACCAAAAGGTTAATGTTTGATCGGTAGAAATACTAAGATTTTGGTGCACCTGATGAATGTTCCTTTTAATTAAATAGAGAAACGCCTTTAAAAGACAAAAAAATATATATTCTGTATTTTCCGGACTAAAGAGTGCACCTCACTATAAGCCATGCTCATAAAATTTTTCTTGAAAAACTGGAAACATACATTCATAAGCCGCACCGGGCTATAAGCCGCTGATATCTACTAAAACTGTCACCCACCAAACCACTAGGGGGAGTCATGCCTATTGATAGCATGTTCCTGTGCTAAATGAAAATTAGTCCCTTATTCATTCATTTTCAACTTTGACTTCCCCCTCTGGTGGTTAGGAAAAGCCGCACGTTCTTATAAGTTGCATAGTTCAGAATGTGGGAAAAACGCAGCTTATAGTCTGGAAAATGTTTTCTTTTTTTGGTACGTTTATGTTTGCATACATTTGTTTTGTAAGGTCAGCCTGAGGAGAGATTAGGGGGCGTCGATCTTTAGACACACTGGATTTTTTTTTTTCACTTCGGCTAAAAATTGTATTTATTTATTTATATACTAATGAATATTTATGTTTTAGCATTTCCTCCCATAACTAATTGCATTGAATTTCCCCCCAAAAAAACATTTAGTATAACATTTATATTTTTCTGAGGTAAAAAGTGTTTTAATTATTTAGCCAAATCTTCCAAAAATATTAGCTACTCATTTGTTCTGATTTTTTTTTTCCCTCCATTTTTAAAACCTAAAATTTTAAATGGCACAGTGGTTGTTTAAAATCTACATATTTCCTTAAGCGGATATTTAATAAATATATATTATTTTTTATTTATAAATTCACATATTAAAACAAAGGCATATTTGCTTTTTAAGAGTGGAAAAAATTGACATTTTCAAAAAACCTTTACCTGTGGTGGGTACCTGCAAACTTTGTCACAGTTTGCAGCTTGGAGAAGCTTCTGTTTGACTGAAGAAAAAAATGGTTCTTTGTACTGTAAAGTTTGCAGATCCCTTCTCTAGATAGTTTAAAATAGGTCTTACAAAATGTTCTGCAACATTAAACATATTCTGCCAGATGCTTAGGGAAGCAAATTCTGCTTTTTAAAAATTATTTCATTAGTAAAGAGTGAAGTCTTACTTCATCCTTTTGCATAAAAGCTTTCCAAGTCAAATTAGACAAACGTGAAAGACCTGCTTTTATGTATCAGTTTTTTTTTTGTTAAATATTGTAACCTTTGTCATGTTCACTTCAACCGTTTAATATAGTACAATTCTGCAGACTTGGTGCCTTTCTTGTAGCTGAAAAAGTTTCTGCATTTAGAAACTGGCTATTTTATTCTATCAAGGCACATCTCAACCTTAATGCTTGCTATTATGTTTGAAACTTAGAAAAATCATAAACACCTGAGTTACAGCAAAGTAGAAGGATGTGCAGCTCAAATGTGAACTTTATTTTGTCATTTCAGCTGTTTGGATAAAGTGCATTAGATCATTAAATTGTTAAAAAATGTAACTGAATTTGTCTAAAAGTAAATAAATAACTTTTTATATATATATATATAAAAGGCGTCATAAAAACAAATATCAACTTAAGACTTAGAACTTCTCAGAAATCAATTATAAATGATACAGGTGCCATGGAGAATGACGTACATAAATAATATTCTCTTGTATTTTACATTATATACACAAATAAGAAGACAGGCTTCTCTTTCTAGGTCAGGACCCTCGTCGGTTCCTGAGTTGACTGTTTATCTCGTTGAGAACCACATCCGTCCTCGGTTCTTCATCAGCTGTGATTATTCTGTCTTCTAGCGGATTTCCTGCAATGTACCAAAACAACAATATATTGAATATAAATATAATTAATATAAAAAAACCATAGCTTTTGAACCAAGCCTGCGCCATGCACAATTTGATAGGACAGAGGACGGAAACAGATGGAGGTAAATATTCTCTGTGGTACACGGCCACCCGCAACTGCTAGCAGATTCCTTACTTTATATAATATATTACGTTGTGTTCAAATTAACAATCTGATTTAAATTTTTATCAGCCCAGAAAAAACATTTAGGTGTAAATGTATTTTTTCTTGCTTCAGGTGGTGCTTCATGAAATCATCAAAATATTTAATTCGTAAAACAGCACCTCATGTGTACTGCGATGTGAGATATAGTGTTGGATCTATGAGGCTGTGGGCTCTTTTTGCCCTCCCAAGACCCTAGGGACCCTGGTAGAGTTAATGGCATCATAGATAGTATAAAATATATCTTAATCAAAATCCTGAACCCGGTCGCCAACATGAAAATGGATCAAAGGCCAGACAGAAGATTAACAAATAGTTACTGGTAGTGGTTCTAATAATTGAGGAAAAAGTGTTACCATGGTACTAATTATCCTGAATGTTACCTTTTTTTCCAACTGAATATTGAAATTAAAGCAATCAACACATACCAGGCCCAGTTTCCTGTTTCAACCATCCACATCCAGACCCAGGTACCTGCTACAGCCATCCAACCTACCTGCTAAAGCGAAGTAGTCCTACATCACCTAACTCTATCCCTTCTTTCTGCTCCTGTCACAATCTAACTTTCTCCTTCCATCATCATCACAATAAGCATCAGGTGAATCTGTCTAATCTCTACTTCCCTGGTCCTCAGAGTTCATACCAAAGCAACACAATCTGAAAATGGCGCTGCTTAGTACTTGTTCCCGTACAAATAAAAGTGTCCCTCATGCCAAGGAACGATCCATGCAATTTTGGTGATGATACACATAATCTTTTTTAAAGAATCTATAACACCAGAGGGAGGCATCAGTGAGTATTGACAGCCTCAGCATTGGACTCAAAAAGTCTAGAGGTATTTAACTGAAGACAAAACCACAATAAAAGGGAATGTTGTTGGTTATTAGGATCAATTGAAAACATTAATGGATTTAAAGTATTTTCTAAATCAGAGCTGTGCCTCCTGTCAAGTCACAACTCATTAAAATTTAGTAATGATCCAGATGTTGCGATAGTTTTAACTATAGGTGTATGAGTCACAATATGAGGCTAAATGTTCTGCTTGGTGTAGATCTGTGCTCTCTCAATGAATGCAGAACAGGGCTACAGGCAGGGACCACTGATCTCTATTTATTCACTGGATTGCTGATAGCTCAGAATAAGTGAAGCCACCGGCCGCCATTTTGGACTGCGGAGGATCGATAAACGTCAGTATCAGACGATGTTTGGCTGTTGGCGGTTCAATGCGACGTATAAGGTTCCCTTTTTCCAACCCGAGCACCTGCCTCCAAAAAATCCTTGTGCACGCCACTGGTTACAGGTTAAAGGTCAGCCATAATTTTTTGTAACAAGGCGTGACGGTGTTATCATCATCACTTACCGATGCCATTCATCTGCAATGAAGGCGTGCGGGGCAGAAAAGAGGTACTGGATGGTCGGCTGCTTTGTGAGGACGTAAAGGAAGTCAGTGGAGACTTCTTGGTATTTTTCTGTGTTGCAGTGCGACTCCACTCTGAACAAAGTATGGAAAAAAATGTTTGAAATGAATTGAGGGAGGAAAAAAAATGAAAACAGAAGGAAGGCATTAGATACAAACTTACCTGAATTTTCCGAGAGCCTCATTTTGCCGCAGCACAAGTAGGTCCTCCACTGCCTCCGGACGGTTTCCTTCACCAAGCAGTGGAACACAAATATAAAGAAACCTACAAAAAAACAAAAAAAAAAACTTTAGGGGACAGCACAGTTGATTAAGTAAATGGGCAAACTGGAAATTTCAACAACTCACCTTGTAGGGAGTTGAAGATGGCAAAAAGGTACATAAAGGCCAGATTAACAGGCCCCCAGGCAAAAAAGGCAAATCCCCAAGTGAGGCCTAGGAGTATGGTGATCCCCAACACACTGCGTACATCTTGTAATGTGCTGCGATGCTTGCTATTATGAGGGTTCTGCTTTTTTATCCGGTGCAGCTGGACTAAGACCACAATGAACATGATGAAATTGAAGAGGAAAATCACGCAAAAGTAGGCCACAACCGCCACGTAGAAGGCAATGTCGTTTCTTATCCAGCAGCTGCAAGACAACAAGGAGGAAGAGAAAATATTTTTATATTAGATTATTTAACAAGTTCAATCACTGGAAATAGGTCTTCATGAGCTTCTAATATTACTTAAATCTAAAGAGTACAGATACATAACATATTAAGCCAAATTTATCAAATATGACTGACACTTTAAGAGCTAGTGTTTTGTCAGTTTGCTTGTCTGAAGCATACACGTTTTGAACTCAATGCCAAGAAGGAATGACAACAGCAACAACAATATGAAATAAAGAATGACATTAGTAGTTATCAGTCTATTATTCCTGTAAGAATTATAAGTAATGTGTAAGACATCAGTCGATATCTTGCAAATTCAAACAAAAATCAGGATCTTTATTATCACTCTGCAAAAGAATTTACTTTAAATAAGTCATTTTCTCTTAAAATAAAAAAAGACTAACATAATATCCAGGAAAACCATGAATACTTTGCCAAATCATTATAGGCGATCATGAATTTTACTTTATTTCAAAGTTAATGTGAAAAGCTGAATCAGAAAACAACCCTGATGTAACGTTCTCTGTAGTCCAGACTTTAGCCAAACTGACTCTCAAGCTTAGAGAATTAAGGAAACATAGTTAAGTAGAGTGGCCAAAAATTCTTCACTAATTAATTTTGCTTTGGGTTTCACAAAAAATAAATCTCTTGATGTTGCTGTTTCTTTCCTAGTGTTTCTTATTGTGAGTTAATTCAAGCTTACTGAACTTACAAGTCATCACTCGTGCCGTCGGAAAACTTTCCATAAGACACGAGGCCGTAGTTGTTTTTGTCAATAGCGATCACAATAATGACCACTATCATAGGGACTCCCCAGCCCACCAGTGAGAACTTCAGCATATAGTGGGATATGTTGTCGTTGAAGACTTTAACGAGGGCGTAGTACATGTGGACGCCCTCCAGCCCCATCCAGGTGAAGGAAACCAGTAGGAAGTAGTGAAGGAACCAGGCGGTGGAAATGCAGAGGCCAACGGCTTCAGGATAGAGAGCCAGCCAAGCGTCCACCAGGAAAACCAGGTTGAGCAGCAGAAGGGCCAGGCAAAGCTGGATCAGAATTTTGGATGGGATGTCTTTACGCAGCTTTCTGTTGGGGTGAAAGGATTTAGACACACCCTGAAAATAGTCATACTTTGATATTTTCAGTGTACTTAGATTTTATATGAAAGTTAAACATTAACGAGCACATATCGTGCAGTTGAAGGGACTTCACTGACTGCTTTTACAAATAATAATATGAAAAATGTTCTACATATGAATTTACCCTCTTTGATCTTTATAAAAAATGTTTATTCAACTCACCCAAATGACAAGTAAGTGAGAAGAGTGATGGACAGGAAGATGGCAGAAAGTCCACAACCTATATAAGTGATGAAGGTGAGGATGGTGGCCTGAAGACGGCTGGTTAGAGTCTCTCTGGAGAGGTCCTTAAAGAAAGACAAACCAAATTAAAGAAGTTAGAATGACCTTAATGCCAAATAGACATGAAAAAGGGGGGGAACAAGTGCTGGAACAGCTGAGAGGGCTCTTACAAGCAAGATTGCAAAGCTGGTTAAATGGCTGCAGCCACAAACTGTCTCATTGTCTGTGGACTTTTGGACAAAGCAGCCGTCTGAGTTCCAGCCACCCAAACCATCTGCAGGAAACACAGCAGTTTAAGAAAAAAAACATTATGTCTTTATTTCTTTACTTTAGATAAAATTCACGTGTTTTTATTTTAAAACTTACCGTTAAATGCAAAGTCCCAGAAAACACATACTGCCACAAAATTAGCCTGCAGTTTGGGAAAATAACAAATATTCAGCGTTTATTTATGCCTTATCTCATGTGGTCTGATCTGTGCTAAATATTGAAAATTTCCTGTGCGAATTAGACCCACCGGAACAGGTTCTATGTTTCTCAGGCGAATTATAACATTGTCCTCCAGTCCTTTGATTGAAAGGTTGGCCACACTTGCTCCCAAGATTCCACTGTTAAGTCTTTTTTCTCCTAAAGAGCCATCCTGTGGTTTAATGCAGGGATAAAAGATATTGAAGGTTTGTAAGGAAAATCATTGTGCATTTTCTATTTAAACATTTTTCATCATGTTTCAACATCATGTTTTTTGCACTTCATTTTTTTCTCTTATCAACAATGCTTATTGAATATACAGACCTGGAAGACAGAGCTCTTCTGGTAAAAATTGAACTGGACTCTGGAGATCAGCTTTTGTTCCTCGATGGTTAGATTTTGAGTTAGGGAAGGGGGTAAAGTAATGGAGCCCTGGGGGATGGAGTCTTTTGCCATGCTCCTTTTCAACCTTGGATTACCGCGAACCTGCAGCATACAGAGTGACATACAGAATGGACAAATGGGCTCTTCCAGACACACCTTTTTTCCCCTTTAACAAGCATTAAATCCCTTCCTTTTAACTTCACTTCATAAATTAAACTTTTGATGAAAATATTGAAAGAAGAGTATATACTTCAATATTTTGTGAAAGTACACAGAACCCGAGTTCTGTATTTGTTGTCAAACTTTCAGTAATAAGGGATATGCTTTTACTTGAGGAAAACCCCAGTCTCACCAGCACATTAGTGGGATCTGTGATGGAAAAAATGGTCTCTTGAAAGTTGGTGCCATCTGTTGGTTTCACGGAGACAGCTAGAGAGGGATACAGCAGGCTCTCTGTACTTTCTTCAATCACCAACTTTAATCCCACCGTATCAACAATCCCTATGATCCTGGGGAAAATAAAGTAAGAAGTTGGAGTCATACATATAATCAATCTTATTTGATATTTTAAAAATACATTAGTTCACAAAATCTATGAAAAGTAACTGAAAGTTTTAGGCCAGCTTGGATAACCAAAATAATTCCGCATTTTACTTTGATTATTTGTATCTAACTTTCTTCAAACTCAGTAGTTTCATTATGGTTAATGGCTTATACTTTTCATAGTAGAGTTTGAGTTTATATAACCTGTCAGAGGAGCTTGACAGCTTTTCTTCTGAAGCATCCAGCAGGTTGCTGACAATGTTGACGGAGGTGTCTCCCAGTTCCTTGCTGACAGTCGGCCCCGACAAAAGCTTCTCCAGCTGTGAAACCAACTGCTCTATCTGCTCTGCGGTTAGTTTGGAAACGTCTTCAGTCAGTGCAAGCAGTTCTTTGGCTTGACTTTCAGCTGCAGAAAAAACAAAATACAAGAGAGATGATCCTCTCTTCAACAATACAAGTAGGCTTAGTATATTAATTATAAACTCACAACCCTAAATATTACTCAGGGCAACATAGGTGCTGAAAGCACATGTTTACTCACAGAGGAGCATACTGGTGGCAGCATTATGCTGTGTGATTTTTTTCTTTTTCTTTTATCAGTATTGCCTTTTGACATTTACTAAAAAAAAACACACGTAACAAAATACACCTATCCCAAAGCTATGACATATTATATTAGGGTTAAGGGGAAGTTTAAATATTTAAATATGTAGATTGGTTGAATCAAAGTCCAAATTTGGACATTATCAAAGCATTGCTGCACACCAGGAAATGCTCTAAACCTTGATTTTCATGTAACCTACTTAAACAGTTTTGACAACTTAGGGTTATTTTATCAAATCATTTCAAAACAGGCATTTTTTAAAGTGCAGATGCAGCAAGAAAAAAAGGAAATTGAATACTGTTTCAAATATCTGTAATGTAAAATGCATAAACTAAAATTGATAAAATAGTAATTTGAAAATGCACCGTCTCCATTTGTAGCCGAACTCCCGGTGGTAGTCACAGAAACTGACACATCCGTTGTGTTCGATGTCGGTTTTCCTCCAGATGTGGTTGTGTTGTTTCCTGGACTTGAGGTGTGGTTGCTAGGGTTTACTGTTGTCACATTAATGCTATTTGTCATATTTGGGTTAGTTGTGGTGTTTAAGGTAGTCACATTTTGGCTAACTGTGACATTTGGACTAGCTGTGGTGTTTAAGGTAGTCACATTTTGGCTAATTGTGACATTTGGACTAGCTGTGGTGTTTAAGGTAGTCACATTTTGGCTAATTGTGACATTTGGACTAGCTGTGGTGTTTAAGGTAGTCACATTTTGGCTAATTGTGGCATTTGGACTAGCTGTGGTGTTTAAGGTAGTCACATTTTGGCTAATGGTGACATTTGGGCTTGTTGTTGCATTGAGGTCAGTCACATTGGAATTAATTGTCACATTCGGAGCATTTGTGGTGGGTATAAAGCTGAAAGTACAGTTCTCCTTTAAATTCACAAGCAAGTTTTCTCCAGTTTTGCTGCAATTAAGAAAGATGTAAAAAAAAAAAGGTATTATTTCAAAGTACATCAGTTTCAATCTAAGTGAATATATCTCAAGGACTATTTATAAACTGAGTTTATACAAACCATTTAAGGAGGTTAGATCCCTCTGCTTTGCTGCAAAAGTTTGCACGCTTTAGGTCCCTGTCCACATAAGTGAACTGGTAGTCCAGCGAGCTGGCACTGATCTCTTCACTTCCACAAATCGCTGCAACATAACACAGGAGTTAATGAAACTCACAGAGCCTTAACAGACATTTCGATATAGAATCAACTTTTATTAAATTGGTTCGGGCACTCACCTGCTCTCCTCACTCGTCCATCATAATGGATTTTTTCTTCAGGTAGAAAAACATCCCAAACAGCTTTAGCCACTGAACAAATTGGGACTTCTTGGGCAAAGCCTAAAATCACTCGGCAGATTTCCCTTCAATGTAAAAAAGAAAATAAAGATACATTAGCATATAGGCTTACAGATAATTCTAGGTCAAGGCAAGGCAAGGCAAGGCAAATTTATTTATATAGCACAATTCAGTACAAAAACAATGCAAAGTGTTTTACGTGATTAAAATATAGGAAAATAATACAGAAGTAGTGCAAGTAGAGCTGATTGAATATGTCTTAATTTCACTTATACAAACAACATGAGCATATAACATCAGAATCCAGCAGGACTTAATAGGACTAAAGACCGTGCATGAAATTGATTTTAAACTAAATGAAGTCTAAATGAACCAGCCCAACATTACATTGAAACATTGCAAGAATAAAGGAATTATTGTAGAAACAAGACAAAAAAGCAATGACGTTATTTTTGGTGGGTGTGATCATTTCGATGTTTTTTTATACAATACAAAAACCCAACAAATCGAACAAATGCAGCTCTTTAAAAGTTCTGATGTTTTCTCTGACCTTCTGCAAGCCATTGGATCATGAAAAACATGTTTTTAGTATCCTGGACACTTATTTTGCTTTTTTAGTCTTTAAAATGTTTTTACGTTTTTTTTAACATATGAATGGTACAGGTCCAAGATACATTCCTAATGTGCTTATGGAACATGAACCAAGTAGACCGCTCTTGTCTTTCCCGACTTTATAATTCAAAATATATATTCCAATAAGGCTAATTTGTAAAATAAAATGTCTTTTGAAAATAAGTGCATTTAAGATCCCTGTAAATAGCAGAAATAAAGGCTTCAAAACAACAATCTGTTTGTTTGTTGTTATTCAATATGATTTACTTTATCTGATAAAAAAAATTACTGGAATAAGCTAACCTTTCAATAATGCTCAATTTTATTGAATATAAATGAAGGTGAGGCAGCAGCTCCTTTCTATGCTCCCCAAGTCTGGAGCCAGAAGATGTACAGGAATTGTTAGTTGCTTTAAAATCTGTATTGAAAACATTATTGTTTACTGTGGTGCCTGACTAACTGACTGTTAGGCCATTCGCTGATGAGTGGCTGAAGGGTAGAATCTAGGATTATACTGTTGCTGTTAAAATGTCATTTGAACTCCAGAATGTCTTAGCTTCACAATCCTCTCAGTTTTTATCACTATTGCTTTAAGCAACTTTCTATACCTCAGTTTTTCCTTCCACTGAACTTACTATGAACAGCCATGTTTAGATGAAATATATCAATAACTGTCTGCTGCAGGTCTGCAGTTTTCCTTGTGATTGTGTAAAGTATAAATTGGTGGGTATAGCACTCAACAATTGTTCTCAAGTAAAACTAGAACTAATTCCTAATATTTTTACTCAAGTAAAGTAAAAAGTAGCCATCATTCAATAGTAAGAGGAAAATAATAATTGGAAAAAGGCTACTCTGGCCATAAAATCAGATTTAATGTTTTTAAACATCATGTAAATTTACAAAACACATTGTAATCTCGAGTAAAATGTACAGAGCAGAGTACTCTTTAAAGTACATATTTCTCGAAAGGTAACTCAATTAAATGTAACTATTTAGTACCCAAATGTAACTATTCAGTACCCATCTCTGGAAACTGATTAGTTTGGTTCTAGTTAGGTCTAAGTTTTGATAATATTAGTAAAAACAATAATCACAGATATATCAGTATGTGTCTAATTCATCTATACCAGGGGTCCTCAACAGGGGGTCCGCGACCCCTAGGGGGTCCACGGAGGTACTGCATGGGGGTCACAAAAGTTTTGGTTGATTAGACTTTTTTTTTTATATTCCCCCCTGCATTTTTTTCCACTAATTGAAATGTTTTTAAATACGCATTAACTCAAATTCAACACACTGAAGTAAACAGATAAATGGAGGCAGAAGATGTCTTTCAGTCATCAATGCAAACATTCAGCAACACACTCTTTCAAGCTTTAAACCGTTTCATTCACAAAACCTGTCCCATCAACGAGGAATCAGAATCAGAAATACTTCAATAATCCCAGGAAGAAATTACGTTCGTTAATGACACCATCTCTAATAAAGTGACTATAGGACCAGTTTGATATAACACAATTTCATACAATATATATAATTAGGGGTCCCTGCTGAAGACCCCTGATCTATACAGTATTTTGATTGGAATTACTGAAATAAAATGCGCTTTTATAAACTCCTGTGATAAATTGCAGTGGTTTGATAACTTACTTTGTTGCTGTTCTTTCACAGTTCACACTGGTGCTCTGAAATTTGAAAATAAGAGCATGAATAAAAATAAAAACAAGCAATTTTTTGTAATATTTTCGTTAGGATTTATCGACTCTTTTATCTCTAGAACTTTTTAAGACTTATCTTTTGTATTTCTAGATACCTTACATTGACACAAATACATTTAAGTAACGTTTAAAAATGTCTTACCCTGTATTGATATGCAATCGTAGCCAATAATTGGCATGTACCGCTGCATAAAAAGAACATGAGTTATATTTCAGTTGTACTATCTTTGTAAATCTTGTTTTCTGTTATAATTCTTAACAAAATGAGAAAACTCACTTTATATCGATGGAGCAGTTTGGTGTTTGTCCCAGCTTAGAAATCTGTAATTATAAGTTAATATCACCCTCTGATGCAACAAGTTTTTAAAGTGAGCTGTTATTAAAAAAGGTGTTAACAGGACGTTACCAGAGATGTTACAAATGAAGAGTTCATTGTTGAATTTTGTAGTGAAATGGATAAAGTGAAGTATGCATCTGAGAACAAAAATATTATAATATAATAATATGATATGATAATAATTGTTATATATTGTATTTATTTTGACAACAAAGGAGAGGTATGTTTGGTCTGTAAAATGCTAACCAGATCTGTTGCAGTGTGAAGAGCAGTTACATTCTCCTGAAAATAAAATAACAAATAAAAACAAGAAAACCATTAGTATTGTCCACACTGGGCTAATATTTTATGTTTAGTCAAACTAAAAATTATATATCAAATTGCTCTTGTAACACATGGCGTCACCCGTAATTGTAATGGACATGAAAGACTGTCCCACCCCTAACCTTTCCCACAGCCTCCATGTGCTGAATGTTAACAATAATATCCTTTATTTGCTCCTGAAATTCATGTTTTTATGTGTTGTCGTGCATTATCAAATAAAACGACAATGTTAAATGATATGGCTACATTTGTTTTTCTGCATTGTGATGTATCTTGGTTGTTTTCACACAGAATAATTCTTCATAAAAAAAAATGTTCAGGACAAATAAGCATGTGAGGAAAATATTTATATAATCTGATATTTTCCAGGTATGTTTAAAACAAAATAACATTAGAGCACACCTGTACCACAGACTGTTGAGTTTCCTGTAGTAATGACGTATTTAGGCCCAGAGTCCTCACTGTAAAAAGAAAAACATCATTTTATGTTACATTTGTTAATTTAACTTCATATGCATAATCCCAGTTATTTGCAAGATTAACAGGGGAAAAAAACTATTGAACTATATAAAAAAATTAAATTGGATTAGGACCTTAAAACTGAGCTGGACTGTCTTTTTTAGGAATACAAATAACAGCATAAAATAAAAGCTGTATAAAAAAAAAAAAAACATGTTATCCATACAAGAGAGCATATAAAGCCCAGTTGTCTTTTAATTATTTCTGTCACTTATGAAACATTTCCATTTTTCCAATTCATTGATCTCTGCTGTGTCATTGCTGTCTTAAACTTGCTTAGCAAACGGTAAAACCCTTACCATGATGCACCCAGCGGACCAGAATAGATGCAGCTGTTTGGCTCTCCTGAGCTCTCATTGCATCCTATATGAACTGAATCTGTTGAGAGATGCCAAGAGTTTATGACATATAAGGAGCATCTGAAACTGGCTTAAAGATAATAAAAAAAGATAAAATACTCACTCCGTTCATCTACCCTGTGCCCCACCACGTGAATGTCAGAGGAATTTTTACTGGCCGCACAGAGAGTTCGAAGGATACAGCATGATGGTATTTTGTTACTCAGCTTAAGCAGGACGGTGCACTTGGTCTGACTGAAACATATAATCAGTTTTAGTAAGAACAAAACTCAATAGCTGTATCTGTTTCTACTATCCACTTACTTTGTGCAGGAAACCTCCATTCCCTGTTTAAACATAAACCAATCTGAGTCTTACAATATTTCTCATTAGTAAGAAATTATAAAAAAAAATCTTCTGCTACATGCACTTATCAACTTACTTGAAAAAGCAAAGATGAGTCATTGCTGAAAATCAAAGAAGCGGATGAAATTATATAGAGAGCTTTCAAATTTAGGAATTATAAATCGTGAATAATTTGTCACTTGTAATGAAGAATGACCATATTTCAGATTTATTATGAAGTAGGTTATCCTACCTGCTTTGTGGTAAATTGCTGTTGATCTCCCGGGCAAAACGTTTCCTCCTTAACTTTGGCAGACTTGTCGATATGAGCATGGTTGTTTGGGTAGTCATTGGACTGTTGCTTGTTAATGTTGTAGATGTTACACTGGTGGTAGGATTGTTGCTTGTTAATGTTGAACTTGTAGCTGTGGTTGGACTGTTGCTTTGTGACGCTGTAGTTTTAGTTTTGTCTTTCAAGATTGTAGGTGCAGCTGTAGTTGTGTTGTTGCCATTTAACGCTGTTTTAGCTGTAGTTGTTTCCTTGCCATTTAACGCTGTTGTGGCTGTAGTTGTGTTGTTACCATTTAACGCTGTTTTAGCTGTAGTTGTTTCCTTGCCATTTATCTTTGTTGTAGCTGTAGTTGTGTTGTTGCCATTTAACGCTGTTTTAGCTGTAGTTGTTTCCTTGCCATTTAACACTGTTGTGGCTGTAGTTGTGTTGTTGCCATTAAATGCTGTTTTAGCTGTAGTTGTTTCCTTGCCATTTAACTTTGTTGTAGCTGTAGTTGTGTTGTTGCCATTTAACGCTGTTTTAGCTGTAGTTGTTTCCTTGCCATTTAACTTTGTTGTGGCTGTAGTTGTGTTGTTACCATTTAACGCTGTTGTAGCTGTAGTTGTTTCCTTGCCATTTAACGCTGTTGTGGCTGTAGTTGTGTTGTTGCCATTTAACGTTGTTTTAGCTGTACTTGTTTCCTTGCCATTTAACGTTGTTGTAGCTGTAGTTGTGTTGTTGCCATTTAACGTTGTTTTAGCTGTACTTGTTTCCTTGCCATTTAACGTTGTTGTAGCTGTAGTTGTGTTGTTGCCATTTAACACTGTTGCAACTGTAGTTGTGTTGTTGCCATTTAACGCTGATGTAGCTGTAGTTGTGTTGTTGCCATTTAACACTGTTGCAACTGTAGTTGTGTTGTTGCCATTTAACGTTGTTGCAGCTGTAGTTGTGTTGTTGCCATTTAACGTTGTAGCAGCTGTTGTTGTGTTGTTGCCATTTAACACTGTTGTAGCTGTTGTTGTATTGTTGCCATTTAACATTGTTGCAGCTGTAGTTGTGTTGTTGCCATTTAACGTTGTTGCAGCTGTTGTTGTATTGTTGCCATTTAACACTGTTGCAGCTGTAGTTATGTTATTTCTGTCTAACGTTGTTGCAGCTGTCGTGTCGTTGCCATGTAACATTCCAGATGTTGTTGTGTTGTTGCCATTTAACGTTGTTGCAGCTGATGTGGTGTCATTGCCATTTAACGTTGTTGCAGCTGCCGTGCTGTCGTTGCCGTTTAACGTTGTTGCAGCTGTCGTGGTGTCGTTGCCATTTAATGTTGTAGCAGCTGTTGTGGTGTCGTTGCCATTTAATGTTGTAGCAGCTGTTGTGGTGTCGTTGCCATTTAATGTTGTTGCAGCTGTCGTGGTGTTGTTGCTATTTAACGTTGTTGCAGCTGTTGTCATATTGCCATTTAAGTCTGTCGTTGCATTTGTAGTTGAGTTAAAGTTTTGCGTTACATTGTAAAATGCAGTTGTTGTTGAATTGTGAATCTGTGGTGTTGTTGATTGTTCAGTCACATTTAAAGTTTGTGGAGATGTGGATGCAGCAGTTGTTGGTCCTGTGTTTGAGAACAAGCATTCGCTGAGCTTACTGCGGAAAACTTGGTCAAGCTGCGGGAAAATAATCAAATGATCTCATTTATTTAAAGGCTTAAGATCTGAAAGGTAGTGTGGTATAATAGGATGGTCTTTAACGTTTTTGGTTGCGTACCCAGGCAGTGATTTCAGTTTCATTTCTCCTCGGTCCAGTGACATCAACAGTGACATCAAGGAAGTAAAACACTAGCATAAAAAGATAAATAACATAAAGGAGAAGAATGTCAAAATGTAAATCCTTGGGGAAACATGTTCCTCTCTGGACCCCAGTGGATACAATATTAAGGTGAGATGAATTTGTCTTGTGTTTACCTCCTGTCTGTTCAGTGGTTGTATTTGCTGAAATAATGAAATAAACAGTACGAGATTGATTATCAGAAGCTTTAGCTGCAAATATGCAAACTTCAATACAAAACTAAAGTCTCAAATGTTGTATCTGCAAAGCTTAGCTGCTGAGTAATCTGTTGACTATCTAGTTAATAAAGGAAATTACTATTTCTAATTAGTGTATATTGATGAAATACTCAGTTCACTTTTTCAGTTGTGTTTGTTTCTCTTTTCTACAGCTAAAATCATTACATGAGCTCCTATGCTTCACCTGCAGTATAGGAGCTCAAGCCGACAAATGTTTCACCCGTTGAATAATAAAAACCTGCTGTCGTTATCTTTTATTTTTTAATACTTTGTTATTTAGGATTTTTGTTCAACATACTTATTCTTTCACTTCTAGCATGCTTGTATGATCAGTGGCCACCTTTCATATTTTCTATTGCATATTTTATTCTACCATTGCCTATGGATAAATACATGTAGAGAAATTATTAGAAAGAGATTAGAAAGAAATAGTTTAAAATCTGTATTGTATAATCTATAATCCCCTTTTTCCCATACGTGTTGTTATTTTCAGTTCTATCCTATATCTCAGTTTAGGCTGTAAAAGCCCTAATATTGTACTTACTTGAAGTTTGTGCAGCTGTTGTACCCGTGGTAACGGTGGAAGGAGTAGTGGAGCTTAGCTCACCAAAAGCTTGACCTGATTGAAGAAATAAAACAGCTAGAGTAAGGGGTTATACTGTATCTCTAAGTCTGGCTGAGGTTTTCAATAAGACTTCCAGGCTTCCCTAAACTAACCAGGTAAAAGATTTAAACCAAACCAAAGTGATCAATAAATGTTATAAAGTAGTCAGTTGGGGCTGGGACTTCTGGTCAAGAAAAGTCACACAACTCAGTCATTTGTCAATTGTTAGATTACAAGCTGTCCCTCGGAGGTGTTGATGTGTACTTTGAGTCAGACTGGAATTAAAGTAGCTAAACAGGTTACAGTCACAAAAAGCAAAGGAATTTAGCCTGTGTAGGTATGCTGCACTGTGCAGAATGCGGACGTCATGCTTTATAAATGGGGGTTGATTATAGGTTCTGCTGCGTTGTTAGCAAATAACCTTTGTTGAAGTCGTTAGTCATACAGTGGATGATGTTAGACCTTACCTGCAAGGAGGACAATAATTAGGTGTGTCTTCAGCCACATTGCATATGTAACACCAAAACCAGGTTTCTTCACTCTGTAAAATAATTCACACTCCTAAAATTTTCATTGTTGACAAAAGTGAAATAATTGTACAAAAATCTCAGAAACTTATCAGCTCCTTTGTATCACTTCTCACTACTATAAACAATGAATTGGATCAAATCTCTGACAGGCTTATCTTTCATTATCATCATTCGGTCTATGTTTGTCGCACAAACAATAACATATCAGATGCATGACTAAAGTTAAGGTTGAAAGTCTTATGTAACACAACAAACACAGGAATGGTGAATGTCCACTGGTGTGACAGATCAATGATCTGTATCACTGAATTCATCTCCTGATCATTTAACATTGTATACTTTAAAGATATCACCTGGAAATCAGGCTATTTCATGTTTAAACATATTTGTTGCTGTTAGGCCTCAATCAAAAACCTGTTGGACAATCTGGAGCATACAAACGGCTGTTTTTGCCCCCTTTCATGTGGGCGCTTGGTTCAAACCAGAAAAAAAAGAACAATGGCAGGCTTTCCTTCTCACTGATATTTGTAATTTTTAAGAGGGCACTAACATTAGCCCGCTTGGTTTCTTCTCGTCTGTCTCTTTTCCACCATATTTCTAAGAAACAAGGACTAAACTGTAGGTATTCAGTAAGTTTTGCTACTTGTGTAACATTTTATCTGGAGAGACCAGGAGACGGTGGTAAATGAACCACAGCAAATTGCAAATGTTGCCAAAGTTGCATCCACATAAAAACACATAAACACAAGTCAGATTCTGTACACCCCTGCTAGAATAAAAGGGCATGAAAAGGGTTCTCTATAACCTCTTAAAACTGATTAATCATTGACCTAAATATGATTTCAGAAGGATTGTGAAAAATACCAGTTTATGACTTATTTAAATATATAAAAACACCTTACCTAACCTTAAAAATTTGTGTTATAACAGAAATGAACAGATTAAAAAATACATTTTATTGTGAGTATCAAAGTGAAAAATAAAATAATCTTATTGATTTCATGTAATGTTATGTAAATCCCTTTATTGTCACTAGGGTTGTCAAAAGTATCGATACTGAAAAGTTGTATCCGGATACAATACTTATTTTCAAAAGTATCGATACACTGCTACCACCAGTGGCACCTAAACAGTCATTCATCTTATGCACAGATTAGAGGAAAATGCACTTTCTGAACACTGTGTGATTGAATAATTCTGTGCACTTTTCGGTTTCAGACTTTTTTTCTGTAACAGGTGCAGCTGCTGAGAATTATTTTTGTTTTTTAACTGGTTTGGCTAGTGTCATTGTTATGTGTGCAAAGCATAGCCAAGGCAGGAACACTTCATTATAATTTAAAATTAAAGTTTTTTTTATCAAGCTTGCTTAATATTGTGCAAAGCATACAACCTCAAAATATTGTTTATTGTATTTATTAATCTATTTATTGTATTTTGTTTATTAATGAAATAATTTCTGTTGAATTTTGGAGCTTTTGTTTTTATCCTTGTGGTATCGAAAATTACATCGAGTATCGAATATTTACTTAGTATCGGTATTGAGTTGAAAAGTTTAGTATCGTCACAACCCAACACAATGGGTTAATTTCCCTCTGCTTTTAACCCATCCCCTTGGGAAGCAGTGGGCTGCCATTGTGAGGTTCCCTGGGAGCAGTGTGGGGTTAAGGGTCTTGCTCAGAGACCCAGAGTCGAGGCTGTCCGGATACTTGCAACCAGCCATAATCTACTGTACACAGAAAGATCTCATAATTATTGGGTGACTTTTAAACTTTATGTACGCCTTTAATCAAGGCCTTTTCTCATTAGATTTTTTATTATCTGTTAAAATTAATCTGCATCATTGCTCCTTCTCAATTTGCCATGTTTAGTTTTATTTAACTTACATAAAATCTTGAGAGGTTTTATGAGATTTTCAGTCTGACATCTGAATTTTTCGAAATTAAATCTGTTGGTTCTTTTACTATATTCTGCTTTTATTTTTCTTCTATTTTATTATCGAATTCATGTAAAGCACTATGAATTGTCCATGTACTGAATTGTGCTATACAAATAAAATTGCCTTGCCTTGCCTTGCCTTGGTGTGTGGTGTGCTTACCGAGTCGCTGTACACATGAAAATGAACTGATTTCATCTGGTAATTTCAGATATCCGTGATTTAAGGTCAGCGTGGTTCCCTACACCCTTCCTAGGAGGCAGACCATTCTTAACGCACCAGGATTACCTTAATTGTCATCATATATATATAATAAACGGGGCCATACACTCTACAGGTTTTCTAAGGGATTAAGATCGGTTTGTACCTACACTAGGATTGCTTCAATTGTCTTGACCAAATCCCTCCAACAACAAAATACCAAAACACAACATTTAGCTTCAATCCCTACATTTCACAGATGGTGAGGACCTCCACCTGTTTTCTCCTGAATGAAAAAGAGGCAATTTTGATCCAACTATTCAATATCATTTCCATCAGACCTTCAAAAGTCAAAATTCATGGAATTTGTCACAATTTGCATTTGCATACTAAAATCTGTCTATTTTATCTTGTTTGCTTTTCAGTAATGCCTTCTTCCTATCTGGTGATCATTTAGAGTAAAAGATTTCTATCTCTGAGGCACAGAAGTGTTCTCTATCCTCTAGGAAGGCTAAAAATACAGAGCATTAAAATATCCAAGAGCAACTGCTTTGATATCACAAACAGTCTTAAAAGCTTTATTAATACACTAAGTTTAATACATATTGGCTCTTCAGTACAGTATTTAGATTTGTGTCGGAACTACAGAAGGAAAACATTTCTGAAGCTGCCTGCATGCCAGTGATGAAAAGCAAACAGAGGTTATTGTGTTATACTGTGTTGAAGTTTCCATTGCAGTGTTAATATCCTGAAACCAGAGGTTTGTAAAGAAATCATGCAATATGATACCTCCATTTGGTGTCTAAGTTTAACTGCAAACAATCAAGGAGAAACTGCCTTCCTCTAAAAAGAATAAAAACTTATACTATGGAAACTGATTCCACAAATAAAAGGGTGAACAAAATATACTGGAATTAAGATGCAGATTATTCCTTTTCAGAAGATAGAATTATCACAATAAACCTTTATTTAGACCCAGTGAACCATTTTAGATTGCAATTACTGATGGTTTGGAGAGAAATACAAAATAAAACGTTTGTTGATCTGGTATGATCACATGCATTTGTTAAAGTATGCATTTGGTAAAGTCATCAAGTAACAACAAAAGAAGACAATTTAGAAGATGACGTTACAAAGTCAATTTATATGATTAGAAATACATAAAATGCGTAATTCAGACATACCTCTCAATTGAATTTTTTGCTTTGTTTTTTAAAATGAGCTGGTTCTATTCAAAAAAGGTCACCACACCACCACCAGAACTTTTACCTGACTGAAGGAGCCAATTTGTAAGAGACCGATGGAGCTCCCATAACTTCTTCATTTCCATATAGCATAACTTCCCACAGCAGAATCCAGAAGTTAAACCACAAACCTAACCACGAACATTTTCTTGGCTTAAACAAATCTGAATCCAGCTACCGGCAGTGTTTTCTTTACTGTGATTTTTCTCAGGCAGAATCCAGACACTCCCTCCAAACGTCAGCCCTTTCAAGTGGACGTCAGCTGCATTCACCTGAGCTTCAACATGTGTCACTCAACAATGGAGCAAGTTTTAATGGGAGCTTTCTTTTTTTGTCTACCAGAGCGTACGCTTCCGATTGTTCTCTCTGTCAACCCAAAAAATAAAACATATGCATTGTACACCAACAGGTTTCCAGAAAGGCTTTTGGAAAGGTAAGAGATCTGTGTTTCTATTTCTGTTTGGTATTTAAGGAGTGCCTCAGGGTGTGTCCTTAGCTGCTCAATGTTCTGTTTGATAGGCATAAAACAAAAAGAGTTTCCATGGCTACAGACACTACGGACCTCAAAGCAAGATATTTGATGCTGTCAGAATTTCGTGAGGCACCACTGTCTCTGCGTCGGTCATGTTATTAAGAGGTAAAAAAACACTGTTGGAAATTATCACCTGTATGGATTGTTGTGACTTAAAGAGCAGTATTTAGACTGGCTTACAGGTTAACAAACAAGCGCATCACAGAGAGGCTTTGGGAGTTTGGGTGAGGGTAAAGGGTGTGTTACAGGGGAGGTTAAAATGTTGATGCTTAATTTGGGGCATCTATCCATCCATTTTTTGTCATTTTTATCCCTGCTGGTGCTGGTGCCTATCTCCATCTGTCAACGGGCAAGAGGCGGGGTACACCCTGGACAGATCACCAGTCTATCGCAGAGCAACACAGAGACACACAACCATTCACACCTAAGGAGAATTTAGAGAAGCCATTTAATCTTACAGTCATGTTTTTGGACTGTGGGAGGAAGCCGGAGTACCCGGAGAGAACCCACACTCTTCAGTATGTGTCACTCTACAATGGAGCAAGTATTAATAGAAGCTTTCTTATTTGTGTACCCGAGTGTACCCTGCTGATTGTCTCTCTCTCAGCCTAAAAGGGAGAACTTACAAACCCCCAGGCTGTGAATTGAACCTGGAACCTTCTTGCTTCAACGCAGCAATGCTACCCACTGCTTCACTGTGCAGCCCAATTTGGGGGGACAAAAAAAGTAAATGAAACAAATGTTCTATAACAAGATACCCGATGAGTTAGACTGATTTAAAATGGAAAAGCTTAGCAGTGAAGTCATGTATTCACTGAATCATCAGCTGTGGAGGTCAGGTGATCATATTAAAAAGGAGTTCCTGACAAACTTACTCTCCTTATTCTCCCATTGGCTGGTCTTAGAGATAGGGTGGCAAGGTTAATAATTGGAGGCAAGCTCAGAGGTGATGCCTAACAACCCACCCTGACAGAACAAGAGGAACAAATGTCACTCCTGTCCTTCGATAAGATGCAGTGTCGCAGGGCAGAGGCGTATTTGGGTCCTCCTGTTAAACCTGCTACACTCATAATGATCCCTGATCAGTGTAAGTGGCAGATTATAAATGGACTGATGGACACAACACCACAAACACGTCTAGGTGGAACAAGATCTGAAATGATTCATGATTAAGGAAAACACTTAAACATGTCCTTTTAATTATAACCATGATCGTTGAGACATTTGTATTCTATATATTAAACTTGATGCATATTGAGCTTCATAAATCAATTCAGATGAACTGTGCTGTTTCCTCCTGCATTACCCCTTTTCTCCACCAGAGGTCCCAAAGTTCCTTTTAAGAAACTTACCTGCTCATAATTTCCTTCAACTTCTTGTGGTTTTTAGTCTGTGCTTTGGCATTCAACATAGCCCTGATATTTTTTTTTTATTTTCTTTGAAGTCCTAATTCTCAGGCCACTGGTTTATTTTAATCCTGACTTTTATTTGTAGGACAACCTGTCAGCATGCAGTAATACCTTTAAGCTGATGTTTTGTGCCGCTCTTCAAAGCCCCATCTGTCTCCCTGTTTTTATGGGTATTTTAGATCTTTTATTTTATTTCTAAACAGCCCGACCTTATAAGTATGAATAGTTTAATGCAAATTCAGAATATAGGGCTTTGTAAATTTGGTCAGAGGGATAATATTGGTGGTAGAGTGGATGTGATTCCCTGACGCAATTTAGGAAAAGATTTTGAGTTTTCAGTAATAATACAGAAGCTCTTTACAGGTACATCAATTCTACTTGCAGTCCAAACTATGAGTATTAGGTTAATTGATCACTCTTAAAGTCCCCTCAGGGTACAAGGCTGTGGGTGCATGGTACTTTGTCTCTTTGTTACCCTAATGGACCAGGTTTCTAAAGTCAGCATTTAATTTTAAGAGCGTAACTAGGAAAAAAAGATATTAACATGATTGGGCAGAAATAAGTATGACACTCACATATGTAAGAGATTTATTTGTAAAGATGTTGAGTAGGATAAGGGTATATTATCCTTTTTGTATAGGTTCCCATTTTACTGATTTTATACATGATGTAGGCTTGCAAAGAGCAAACTATGCAAAAGTCATCATAAGTTCATCCTTTTTGGAGCAATGTGGCCCTCACACATGTAGGCAACCACCTTCTTCCTAATCAGAATCAGAAATACTTTAATAATCCCAGAGGGAAATTGCTTTAAATGATTTGATTTAAATGATATGCCTGAAATCCCAAGAAAAGACACATAAATACCAAAAAGATCATATTGCGTCATGCCAAATAAAGCACTACAATGAATAAAAAAATAGGGTTGAATAATGTTGGTTAAATATTTTTTTCCCTCTTTTGACAATAATTGGCAAATTACACTTGAACACAAAGCCAGCAGCAGATCCTGGGAGAATATATTTAAAACAGCCTTAAAGTAAACAAATCTCCTTTTTCTTTTTTTTTTCTTTTTTTTTACAATAATATGCACAATCCTTACAAGAAATCTTTGAAAATAAATATCCAGAACCATGTGTATCTCTGATTTAAGTTTACAAAAGTGCTAATTAGGCTGTTTCTAGAGCTGACAAATTCATAAAAATCATAAAAATCTTTGCTTCTATTAATATGACATCACAGTGAGATCAGCGGCTACCCGCCTGGGGAAGGACCAATGTTTATCTTGCCAAATAATCAACAGGACAGATGCATGTACAAAAACTTTTTTCTTAACATCAGATTTCATTCCCTCTGAGTGATTGTACTAAAAGTAAACATTTTTCTTTTATTTTAAGGATTTTTTTATTATTATTTCTGTATAATTTTACTAAAGATGCCATTATATGATGTATGCTTTTTATTTTCAGCAACAGCTGATCTCAACATCTTGAATGCAAAAAGACATAAATTTTCAGGAGCAAACGTTCCAACAAACAGTAATAGTGTAGGATTAACCAGCATGTAGTCTTATTGGAAAGATCTTTTTTTTTTTTAAGTCTTTTTAACAAAAACTATGCATACAAACTCCAGTAAATGATGTTGAACAGTAGATAGGCCATAGGAAAGACGACTCTGGAGCATGAGTCGATCATGTAGCTGTTGCTCCGGATGAAGCTCAGGTTGTATTTAAGTGTATTCCTGCGACGGAGACGGGTTCCCTCTGTGGGTGTAGAAGCGGTGGAGTTTCGAGACTGGGTGTTTCTCTCTGTGTTGGGGGTGATGGCGACCTCTGGGAAAGAAGCCAGGTCAATGTCGTTATCATGGAAACACCCGTCGAAGGCCATGGCCTGGGTGGCATCGAAGGTCGTGGGGATCTACAGGCACAGAAGAACAGAGCAGAAAAATGTATAAAACAACAACCCCTAAACAAGCAGAAAAATATTAAGAATAAACTAAGAGGGAACACATAAACCTTTGCATTCTTCAGCTTCTTCATCTCCTCCACCGTGGTGAAATAGTTGACAGCAGCGTACTCGATGACGGACAAAAACACAAACAGGAAGCTTGCCCACAAGTAGATGTCTACGGCTTTGACGTAAGACACTTGTGGCATAGAGGCAGATACACCAGTGATGATGGTGGACATGGTCAGAACGGTCGTGATGCCTGCACAAAAACACACGCACATTGAACACACAGTTTTGGACAGACACATCTATCTAAAAAAGACAGAAAATATCCATTGCTTACTCATACATTCGCAGAAATGTTAAAATTGGTTGCAAAATCCTTGTTGAAAACATATTGTTTCATCCCATCCCTACTAAGCAACATTACTAACTATTGTTCAAAGAGATCCCCTCACCACCACACTTAGGTGGAAGGATTCTTAGTTTCATTTAGTTTGCTCCAAATGTTGACTCTAACAGCTGAGCCCTGCAGATGAAATCATAATTTTTTATCCCACATCATTTTTTACTTTTTTTCAATTTTTCATCCAATTTGTGAACAGTAGCCTAAGTTCTATTTTCTGGGATGGCAGGAGAGGTACAAAGGCTGTCCGTCAGCCACCAGCTATAAGGTTCATCTGATGTTACCTTGAACTAGTAGGTATTAGAGCTAATGTACTCCGCAGTCCTCTGACCTCTGATTATGAGGCAGTTTTATTCCCTTCTTATTTTGATGTTCTTAAATGCTTTATAAATAGATGAAATAAATTTCCTAAATGCACTTGATTGCTTCAATCTGACTGGGATTCAGGTTGGTGGATTTTACAACAATGACTACTTTTCTTTTTCTTTCATTCATTTCATTTTGTTTTTCATTTATATACTTATTTCAGACTTACATGAAATAAAGGAAAAGGTTGGCGACAAAGCTCACATTCATATCCTTAACCTTGTACCTCCTTGGAAACTGAGAAGGGGATAAAAAAAAGCCCTGCTTATCTAACTTCAAGACCCTTAGGCAATACAAATGAACGTTATGTTGTTAAACATGTCGTTATTTTCAGTTTTATATCTCCCCCTCTGAGTGATATTTGACGTTGGAACAGAATTTTCCTTTGTTCTTTTTGCATTTGCTGTTAATTTTCTCATTACCCAGTGAGACACGGGCAGGTACGGCTCTTCTGTCAATCCAGAAAGACACCCATGACAGCATCACCATCAGCATGGTAGGAAAGTAAGTCTGAAGCATGAAGAAGAAGATGTGCCTCCTTAGGATGAAGTTTATGTAGAGTCGATTGTACCAACCTGAAATAAGGCAGAAATGTAATAAAAGTAACTGTAAGAAAAAAGAAAACATGATTAACATAAATCTGGAAAACAAGATATTTAAATAATCTTTTAGTTTAAATGGTTCATTTTCTACTTTAGAGACTGAACTTTCCCTTTTGATCTAGCTTGTAGATGTGTTGGTTTGTTTTATCAGCAGCATACTGTAGTTTTCTGCTAGATGTCATTCTGAACTTTTTCCTCACTTTGCTACTTTCTTCTGTTGTTCTCCAATCAAGCAGTTATTTTCTGCTTCAAACTTCTTAATATAGCGCTTACACCTGAACCAATATTTCCGTATTCTGCCATGATTATTTGTTTAGAGTGAGATACCGTCAGAGGTGTCAAAAGTATTAGTATATATTCCTCATGTAAAAGTATAAATCCTACAGTTTAAAAACATTTTTGTAGAGTATCAACTTAAGTTTTTTACTCATGTAAAAATGTAAAAGTACCATTTTTAAAACTACTTAAAGTATGAACATAAAAGTAGTGCAGGAAAACATGTTCTGACATATGCATTAAACTTTATACTGGTTACTAAACTACCCAATTAAAGGAACTTTTCTGGATAACTTCCTTATACTTAATTTTCTTAATTTTATAACTAATGGTAACAGTGTCAAATTTTACTTTGCTTTACTTAAAAAAAAAAAACTATTTATTTCACCACTAAGTCCAACCATAATGGAATTGTCTGGATGAAACAAATGATTTTGAGTTTTTTGTTTAGCTGTTTTTATATCAAAAGGCGATAATGAAAATGAGCTTAAATGAAACAAAGATAACGGGCCTAATTTTAAACTGTAAGGAGTAGAAAGTAGAGATAATTGCATTAAATGTAAGGAATATAAGGAAAAAGTTGTCCAAAAAATAATCACTCCAGTAAATTTTATTTTAAATTTTATTTTATTCTAAAATGTGTTTTAATTGAAACATTTATCTTATTCTATTTTTATGTGTTTATGTATTTTAGCCTTAGCTTTTATCTCATGTTCCTTAACTGTGATTCCTGTACCGCACTTTGGTCAACCCCGGTTGTTTTAAATGTGCTTTATAAATAAAGTTTGAGTTGAGTTGAGTTGAGTTAAAGTATAGATAGCCAAAATTTATACTTAAGTAAGGTAATGACGTATTGGTACTTTGTTACTTGACACCTCTGGATACTGTAAAGCTATGAAAAGCTTTTAATTGTCATTATCTACCAATGATATGTTTGTTTTGGTGTTTCTTGCGTGACAAAAGCTAAGCAGCAGGCTTTATCTCCACCAATTGTATGCATTCTGCTTTTAAGCCAGTAGATTGTAATTTAACTGTATTTCTTTCCTAGATGAACTCTGAATAATAGCAATGGTTAGAACTTCTTTACTTTTCTAAATTTATCTCAAACATAGAAAGAATCATGAATAAGTGTTTCCACATTTCAGGGCAAATTATCTTTCTTCTCAATAGGCCATACAATCACAGCAGAAAGCTGCTCATACCATGCCAATCTCTGCTGAAGTTTCTGCTTAGCATTTTAAAGGAGTGTACCTTTCCATTATTACAGCACACATGCTCAAAATATGGCAAAGTTAACATCTTAAATTAATCACCAGTTGACTGCGGTTCTACTGTATGCTTGTTCAGGTGGAACAAGCATAAAAGATAGAAACTGAACCTGTAAGCATTTATATGTAGGATTTTTGCTAATTTCTTGATAATTAATATACTAACATCGTTACAGATTTGTTGTGATTTCGCACTTTATAAAAACTAATTTGAAAAAAATCAACAATAGATATTTACCTGAATATTCTTTCAGCAAAAGTCTGATAAATAAATCTTCATTCTCTAAACATGCCAGCAACTGATCTCCCTTTTCCGCTGTTCAGAAATTATTGATTCAAAATAATAATCTGAGCTCTGCTTGCCATCCGTTTTTGCGTAACATAACACAACGTTGAAACTCAAACTACTATTTTAAAAAGATTTATCAAAGAAAATATAATGCAATTACAGCATTTTTACTTGCTTTATTAGAAAAGAGGGCAGGTCAAGAGCTCTCTGGTTGTCTCTGAAGTGGACACAGCACAGAGAGCCCCAGCCTCACATACCAGTGCTGCTGTAGAAGGCAAGCCCAAAGGAAGGCTGGAAGTCTTCAATAAAAAACTGAGAGAGCACAATCTCATCAGTCCTTAATGAATCGTTCCCGTTCTTCCAGTAGAGCATTAGGTCGTTCTCATTGTAAGCATCTTAAAGAGAGGAAAGAAGGAACAGTGGTAGTTTTGCTTCTCTTACAAGAATCATGGATGTGTTCTCAGAGGAAGGACAGTTTTTTTTATTTTCTTTTTCAGTCCAGTGTCTGTCTTTCCTCTAAGATCATGCTCCATGTTATAAATATATAACAGAGTAAGAGAAACAGAACTGAAAACACAAAACAACACCCAGAAAAGTTCAAATAAACAATCCTTAATTGCTAAAACTGAAATATGGCATTACAGTTTGTTTTTTTCAAGAAATAAGTGTATTTCCATTGATTTGAGCACACACATAAGACACTTTGCCAATAGAATAAGATGATATATGCATAAAGTCTAATTCTCTTATTTTAAGGGCAAAAATACAAAGTTCATTGGCAGATCATTTTGTTAACCTGTTCAACTTAAGGGGAAGTCTATACTTATTTATACTTATTGTATTTATTTTCAATTATTCTTTTGCATTGTAAAAGACAATACAGTCAAAAAAGGTCTATTAAACCCTAGATCTAAAAGACAATCATCTACAGTGCCTCTCAAAAGTATTCATACTCACTGAGTTTTTCAACCTTTTATCAGTTTACAAGCAAGACTTCAATGGATTTCATGAAATTTACATCATAAGCCAATACAAAATATTACATATTGGTGAAGTGGGATATTATATCCAAACGTTTTTAAGCTGTTATGAAGCCTAGGTGAAAGTTCAACTGAGGAAACTAATTGCGCTCCTACATCCACCTGCGACACACAATCAGCTTTGAACCACACCTCCACGAAAGCCAATCAGCATCCAAAGTTCATATTAAAAGGTCTCCGATCCGCAACTTTTCCTGCTTCTAGTGCGCAGGTGGTGTATGTGCTGTCTGACTTCATTCAGATGACCCTGCTTCAACCTGTCCGGCAGAAGGCCGCCATGTTGAGCCTGGTTCTACCAGAGGTTTCTTCCCAACAGGGAGTTTTTCCTCTCCACTGTCACTTCATGCTTGCTCATCATGGTCAGGTTCTCTCAACCTGTGTTATCCAAACTGGACTTCCATCTTCCAGGTCCCTGAGTGTAGCTCTAGTGTCAGCTCACGCAGTCCACTGGATCTCCCCATAAAGCTCAGCAGACCGTCTCTCTAACCAGCAGTCTACAGACTGACCAACTTCATATGTCTCCACTCTACCACCAGTTTCAGGCCTAGGGGGGAAACAGCTCTATTCTTTGCTCCTGTTCATGCATATCTATCAAAATTAAGCGCTATGTTTCCTGCCGAGGTCGTAGCGCCAAAGACAAAGTAATGGTATCAATAAATTTCATCTAATTTTCTCTTCATGGTAGTTTTTCAGATTGAAATGTCATTAACAGCTTTATACATCTGTTGGCTGAAATGATTTCCCTGAGCTATGGTCAGTCCGTCGCATGCATATGAATGGCTCCTTTTATTTTTCTAATTCTAACCAGCTTTCCATGTCCTATTATCTAACATAAGTTTCCCTAATGCTGCTAGGTTGTTATGTTACCATAGAGATGTTGTGGTCTCTGCAGGGGAATCTCAGTTTTCCAGCAACCATAACATTTTGCATGTCAGAAAAAAAAGCTTAGCTTCAGATCAAAGCTTTGCATATTGATTTATGTTCTAACCCAGTTTTAAACTTCTCAGTGTTTAGTCTTCATGGTGCTATTTGTCCACTATTGTTTGCCAACAAACCTTAATAGAGGTCTATTGGATTGAGGGGTTTCAGAGTAAAGGAGGTTGATGTGATGGAATATCTTAAAAAAAAAAAAAAAAAAACTATTATTCCATTCATGCTTTTGGTTCCACTTCAAAGTTATGCAATATCTTTGTTGGTCTTTAAGATAAAGTCAGTAAATTAAAGAGAAAGTTGGATGTAACTTAACAGAATATGAAGAGTTTGGGTAGGGATCTGCATACACAGAAACTATACAAACTGATTCAGGTTAAAGACTTTTTTTTTTAGATAACAGTAATATTTCAAGTTTTGTTAGTTATCGATAGTGGTTTGCTGTCAAATACAATGAATTAACAGGAAATTCTCTTGTATACATCTTTAAATAGAAACCTACTGGCTGTAGAATGATTTTTTTTTTTTATCAACAAAACAAGTCTACATTAGTTTGGTTAATAATGGAACTATGTTTGTCACTGAACAGAATCAGATCTCAGAGGAGTTGATTTGGAGGAACTGTTTCCTAGACCTCTGTTTGATACTCACAGCTCTCCAGCTCCAGAGAGCAGTTCTGTGTGTCCAGAGGGAAACTACTGAAGTCCATCGAGCACAGAGCAGTCACAGTGATCCTAAAACACAACTTAAAGTTATATGAACACTCATGTCATTCAAATCATTCAGTCTTTAGTAGAATGCTCATCCAGAAGCAAACAATTAAACTGTGTGTGGTATTATGGGGGCCTGTTCCGATGACACAGATTGGGACTGCAGAGAGAGGAAGCAAGATTGTTGACATCTGCAGATAACGCTGATCTTACAAATCCTGTTAGAGCTAATTTTCCACCTTCTTTTACTCTGCTTACTACTTCTATCTTTTTTTTATACTACATCTTTCTGACAATAGCTGCTTATCTCTAGTACCCAATTATCTGAGACATACCAGTTAACATGTCTCAGTAAGTATTATAAGAGGAATTCCTGTTTTGATGATAATATTTTTTGCAAAGCCAAACAGCGCTTTAGCCATCTTTAGTAGCCATGTACAGATAAAACACTTTTGAGGTTTCTCTACGTATGCGTATAGTGAGAAAAATTAACTCTCCATTTTCCTGAATAAAAAATGTGACTTTGACAAATACGAGAAGGCTAATCTTTTCTCCAACCCAATATCTGTCCCCCAATCGCAACATAAAATACGCATATCATTAGTTTATCAAACAATTGAAGTGTATGAAATAAAAACCCTCCCACACCTTTTGGCCAGACTGTTCTTCACTTGCTCTTGCTCCAACAACTTTTAATTTCAGACTAAGAGGATTTGGTCAAACATAAAAAGGTGTTTTCAAATGATTTCATGGGGAAAAAGGAGTATAAGAAATGTTATCTTATATGAAAATTCCCTTTCTTATGATTAAATCCAATCAACTACGGTATATATGTCTCTGCTTTCATTGGTCACACCAGGTCTGAATATATTACCTGACCTGTAGAATAAACAGATGACTTAAGAAGAACCTGTTGGACAACAGGAAGTAGACTAAAATATATAAAAAATATATATATATACATCCTACTGCAGTTTTTTCAAGAATTAAAGTTTACCAAAAATTTTGGGACTCCAGTGAATGACAATCAGATCCATTATCCACGAATGAAAAAACCCCATTAAACAGTAATCCAAGATTGCCTCAGTTATTCACCAGAAGGACACAAAAGAACCCAGAACAACATATAAAGCAGGCCTCACTTGCATCAAAAGATCATATTTCAACTGTTAAAGCCAGGCTGGTAAGATCGGTACAGGGAGTGGCAGCTTGACCTCTGTCTGGCTGCCTAGGCCAGCTATGGATACAGTGGCTTGTCAACATCGACGTGTGTGTAAATAGGGAATTAATGAATGTAGAAATGCTCTGGAGTCAACAGATTTTATTAAAGCATCATACAAGTATGGACCATTTCCCTTTTTTTAACCTTCATATGGTGAAAATGTCCTTATTCTGCCCTTTCTCCACTTTTTGGTTCTGTTCTACTTTTTGAGCTTTCAGATAGACTTTAATTTATGTCATTCTGTGTTTTCTGGGTCATTGGTTTCACCTCCATTTTCTTTCATTCTCTAATAGTTTTGTAGTTATATTTAAACAGTGTTGTATTTGTTTTAGTTACTTCTGTTGGCCCTTGTGCTAGTCTCTTTTTCGCTAGCTCCCTTCTAGTTGCTTCTATCAACACCTGCTCCCAATCATCTAATTAGCCCATTCTTTTTTTCTCCCATATATACATCCTCCTGTGCAGTTCCTCATTGCTGGATTCTCTTCATTAATTAACACATTCGTTCCTTTGATTTATTCCATTTAACTCGAATGTTGATGTTAAATACAGATGACAAGCTGACTTAACAGGGCTTATTGAAAAGTTTCCAGCATCAGCTTGTGAAAACATAACTGCATGGTTTATTATTAGATTTTTTTAACAGATCAGATAAAATAATTTTTTTTTCTCTAAATAAATTCAATTTTGTCTTTGTCAGTATTTTTTTGTTTGTTTAATAGCCAAGCCAAGTGTTTCAAAAAGTAGGTGGAAATAAGCAGAAGTTCAAAAATATTTTTAGTAGTTGGTATATTAAAGGTTTAAAATACAAATTTCCATCCCTGTTCCCCATCTGTGTTTGAGTGGGTATGTAAAAAGGAGATCTAGCATGAGACATGCTGCAGCTTTTTACCCATTAGAGTTAATAATCAATTACAAGCACCAACAGGATGAAGATGTAAGTCAGCATAATCAGTTCTTATCTATATAATGAGCTAAAGGTTGCTATCAGAGGGACTTCTAAAAGGCTTCTTTTTTTTTTTTTTTTTTTACCTCACACTGTAGAGAATATTTCCATCTGGGAAAACCCTCAGCATAATATTCTCCATAGTTGTATCATGGATAAATGAACGCTTTGAATGGACAAAGAACACGTCTGGGACCCAAATTTTCTTGACAAGTCGTGCATCGAAGGTTCGACTTTTGTTGCTGCTGGAGGGAAAAGCCAGCCGATCGTCCTGCCAGTAATGCCTCAGATAGAGGGTCATGGTGAAATCCTGCAGAAAAGTTAAAAGGGAAAAAAATCAGCACGTAAGCTGAGCGCTTCATCTTGGTTAACTGCAGGAATCACAGAGGTGCATACCATGTTTACTTCAGATATACTGTCAATGCTCTCCACCTGGACATCTATTCCAACTGGAAGAGCGGAACCTATAACAATATGGAAATAAGAAAGAAGAAGAAAAACACTTCAAGAAATATAGAGAGCTGATATTCTTTACATTATCTGTTACTGTACCTTTCGCTGCATTATCCTCTAGTGGGAAAATTACTCACAATAAGTCCTAAAACAGACAAACATACCTAACACAAGAAAGCTCAGTACCTACATAGTCCTTAATGAAAAAATGAAAACAAAAAGTACTTTGAAGATATTTTAGTTTTCTCTTGTTTGAAAAACCTTTAGCAGAAGGATGTAATGGATTTCTTAAAATTTGTTTTTTTTAATGCTGGCAGAACTTCATGACTTCTGCCAGATGGAAACAACTGAAGCACTGAAAACAGAGGATGAGAAATATGCATGAATCGGCTTACTGGCCTAACTGATCTGGCTCATTTCTATTAAATAAAGGCTATTCTACCAAGGTGTTATAATAATGGAGATCTTTAGGGTATTTTTAAAGGGTTGCTTAATGGCATTAAGGCTTATTATTTTCACTGTAAAGGGAAAATACTATGCAAACCATTTTTTTAGGCCTTTAAATGCATTCTATGTATGTAGTTATGTTATGTAGTTATGAGTTGCTAGGAATGCAAAAGAAAAAAAAATCTCTCCAGGTGCTGTGCAAATATAATTTCACAATATGGGGCACAATCTGTTCAGTTTTCTCTACTCCCATTACATTTTTGGACAATATTGTCCCATTTTTTGCTGCAATAATAAAATGGCAATAACACAAAATTTTGACACATTTGTTTAAAGGACTGGCTCTGCAGGTTTGTCCTCTTAATTATCCTCTTGCTCTGTGTTAGACCCTGCCTTGAATATATGTAAAGATGAATGGACAAGCCTTTTTGTTGTTGATATCTTTTGTTTAGATTTGGGAATAAAACGTTTCTTTGCTGCCAGATAATCAGATCTCTGGTCTCAAAATGCAAAAATAACCAAACAGGGTGGAGAGGAGTTGCACTATGTGGAACCCAGCTGAATGGTTAAAATGTGAATAGGAAAGATTTAAAAGTGTGATATATATTCACCTTTAATGAGAGTCTTTTTGAATTTCTTCAAGAATAATTTGCAGGAAATTTGGAACATCTTGGTATTTAAAGATTTACCCAGATATTTAAGTTGAGTTACCTACTTCACCTTCTGACATTTTCTATTTGAATACATTTTGATCCTGTAGCATGTAATATGCCAAGTGTAGAGAGAATTGACTTACTCAACATTTAACTGAGAAGCTCTGGGAACCAGATTGTTAAATTATGGAGTCTTTGTGTTATAAGTATATTTTTGCTAATCAATTATTCCAACATGCCATAACTTCAGTGAAATAAAAAGTATACATAACTAAATGTTGTATGCAGGTTAAGGAAGGACCAAAATAACAAAAAAAAAGTTATTACATTTGTTAGAGATAAATTAAATGCATAATCTCCAAGGATCATGCCATTGATTTGTAATTTATTTATTAACTTTATGGTACAATTCTGCATCACTACCTTAATTTATTCAATCAGTTAGCCTCCTGCTTCACAATTAGTTTGCAGGATTGTTGTCAGAAATTTTTTATCTTTCTTCTATTATGTATTAATTTATCCTATTTACTCACTATAAAAGTTTTCACTCAGTCTGTTTCTCTCTCAAGGCCACACATTTCTCTCCAGGCTGGTGTTTGGAGACCAGACATTGCTTCTTCCCATAACAAATCAGGTTCCTTCTCAAGGTTTATTCATAACATATTACTGTTATCCAAAGTGTGTGTAATTTGTTATGACTCTGACTGCTTTCCATTGTTGTAAGTAGGGGGGGGACGAACCCTGCCCAGATCAGAACAGGGCAGAATGCTGTGCCATGAAGGCTTCATGATGAACTGTTCTCTCTTTGCAAAGATATTAATAAATGTGCCGACTGAGTGAAATCCATCGATCTCCTTTTATTTAACTAGGGTGAATAGTTGAATACTTTTTTCCCACGACAGGATAGAGCTAGATAACATAGAAGTTAAAAAGGCAGTAGTTAATTTCATTGTATACCAAACCATGGGATCTATAAAATAAATAAAAACAGAAGTTTTTATACCCTTAAAGTTTAAGTAAAGTCTTTGTTTGAATTTAAATTTCCTAATAATTACATTTAATTCTACATTAAATATAATTTCATTTTTGAATTGATTATATAACATTTAAATAATAATGCATATTTTCTGTAAAGATAATAAAATATGTAGTCATTTTATTTTAGCTTGAATCTCTTTTTGAAATTTTAATTTGTAGTTGTATTGGTTCTCAGCACTTGACTCACATTTTCACTTCCTTTTAGCCAGCGTTTTATTTGCAAAAAAAGAAGGTTTGCAAAGGAATAAAACAGTAGAGAGGAAGACCATGCAGGAGGGCTGCAGTTTGCATTGATTAATCCAAATTGTCAAGAGTTTTGCATTAAATAATCCAAGAAAAAACATGCTTCAGATTGATCTATCATACTGAAAATAAACGTATCTGCATATATCAAGCAGCAAAGTTGTTATTAACATGTTTTAACCGATATTGTAAAGGCTCAGTTCTATCATTTATTATGAGAGATGTTAGGATCTGAATAGGCTGAAGGATGATGCATCAGTGGTGAACCTATGACTGATTTTTCAGCTCATAATGTTTCCCAAAACTTTTTTCATTCTAGAAATGTGCTCCAGGCTTTTTTGATTAAACATTTAAAAAGATACATAGTCAAAAACCTGCATGGATTTAACATGTTTTATTATTTTGTAGTAAGTTTATGTGTAGCTATTTCAGTTTGAGTCTTTACCTAATCCTTCATACAGCAACAACAACAACAAAAAAAATAATAATCACTGCTTATAACAATCCCATCAGCAAGACTTTCAGCTCACATGACCTGAGTAGACCTGAGGACAACACTGGGAACAAAGGCTAAATGTACAGAGAGGCGGCAAAACAAACAGAGCTGGATGAGCTAAAGCTGGTTTAAAAGAGTTTTAAACACAACAAAAGAGACATCAAATACCACTTAAGCTGTGCATTAAATCTGTAGGTTTCTCTACAATGAACATAATGCTTCCTAAGGGATCATCTAAAACAGAGAACATGGACAACATATGATGTATACTTTATATATACTACTGTATTCTCTAAGTGCCATTACCTAATGAGGATAAACCATCAGTGTGCAGCAGCAATCTAATAGTGAAATAGAATGGATTATATTTCAGCCAGAAGGGGAATAAAAATTAAGTTTATTTATTTATTTATTTTCATCAGCATCAGTGCAGACTCAAGGAAACAGTAGCAAGTTAGAGTAGGTTTCTGCTAAAGCTGAAGTAACACTTTTGACCACTGCAGGCTGCCAACCTGGGCCCCTGAGCAAGACCATTAGCCCCAAGTTGCTTCCTAGGAGCTGCAAGATTCATGCGGCATACTGCAGGGATGCAGAAGACATATTTTGTTGGAATGTACAATTACAATGTCAATGTAAAAAATTAGTGCTGTCAAAATTATCGCGTTATTAACGCGTTAACGCGAGGCCATTTTAACGGCGATAATTTTTTTTACGTGAGATTAACGCTATGTGGTTTTATGGTACAATTTTCCAAGTACATCCCGCTGCAGCCTGCGGGAAGGCGGGGCTATTTTCCCCCAGTGTATGCATTTCACATAGGCTTCTAGAGCGGAGCTCCTCAAGGAAAAAAGACGCTCATACACTGGGTGACGCTAGTGCCTTTTCTTTAAGCCCCACCACCAACAAACAAGTTGAGTGTCTGGTAACTAGTAGCAACCTGAAATACGCTGAGAAAACAGATTACTGAGGTGAAATGGAATCTGCTACGGCACTCTTGCTGTCTGTGTACGCCACAGGTCGGTATCGTGTGTGTGTGTGTGTCGGTGGGTGTGTCTGTGTGTGGGTGAGTGGGTGTGTGTGTGTTCTCATTTTTGTTAAGAGGCTGAAAAGTAACTTTCTAGAGCATAGACTATTTTGATGTATTGATTGAAAATTGTTCATTATTATCTTGGTTAATTAACATCTAATGTTAACTGTACTACATTTTATAGCAGTAGGGTAAAATGCTTGTCTTTGTTCAAAAGACTGTATTAACTGTAAAGACTGTCTTTTACATCAGCCTGTTTTCAGGGCCTTTTTTTTGGCTATATATTTGTTATTTTTTGCTACATGCCTCCCCATCTTCTTGCCATATGTTTCTATGGCATAAATCAGTATCTGTGACCTGTTTTCATTTTAAAAAAAGAACATTGGCACAAACCTAGCCTGTATGTATTTTTTGTATGTCATCGAGAGTATTTAAATGATTTTCAATCAGAAAAAAAATTTGCGATTAAAATGCGATTAATCGCGAGTTAACTCAGGCATTGATGCGATTAATCGCGATTAAAAAAATTTAATCGATTGACAGCACTATAAAAAATATAAAGCTCTGCAACTGAAATGACAAAGAACAGGTGAAATGGAATTATAAGAGTTTGATTATATGATAAACTCAGGGAGCACAACTGTATCCACATGGCAACAGTTTAAGGGGGGCACGTTTTTACCAAATATGTTAAAATCTAATTTTTTTTAAGTACTAAAAGTAAAACAAAAAGTAATAAAAAAAAATCAGAATAAAATAACATGAATAAAAAGAATATGTAAATCATTAATGATTTTAAGCATAAAAATTATTTCATATGTTTTGTTATTAAAAATAAAAGGCATGCAAATCCTTCATTTTTCATGTTTTTGGGATCTAGATATTTGCTGGTGTTTTCTCATCAATAATATTCATATATAGATTACTATTCAACATTTCTTGCGACACCTTGCCTAGTTTGGGTGCAGCCAAGTCAGTTCTAGGGTAAACATTGCTCCGTGTTTGTGGTCCAAAGTTCTATACAGCCAAAATGAAAGAAAATTCATTGCTAATTTTTTCCAATTTTTTTTCTTTTTTTTTGTTTACTTTCACAGGATTTAAATGAAAAATAAACACAAAGGGTCTTTATGGGCCCTCAAAGAGCAGTCATATATAATACATACATAACCAATATCCTGACATATTTGATAAAAATCAACTCAGAGAGGACAGTTTTGAATCAAAAATAATTATGAATAAACATAATTTAAACTTTTAGGATAATAGGCTTTATTAAATAGTTGTACAGTTTTATATTTGTATGGCTCTTTATCCACATAATTCAAGTTTGAGATATTTAACAACAGATGGAAATAAAGTAAAATGTATTACCTAACCACATGTGCACAAAATTATATATTCAAAGTGATGGAATGGAAGTAGGAGGAGACATTGACCCACCTCAGATGTATGAAAAACTCATCAATTATGGAGTTTCTCCCTTTTTAATAAATTCTGTCATTTTTATTCTGACATGTTGGGAATCAAGTTGTTGGAACGCTTCCAAATAAGAAGCCATTCTGGTCTCATGAGGGCTCAGAGTCCATTGTTAGCTTCTAATAATCCTGCTTCTTTTGAGAAATTACCAATGATCCTGAAATCCTTCTGCATACAGCATCACCAGCTTGTATCTTGATAGTTTTTTTTTTTTTAGGAGGAATGTTTTGGTATTTCTCAATATTGTTTGGAGTTTTTTTTTTGTATGATATAATTCAGAATACAGTCATGCTTATTGGTTTGTTGTAACTTTTTGGCTTTTATAGATATCGAGTCATTAACTCCAAATCTTTTTCAAATTTTTCGTATTGTAATAAATTAAAACAATTATTATATTAAACATTAACCAATATAAGCTTACACAACAAATCTTAAAATCCTGATCAATTAATAAATAAGTCAATCAAATGTATTTAGAAATGAAACACAAAATATACAATGAGAGAGTAATTTAGATTGTCTCCATAAAAACATTTAATTTAGGGAAAAGTATTTGCATAGGTTTTTTTTTTTTTATCCACCATGGTAACGTGCACATTATCTTAAATTTAAACTTTATTTATGCAGGCAATCTCATTGAGATCTCATTGATAGAGTTTGCATGCATCAACTCATGTGCAGCCTGTTGCAGATGTTCCCATTTAAAGCTACAGTGTTTAATTTTCAGCAAAATCTAACGTCCAGACTGCAGACCGCAGCAACATGAACATCTCCCCCCCACCGCTTCTCCCCCCCAACAGTACGGCGAGCGTTACGGGACAAAATGTCTTCCACGACGTCCGCATCACCTACCTTCTCAAGTGATGAGGTTTGTTTACATAGATAATTTTACAGATAGTATTTCATTAGTCTGTGTAGGGTATAGATTTCAGTTCATCTCTCTCAACTTGCCGTAGTTACTTTCGAGCGTAATGGGAGATCTCGCAATCGCTAGTTTGTTGGCTCTGCGCTGCCGTAGCACAAAGATGTCTGCCTCCATGGCTGCGAGACCCGCTCCTATGTAATTATAAATAACGAATTCTAAGGCAACGCAAATATTAAGGTTAAGAGGCTGAGCTCGTAGATGATGATAAATAACATAGTTATGTATAATATATTACATTTCTGACTGTATATCTCTGTAATTATTACACACTGTAGCTTTAATTATTTGTTCTTATTCTTATATTATTTTATTCTTATATCTTATTTTACACTGTATAGGAAGGGTGCAACTGTACTTTTTGGATTGTAATTTTATTTACTTATTTTATTCTGTCTTATTATATTATATTTTATTTTGCTCTGCTCTATTTCTGTAAACGGTTGTACTGCAGGAAAAGAATTTCCCGCAAGAGATTAATAATGTAATTCTGATTCCTATTGAGATCAATATCTCACTTTCAAGAGACCTGTTTAATGAAGCAATAATATTTTCAACTGCAGGAACAAAACACATAATAAAAACATTTTTATCAATTCAATAAACTTAAGCAAGTTGCAAGTGAGAATTTTTGTGCTAAAATAAATGTACTTTGTCCCCAAGGAATCCATCTAGATCACTTCAACTTTAGAGTATTTATGCCACACTGAAGAAACGGGTGTCTGAATAGCGAAGTTTGAAGCAGCATCGTCTAAGTGTCAGGTATTAGGTTAGGTAATGCAGCAGTAATGCAAGAATTTTAAAGATGCACCAGCCTATGGATTGCTATTTTTACTGCAATTTGCCAAGAATTTTATATCTGCCAAAAAAAATTACACGTTTTTACTATGCAAAAACCTTGCTAATTAAAGAAAACTGCCTTTAAATGCATATGAAGGAAGGGAGTTGAGAACATAGTTCAGATTCTTTTGCCTGTACAGCTGCTGCCTGAAATCATCGTCTCATGCATGGATAATCTAGGTCAACATGTTTTTTTCTGTGAGGCACTGCTTGTTTAGGGAGACAAACATGATAACCTATATCTAGTTGACTACATGATGTGAAAACGTTAAATCTAAATAAAAGCAATAAATTAAGTTGATGGTTGGACCAGTTGAAAGATTACCTTAAAAAGCATTTTTTGTGACCTTAAAAGTGGAACTCTGCTGTGTATGAATGATATATAGAAATCAACTGAGCTGTATTTTACTCAGCTGTATTACCTCCAAAGCCTGGACGCATTGCAAAGTCATGATCTTCAATCCGAAGTAGCTGTTCAGATTTAATTAGCAGGGATTTTGTGCTGTCCAGCTTTTTCATCTTAAGATCCACCCGTCTGAAAAAACAAGAAAACAACCAAAAAGAGCAAATGACAGTTCAGTCATTCTCTTTCTAACAAAAGCAGATTTAAAGCAGAAGCAAAATCTGGTTGGGAGAGTGAGTGGTGGCTATTTGCACTTTAGCTCTGATTAAAACGAGAGCCTTGACCCGAATAAAATCAGTTCACTTACATTCAGGGTTCTGGCACTTGTAATTGGGTCAAAGATAATGTGGGAGCGCTCTTTTATCTACCTCCTGTGGTGATTAGTGTCTTCCTAGAAACAATCCAAAGCTGACTTTAATCGTACACACGACAATGTGTGACAGAGGGAAATTTCAGATCAAAAAATACCTCAAGAGTCACACGATTTACCGCCTGTTCTGACCTCGACCCATCAACATGGTATTAATGGGGTCATTGGGATCAATTATGCACGGAGATATCAGGAAACAACCACGTAAAAAAAAAAAAAAGTTATGACCAAGAGAAATAAAAGATATCTCACCCTCCATGCTTTACTTTATTGCTCTCCCCAACGTAGACCTCTTTGTGCCTTTTCTTGTTAGGGAAGGTGCTGCTGTTGAGCTGAGTGACAGGCCACAGCCAGGCCAAAACCATCAGTCTCAAGGCCAGGAGGGCCAATCTCATGATTGAGCAGGGGCTTCAGATACAAGAGGAACCCAAACGTCCCTCCCAGTTTGTCAGTGTCTCACCCAGACACGGATCTCCTGGTGTCCTATCGGCACATCCATGTCCCGGGTTCACTCATTCTGTCCCACCAGGCAAACGCCAGCTCATATCTGCCTCATATTTCTCTCTCATGTCTGGTAACATGGCGAACATCAGTGGAGATATCCAGCGGCTCAGCCCCAGTGCACGAGCATCCTCCTGGCTGAGTGAGCCTGTCACTGTGCCATCCCCCCTGTCCTGACGCAACACGTTGCTCCAACCCCCCCGCTCTTCCCACCCCACTGATTTAAAACCAAATATCAATTTGTTCCTATAATGACAAAGGAATACCATTAATTCCTCTCTAATCTTCTTTTCTGCGGGTGGTGAAATCTTTCAGTAACCTACAAACTGGAGGCAGTGCAGGGCGGGGACAGCGCATAACACAACCTCCAGTTTCATCATCGTCCAGGCCAGATGAAAATAAAAGCCCTGTAGCCTAGTTTTTTTCGTTGCAGGATTTTCCAGCACTAAGTTGCAGTCGGCTGTGCAGAGAGGAGATGGATGATCCCATCCAGAGGAGTCAGATGTGAGCATATGTCTGCAGTGGATTCTGTAGAAACTGAACTTATGGCCTCTGGCTGTATAGTATGCAAGCCTAACCATATGATCCCACAACTGGCACTTCATCTAGGATCAGAGAATTGAATCATATTTGACTGATGTCCTCTCTTTACATACTTTTGTTGCTCTTTGTGATTTCAGAAAATGAACTGATTGCATCCTAAGCAAATATCAGTGTGCTTTTAGAGCAGGATTCACTGAAATGGAGGGAAACACTCAAATGATATCAAGCTCGTGCCTGCTGATGGACACATGATGGGAGAGATAAAACCACAGAGCATTTGGATTTATGTAAATTAAAAATCTGCTGGCCGATTTGCCCTACTTAAAACTCCAGAGCTAGTTCAGTGACTATTGGAGTTGTTTGGATTTTGGATCAGGCACAAAAACAACAGCAGCGTGTCCCAATGCTAACAGACTTGCACTTAATGACTTTTGTTTTTCTTCCTTAAATGTGGAATATTTTCTCTTGATTAATTCTGTTTTTTACTTGTAATATACATGTTAAACACTATACAACTAAACACACAATCACCATGGCTCCATCATGCTATGGGAAAGTTTTTTTTCTGAGAAGGGACAGGGATGATAATCAGGGTCCAAGGGTTGATGGGCGGAGCTAAATAGCAGAAAATGATCAAAGGCGAACTGTCAGAAGCTGCAAAGGATTTGAAATTAGATTTACCATTCACACAGCAAATTTAGAACTGTTAATTCAACTCTTATAGAAATAAATTGAACTAAAAATAAAAATTTAAAAATTTTTGAATAGTTAACACACTGACTGACTCTGGTATAGGTATAATTCTAACTATTATTTTAATTCAACGCTTATCAGGTTTGATTTTTTCATACACCAAAGTGAAGTGACAATAGTTTACAGCACACAGTAGAGTCGATCATTCATAGTGATTAGTGGTAGAGCTAGACTGTTTTTGTTTGTGGAGGCAGAGGTTATCTAATGGGAAGAGATTTACACATGAGAATACATTTGTTGATTTGCATTAGCAGTTTGTAGCTTTAGGAATATTCAAGAACATTGTAGTAGGCACAAAGGGGATAGGATTTGAGTAAGTAATAGGCAATAAGCAATGTTATAAAAATTTAATCCGAAAACTACTTGGAATGTCTTAATAACAGAAGCAAAATATAGTGCTGTGCAAGTATGGGCCATTTATCATTTTATACTTTATTAAAACTTTTGTCTAATCAATGAGAGACAGACAATTTTAGAGTTTATAATCAAAGATTTAATATGGTTGTGTTTTATTTTTCACGTAATTCACACAAGAAGAAATGTTTTAGAGCAAATCAGATACAAATACAACATGGTGGTCATGGCGCTAGTGGCATGCTCCCTTTAATCTGGGATTACAGTTGAATGAGGGCAGAGATGAGCAACGCCATCTTTAAGAATCAAGCACGTGGATCTTGGCACACTCATACATGTGACCCTTTAGGAAAACTTTCCACATTGGGATGTGCGCCCCCTAGAGGCCCATTAACCCATCCAGCCATCCATACAAACTTTCAGGATTAAAACATACTAAAACTAGATGCAGAAGTTTAATAAAAGCATTATGACATTGAAAACCATTTTAACTAATATGAAATTAGTTAATTTTGTTCATTTCTGTTGATCATAAATGACATGTCTTTCCAATTTTAATCACATCAAAACTTTACTCTTTTGATCACTGCGGTGCCGACCACACATATTTACTATAGTCATGGTTCAAATCAATTGAAATAAAATCAAAAACTTTTTTTATTATATGCAAATAAACAAATGTTCCCCCATCCAATTAAATTCTTTTGTCCACATTTGATGCCAAGTGGTTAGAGCATTGCAATTGAGGTTCTGAGTTCAAGTCGACACACTCCCATAGACTGCCACTCTCAGTCCATGAGGGAGACCCTTAACCCCAGACTGCTCCATGGGCACCACACAATGGCAGCCCACTGCTGCCCAAGGGGATGGGTTAAATGCAGCTGTGAATTTCTCCAGTGTGAGATCAATAAAGTTAAATAAAAAAAAATTCTAACAAAAAAAAAACACATTATACAACACCATATAATTAATCCAATGAAATAAATGAACTGTTCTTTATGTAACATTCAGTAGTGAGAACGGTACTGTATGTGGATTTATTTGGAGATCAAAACAAAAAAAAGTGTTTTTGTTAGCAAACTATTTAAGAGAAGGTGTTAAGTGTTGTGCCGTGCACCATGAAGCTGGTTAAATTGTAACCTGCCTGGTTAATTAGTCCATGTTTCATTAGTGTTAGGAAGGATGTAAAGTGGAATTACACAGAAACAGTTCACTGCACACTAGTGTGTTTTCACACACAAGCCTAAGACTGTTACAGGTTCAACGCCTTGGCAGAAAGCGCCTGGAATGGCAGAAACACAAGGATTTATCCTCAGCCTGCTGGTTTTCTCAGGGAAGTTTTGGTGGACAAGTTCCAAAGGTATGTACTGTAATGCTTGACAATTGCTGCCCTAAATTTGGAATATTTTTTCACAGATTTTCATTTATATGAATAAAACTGTCCAGGAACTGCAGCATATCTATTAGGACTGGTTGAAAAGAATGATCTAATGTTCTGAGACATGGAGGAGAAAGCTGTTTATTAGTAAGAATGAACAATCAAACTACTCTAAATCAGCACATCTATACTATGGAAGCATATGAACAAAGAAGAGAGCAGGAAAAATAAGCTTTGGGAAGCCAAATAAGTCCAATGTTGAAGCCCAAATAGGTTAAAATGGAAACATTTCTTTGAATTTTACATAAAAGCTGCAATTATTTTAAGGAAATTTGAGCAGAAAAAGAGTCTCGGAGTCATAAAAAGGTAAGAAACTAGCAAACCCAAAACATTGGACAAAGGGTTGAATAAAATCAAAAAGACTTTGATGAAAACCAAACACCAGGCTCAAACTGTAGAACCAGAATTCTACCACAAATAAGAAAAATAGATTTTTTTCAGATGGTAAAAATGAAGCAGGCTTTTTAGATGTCTGACATATAACGAGAGTCATGTGCCTCTTTGGCCTATGATAGGCTAGGCTAATCTGTTTAGGATACATTCTGCATTTCACCGAACGTCTGCTGGATTTAGGCACAAGTTTCTTTGAAGGAGAGTTAGGTATGGACCATCAATAGATTAATGTACATCTCCTGTTTGTATGTAAAGGTTTCTGTTTCACTTTTCTCCACATATTTAGTCTGAGTTATTTGTTTTATTTGCACCATTCCCTAAGTGGACGGCTCTGGCTGTTGACTCCCTTTGTCATTTTAGGTTAAAATGCTTTGCCTGTCTGCATACACCTTGTGCAGTTTTAATCTTAGTTTTAAGGAAACAAAAAACTTTTCCAATTGTTTAATAATCTCATGGCTAAAATGCAGCAAAGTGACGTAGTAATTTCAGTGGGTCACCTTGTTTTGTTTTTGACTTCATCCCATCTCTGCATCACAGAAATTTGGCCTAGATTCACCAAATAGTTTACATTATCCAGACCGTCATCCGTATATCAAAGTGCATTTTTGTTTAGAGTTGTTTGAATTTAAAATCTTCCTTTGTTTTGAAAAAGTGCATTTTGGAATTACCTGCCTGCTTAGAGCAATAACAAAGTGCCATTCATTTTATAATTACTACTTATTATACTATAAATTTAAATGTTATTCCACCTCTGAAATAAACAAATATGTTTTTAGTTGAATGGATGGACCCAAATACAATAACTGGATCACAGTTTTAGAATTTCATTTCAAATCAGTTTAGATTATGATCCATTCATCAACCCAGACTTAGGCTTAGGGGAATAAGCAGACAGGTTTTATTGAATGCAATATTTTATTAAAAACAACTAACCAACTGCATTCATGCTTGTCTATTATTGAGTAACTGCTACTTAGACAGTTATCTTAACAAACACAAAACTGAATATTTCTTATAGTAAAAGCAAACTATAAAAACCTACTATAAAAACTAAACTTTTTACTGTTTTCAAGGCTGCACTTAAAAAAATATGACATTTTCTAGAGAGCTATTCTTAACAACATTTCTTTTTGTTTACACTATATATGTATACAAAATGACAAATAAAATCTGTCTAAACTAATTTCTCATGTCATTCAGTCATTTCTCATGTACAAAATTATGAAATTAAATTAACAAAAATAAGTGAATGTATAACACGTTATATAATCAAAATTACTTGTAGTAGCCTGTCTTTGCATGTTGTGTACAGAATACTTTTAACTAACAGAATAATACAAATTAACTGTGCTGTTATATAACTGCATCTTTTCAGTCTTGTTACCAGAACTGAACGTCACCTGCATCATCCAAGATGACTGTGTCCTGCCGTGCAGCTTCAGACCCACCGGCACCGTGGTTATCCACTGGTACAAGCAACAAATCCCTGTCCACAGCTACTACTACCACAAAGATCAATTTGGACTCCAAAACAAGCACTTCAGCGGCAGAACATCACTGTTTAACTCCCACATATCTCAAGGCAATGCTTCGCTGCTTCTCAAAAGGGTTAAAGTTCAGGACAAGGGCAAGTACAAGTGCTACACAAGCACACGGAAAGGCAACCAAGAGATATTTGTCAACCTGGACGTAAAAGGTTTGTACAGTCTGTGAATTTTATATTTTGTTTGTTAAACAATTTGTCTGTCCTGCAACATCTCAAATAACTATTTTAGTTATATTATAGTCTATATTATAGTCTTTAAAACCGTTAAAATGATATGCTCAGTAACTCTACCCACAAAGAAAAACACAACGCCAATTGTTGTTAGCAGGAACATTCAGCACTTTGCCTATTTCTACAGGATACTGGAACTTTATTGCAACAGATCATTTAAAAAGTGAATTTGTAAACTAAATTCAGGCATTACAAACAAATAACTAAATTCAACCAGTTTTGAATCAAAAGAGATGGGTTCCTTACACCACCTGCTTTAAAATCTTTAGAACCTTTTTTTCAGGCATGAAAATATAACTAATAAAGCCCGTTCCACTGATGCACCTTGTGCCACTTGTCCGTCTGTACGGATCGGGCTGGGTACATCTGGACTGCTCACCAGTCCACTGCAGGGTAACACAGAAAATGGTCTCTGCTTAAAGACCAGAGGCTGGGCTTCAAACCAATAACCCTTTTTTCTCTACTGCAAAATGTTACAAACTGCAATACCATGCATCCCAGGCTGTAGAAATTACAGTACGCATGTTAAGCTTTTGGTAACGACTGCCTCAACTTTGAGTTATCAAAACAGATTAAGATTGCATTAATACCTCACATGTTGGTTCTGTTAATTATTTCTTTGTGAAACGTTAGATTTTTTTTTTTAAAAGTGCCTCATTTATAAATATAAAAGCATAGAAACAAAGTTGGTCCTATATTTGATAATCTCCTGAATGATAAATCATAGATAAAATATAATTAACTCAATTTCTTCTAACACACAAAACTGATTACAGTCAGACTTGCAGAATCAGGAAATTGCCTAAATAGAATCATTCTGACAACATAAAGCAGGCTAAACATACCAGGACAAATCATGTCATGATCTAGAGAAATTAAATTAGTGTTGAGAATAAAAGTTATTGCAATCTAAAGGTATGAAGGGTTTAAAAGTAATTTCTAAGCCTCCATGTGAACCTTCCCATGACCAGTTTAAATTTCTTGTCTGGAACATAACAATTCCTAATAAATCTGAAGCTTTCCTCATGTTCCGACATGTATCTTTGATCATTAATTACTAAAGATAAGCTTCAGGTCTTTGAGGGAAGCCCTCAGTGCCATCACCCTAATTGATTGATCTCTCCATAGATTTTATGCCAGATTAAAATTGGTGCTCCAGCTGGGCAACTTGAAAACATTGATGTTTTGGTTAGCTCTCTATAGCGCTGCAATTTTCCTGTGTTTTTGCCATAGTGTTACATCTAAAAGCCGAGTACTGCATAGGACCCAGTAGAGACCCAGTTATGGCAGAGTTTGAAAAATTAGAGGGCAGATTTCTTGTTCACTTTAATTGTTGTGTAGGGAAGGTCCAGCTGAAATCTAACAGTGGGTTTAAAGCTTATGCGGTTTGTCTGCCCCATTAACCTACTGCAAGAGTAGAAAAGGAGGGCATTAAAGTGCACCATAAAGAGAAGATTAGAATGAAACAGTTGTTCTACTAAAAGCCAGCACTGCAGCTGTAAAGTATATCTGTAAGCACTAAGAATAGAATAAATCTTCTTTGTCCGTCCTTCTTTGCTCCCATTAAAACAGTGTCCTGATTCTGTCTGACTGCCTCTAAAAGTTGCACCAAAATAGATTTGAAAACGTTGACTTTTTTAATTCTGCCTTTCACCTAGCTCCTATCCAGTCAGTAACCATGGAGATGAGTGACGAGATGGTCATTTGCACCTCTCACAACATTTACCCAATGCCGCGGGTAATATGGGCCACAGAGCCCACGTTGGCTCAGGAAGCTCTGGAAAATTCCACCATCAGGACCACAGATCACAAGGGTCTGTTCACTGTGGAGAGCATGCTGAGGATTGTGGGGAATCTATCTGAGCGCACCTACTTCTGCTCTTTCATGTCAGCTGACAAAAGCCAGGTGTGGACAGCCTCTCGGAAGAATCAAGGTGCATTCTGAAAACAGTATTAATTAGTCAAGCAGAGACTTATCTCTAATGTATAGAATGGAATTAATACCATGTTGTTGTTTTTTTTGTTTTAGATGATATAACCCATGAAGAGGGTCAGCCGCTGTCCATCTCATGCATGGCTCCACACAGTCTTCTGAATTTTTCCCTCACCTGGACCATCTCCAGTCCCATGGAGCAAACTCTGATTTTAAAATTTGACAACAGAACAGGAAACATGGTCAACCTGTGGGAGGACCAAGCTGTACTTAACCAGGACCTGCTTCTGCAAGGGGATGGGTCACTCCTACTCAGCAAGCCAGACAGCGAGGAACACTCTGGAACTTACACCTGCACCTTCTCAGGCTTGCAGGGCAGGCACATCGTTCAGACAAAAGTCAACATCACAGTCGCATCTATCAGTGAGTTTTAAATTTTCTCTCTCTCTCTCTCTCTGATGGATTTCTTAATTTCTCTTGTTTAAGTGCTGCAGTGAAGAAGCAAATGCATGGTAGTAAAATAAATGTGTTTTTTGCAGATGTGGATGAAAAGAACCAGCAGAGGTCATGGTGGAGCACTGCAGCTTCTGCAGCTTTTGTCCTGTTCACAATAATTATTGCTCTGCCTCAATGCTTAAGACAAAGAGGTATGTATGCAATCAAACTCAAAATAATACATACAGTAGGCCTACCTATATGCATTTCCAGTACCAGCAGAAATAGGCCAAGGTTTGCTCAGAAGTGTTTGAAGCAATGTTTACCCTTCACCGAAATATGACACCAAAAGATGAATGCTGACGTAAGGAAACATTTGTTCAATTAAAGATTTGGACCTCTCTATCCCCGATTAATGCCAGAAATTATTTCCCCCACTATAAAAATATGCATCATTTGGGTTTTTGATGCAAATCATATATTAGATTAAAGAGCGGTTATTAATTTCAACATTGAAGCCATTATAGTATAAATTTTAGAATAAATATAGGTATGAAGCTAATTAGTGATGCTAGGCATCTAGGGAACAAAACAATTTTAAATATAGGTATATTTTGCTTATACAAAGCCTTTTGAATGAGCATTTACTTTTTTTTTTTTTTTTTTTAATGACCTATTGGTGGAAAGTCAACTTGCTACACAATTCCAGAGTTTTTGAACAATCATTACATTATAATTATTACAATGTTTTATTTTAGCTAAATACTTCATAGTTTCATTTACTGAATTTTCCTGTTAGCTGCTAAAACTCCTTTATAATAAAAAATACGTGTCAGACGTGTAATCAAATTTCTTATTTGACGATCCTTCTTTTTCTTGACACCCAGGGTTTCAAATCCAGTTAGATAATGAAAAGCACTTTACTGTAAAGTCCTAGGAGTTTTATGTTTTATATTAATATTTTCTATTATTGTAAATAATTATATTATAAATTAATCATTGCTGTTTTCTTAATTCTATATTATCATTAGATTCTTTTTTGCATAAAAGCAATAAATGCAGTTAACAGACATTTTATACAATCATATTTGAATTATACATATTACTAATTTTACTAATCTATTTTCCTTAGTTGCCTAGTGAAGTTGAAAAGCTTTGCACTAGAAAATTTAAAATTAATTTGGGAACTTTTTGTCATATATTGTTCATCCTTATATATCAATAAATGTATTTTTTTACTGCACAAACTAATTCAGATGTGGACATTTCACTGAATTTGTCAGCTAAATTCCATGTGGTCTCACAGTGAATTTTGGTTTTTACATGGATCAGTTTTAGTTCAAACTAATACTGAATTTACTAAATACGAAATTATATAAAAAACACATTTCAAGCTTGACTTAGTACCAGAGGCATATGTGTATAGCTAATTAGCTTCACCTGTCCATAGCAAGTTAAGAAAATGGACCTGAGTTAATATGAAATATATTCTACTGACCTAAGTTATAGAATAAGGGTTGATAAAATGTAAATAGCCAGTATGGTAGAGCTAGGGAGATCATTAGGATCACACAGCGTGGTGAGGCTCTGTGAAAAAAAATTCTAGAATAAATGCAAAAAAGTGATCAAGAATGCATAATCAGAACATTGTTCCTGTTCCTAATATTTCATTCCTTTCAGTCAATTAGTTGTAAGGGTTGTCCTGATATTGCTGTTTTATGGCTTTTTAAAACATGTCACTGTAAGAAAAGAGTTGCAGAGAGATTTCCTGTATAATAAAACTGAAAAAAGAAAGAAATGTAAAGGCATGCACATATATATAAAATATAAGAAGTCTGTTTGTTTAGCTGATTTTTGCTTTAGTAGTTGGGCTATAAGTGTTAAAAACCGGAATTTTCCTTTAAGGGTTCTTTACTTTTGAAATTAGTACACATTTGACCACAAGGTGGCACTGTTTGTATAAAAACCTTGGCTTTGTAAGACTGGGACCAAATTTGTTTCTGCACCAAACACAAAATTTATGTTTTTATTTTTTATTTTTTAAGGCAAACTGAAAGTTATAGTCTGGGCTTTAAATGTTTAACTGTACAAACATTAAGTGAAAATACCAAATAATAAAAACAAATACTGATTTTGGCTGCTCAGTGGGCAGTGGGTAGCACTGCTGCCATGCAGCAAGAAAGTTTTGGGTTCCATTCCCAGGCCGGGGTCTTTCCTCATGAAGTTTGCATCTTATCCCTGAGCATGATTTCCGCTGGGTACTCCGGCTTCCTCCCACAGTCCAAAACCATGACTTTATTTTGATTTCTCTAAATTCTCTTTAGGTGTGTGTGAATGGTTGTTTGTTCTGTTTGTCTCTGTGTTGCCCTGCAAAAGACTGTCAACCTGTCCAGGGTGTACCCCGCCTCTTGTCTGTTAACAGCTGGAGATAAGCACCAGCACCCCTCGTGACCCAGCTAGGGATAAGCATGATGGAAAATGAATGGATGGAAATACTGATTTCTTTTCTTTTTTTTATGCAGCTCTGGAGGCCAGAAAACTCTCATACAGATACAATGGAGCTGGGCTCGTTGAAGGCGAACCTAAACTTAACAGAGATCCAAACTCCTCAACCTCATGCAATGGAGAGCAGCCTGGTGCAGAACACACGAAGGAGCAAGCACAGGCTGACACACATGATGACCAATTCAATGATGCTCATAGATCAGCAAGCTGCAACGGGACATTAGGTCCAGATTCAGAAAATGAAGAAGAGAAAAAACAAGGAGAATGTCAGACAGAAGAACAGGATGTTTCAGATTCAGAAAGCTTTGAGCAGAATGGTTTTATCAACACTGAGCCTGAGCTTCATTTAGCAGAAACAAGCTCTAGACCTCAGGCTTAAAGTGTGCAAGCATCTGGTTGTTAAGAAACATGAAGGCTTTCCCTAATTACACCCATCCAAACAGATGAGTCCTAGGAGTATTTATCACTAAATGCATCTATTTATTGTGCATGTCTTTAATGTTACAGTATGTGATTAAAGTTGAAATTTGTGCTTTTCTCTGTACTGCTCTTAAAACGCAAATAAATCTTTATTGCTTATCTGAGTGCAATTTTTCTAAAAATATTGTTGCAGAGGTTTAATACCCCGTGATAGAAGAAAATGTACAAATAAAATCAGAAGTGTGTGCATGCTTTAATATTTGGCATTCTTTACTTTGATTTTATGACATAAATTCTAGTTCAGCCAAAAAGGTCACCAGTTAGAGTCTGTATGTGTGTTATTTAATCTAATATAAATCTGTATATATTCATCTGTTCTGTATAGATGAAGATGTTTGTTGGAGCAAATTAGCAAATAGACTTAGACAACTTTTATTCTCATTTGGTATACACAAAACGAAAATTTGTTTTGTAAAGCTTTCATGACATTTCCATTTCTTAAAGTGCAGTAGTGATCAAATGAAAACTGTGGGAGAAAAAACATGGTCCAGAAAAGATGCTTTGATATGGAAATTCAGAGCATTAAGCATATATGGTGCAATTATGCAGTGTTTTGGTTTGTTGTTATCAGTTTGATGCAGAGTCTGTGACATGATTTAGAGTTTTTTTAACAGTTCAGCTACTGATGGCAGTGGGGATGAAACTGTTGCAGAATCTGCTGGACCTACTTCGAATGCTGAGAAGCCTCTTCCCTGAGGGCAGCAGGGAGAACAGTCCAAGGTGGGGGGGTGAGGGGTCATTGATAATGTTACAGGCTCGGGACACGCAGCACTGGGATGAAATGTCTTTTATAGAGGCTTGATGAAGACCAGGGAACACAAGCTTCTGTATCCTGTTGAGTACAAGGAATGACAAATGACAGGTCACCTCAACCAATAGAATATGAACGAGTGGCAGAGATCCACTGAAGAGGTAGAATAATCTCTGGATAGGACAACTATTATTTCTTATTTTGCTTTCATTTTTCCACTAGCTATGTAATGAATAGAGCTAAATAAAAATTGGTCAGACAGGAGCAAAGGAGAGTTTTTTTACATAAAAAAATTATGGTGTTAGCATCGTGCTAAGGAGATGCTATTCTAAGTAGAGAAAAGAAAACTTGTAAAAGTTAGTGGTAGGATATAGTAGAGGCCAAGCAACAATGGAAGAAAAGCTGTTAGAGAAAGAGTTCACCTGCCCTCTCCACTCACACTAGTCAGAACAGTCATTATTGATTTATGAATTATGAACAGAGCATTACAATAAACAGAAATAGACCATTTTGGTATCATTGTAATTACAAGATCTTTGATTTTATTTATTTATTTCTCACAAGGACATTGCATATTAATAAAGACACTGGAAAAAAAAATCGAAATTAAGTCATTTTTTCTTAAAATAAGTGCATTTGTTCTTGGATTTAGGAGGTAACAGCGACATTTTTCCAATGAAACAAGACAATTTACACTTAAAATAAGAAAACGCAATTGCATTGTCTTATTTCAAGTACATATTATCTAATTATCTTATTATAAGAGTAAAAATACTCACTCCATTGGCAAGCTATCTCATTTATCTAATCAAATTAAGGGTAAATACACTTAATTTAAGAAATTTTTACTTATTTATAAATTGTTTTTCCACTATAGTTCTGTCAATACACCAGAGTTAGCCATAAGGCTATTCTTTACCTGCATTCCCTATAAACAGATGGCAAAAGTCACAATAAAAGAACAAAAATAAAATTACATATTTACATCACAACATAATAGATTGCTTAAGCTATAATGAACACTATAAAACACAAGAGATCAAGAATTACACAGTGAAAGATAAAGAAATGAATACACAGGCACATACATATACACGAGGTACAATAGCAGCAGGGGGCAGTGAAAGAATTTGTTTCTACAATGCAAAAAAAACTCTATAAATAAGTAAAGATTTCTTTAATTATGTATATTTACCCTTAATTTGAGTAGGTAAATAAGAGGATTTGCCAATGGAATGAGCATTTTTACTCTTAAAATATGGTAGTTAGATAAAATGCACTTGAAATAAGACAATGCATTTATTATTTTTTTTATTTTAAATGTAAATTGTCTTGTTCCATTGGCAAAGTGTCTAACTTACTGTAGATCCTCAATCCAAGAAAAAAACCCACTTATTTTAAGAAAATACATTGAAAATTTGACCATGTGTTTCCAGCCCTGAATCTGTGTTTTTGCTATGTTGGACAGTGACAACAATGCTTGGTTTCTGATTCATAATCTGTCAAAACTTTGGAAAGCTTTTACTGTGGGTTCAACCTGACCTTTGCCAATTTCCTTCCTAAACTAAGTTTGGTCATCTAAATTAAATCTGTAAACATCTTTGGGTCACATTATGCTAATTAGGCCATCTGCAAATGCAAAAACTACTTTGTGAGAGCATATGCCTTTCAATGATAGTTTACTAAATGTTTGAGGGCAGAGACGAAAGCTGGAGGTAAAAATGTGAAGATTGATCAGTTTGAGCTCTAAAAATATATATATTTAAAAAGAAAACAATAAGATTTAAGAACATTTTAAAGGAAGCTTAAAGAACTTTCCCATCAGCTTCATTTTGTATATAAACAAGTGACAAAGAATAAACTTTTTGTGCAATGACTCAAACTTCCCTACAATTACCAGAGATGATCAGGCACCTCCTCCCACAATCTAACACAAATCTCCCCCCATATTCCTCTTTCTGACTTTCCCACTCTTCTCAGAATTCCTCTTTCCACATGGTTTAGGTCTGCATACTAAATAAGTCTGCACACACAAGAGTTAGAAAGAATCTGGGCCAAACCTCAAAATGCGCCATTTTTTATGTTTTTGGAAAGGACGTTGTGTAACATTCCAGAGCTCTGTGACAATAAAACCTTTGTTTCAGCAGTAAATTTAGAGTATCCCACTACTATTTTTCCGTCCCGAAGCTGTAAAAAGAGTATAGCTTGTCAGACTTTTGAGTGTGTGTTTTAATGACAAAGACCCTGGCTCTGTATCTGGAAGCAATCATCTCGTCAAGGCCCTGCTCAACAGCCCCCTCCCTATGATGTAATTTGGGGCTGTTTCTTTTTTTTTTTTCGATTATGATCCGACAAAGTTTTAGGGGATTTTTCTAAAAGTTACTGTTTCATTTATTTGATTTCCTCATTGTCATCAAAATATATAAGGTTTTATGGCAGCAGGTATGCCACAAGTTGCATTTTTATCTGGGTTTAGCTGTTTTTTCCCCTCAGTAGTACCCGAGGGATTGAAGTTGGCCCTGTTTCAAACGCAGCCACGGGGCCTCAACCCTCCTCCACATATACTGCTGAAACAACAATCTACTAATGCAGCCACCTTTTCATCCATTAAACACAATGTGGGAGGGCTCCACTGTGTGGTAAAATTCTAATTTGGGTGGAGATAAAAAACCCGCCAGTAACATTTGACAGGAGATTTGGTCTAGATGGGGAGTTTGAAAACAGAGAGTGGACTCTGTCACAAGACGTTTGCACAGTTGGATTATTTCACTCAGAGTCTCTGTGCTGCAATATGATCTAACAGTCACATGATATTGATCAGTGCGAGGTTAAAGGTCAAGACCCACTGTTTTAAGAAACAACATCTCTTGGTAGTAGAGATTAAATGTTCATGTCTCCTCAAATCTTTTGATAACACCACCTTTAAGTCATTCCTTACTATTTTTATTTTTTTATTTTTTTATGGTTTATTGAGCAATTCCCTGCACGACCAGAGCGGGGCAGAAGCTGTGCCTCCTTCACGCAAAGTAAACACACCCACTGTCTCCCTTGCTCCCCTCCTGGAGAGGGAAAATCTCAGCAGTGCTGAGGGTGGGAGGGGACAGGGTCTCCTGTCTGATCTTTTGTCATGGGAAGACTTTCCTCTGCTGCTCCAGAGCAGAGAGACAGACAGAAAGAGGACTCCAGCTTCAAATCTTACAGACGGGCAGCAGAGGATTTTAAACTATGTAACTTGGGGAGAAAACAAAGGTTAGTTAATTTTCTTCTCTATACTCATTGTAATCACTTAATTATGTGTATTTTTTATTAAGAGAGTGATGCTGCTGAAAAGTATCACATTTCACTCTAGCTTGCTCTGCTCTCTTCTGCACTGTTTATATCAGGGATTCATTCTCAGCAGATCTGTGCAGCTCTCAGGCTGCACAGAAAATCAGCTGAATTTTATTAGGTTATTATCATCTGTCTGCTGAATGTGTGCAAAAGGTCACAAAAATTAATTTCAACCACATTTATCGTTTCTTTTTTTTTTTTAATCCATGCTGTTTTTCCTTCACCTCATTTCAAAACAGAAGACTAAAACTATTTACAAATAGGAGAATAAACATGGATTTTGAGCAAATCTCCTAAAACATTGTAATAAATGTATTATTTGTATTTAAAATTAAAAGATTAAGTGAAATATCTGTTTTTTTATATTTATATACATCCATATACTTATATTTAATAAGTCCTTTTGTCTCAAAAGTTCAGAGTACACTCTTGTTTTTTTATGTAAAGCATTTGTTGAATGTATGTTTAGTATCTTTATCACAGCCATTGATATATTTAGGCTATTATTTATAAATTGGATCTGAATATTAAAAAGAGGTGTAACAGTCCTATTTCTCCTATTATTATCAGGCTTTGAACTAGCATGACTCACTTTCCTTAATTCTGATTTTTCTACCATTGCAAAGGTAAATCAAATAAAATTGAACTATCCAGTGTTGTAAGCTGTGTTGCTGGTTTTAGCCCACGTTATGTCCATATATGTCATTGTATCCTTGGGCAAGACACTTCACCAGCCTTGCGTGCTGTTTGTGGTCAGATGCCCCAGTGGCACTGATGTATGACAGCCTCACTCTTTCAGTCTACCCCAGGCCAGCTGTGGCTGCAGTGTAGTTTGCAACCATTAGAATGTGAATGTGTGAATACATGTAAGTACTTTGGACTTGGGCTTGATAAACTGCTACATACATGTCATTATCATTTATCTATTTATCTAATTTCAATTCACAACTCATGTTATCTCAATGCACTTAATAGAGTTGATTTCATATATTTATTAAGACAGATTGGTTAAAAAAAGTTTTCTTTTTCTGGAAAACCCAGAAGATTGCTTGTAACAAAAAATCAAGAAATTGACTCTAAGATGAGCATGTAGCAACATTGGGTGCTACTTGCATTGTATTGTTGACTTTGCAACAATCCCTCATAGTAGGCATGGATTTAGTGAAGGTGGAGAGGAAAAAGTAATCTTTAACAGGAAGAAACCCTCAGCAGAGCACGGCTCAGTGTGAACGCTGTTCTCCCAAAGCTGAATAGGTGAGAGAAAAGCAGAAAGTTAGTTGTATCGGTTGTATCGGTGACTACTGTAGTGGTATCTTGGAAAGCAAACCTGATGGATCATGATGTCACCAACGACAGCAGCCCAGCCAATGCTCTCCTCCTGGACGGACTTTTAGCTGAACAGAACCCCCACCCAGATGTAGCATGGAACAGAAAAAAATCCACTAAGTTCAAGGCGAGGTGATGTCAGTCCTAGTTAGAGACGTCAAGGGCAAACAGAATAAGAGGAAGAGCAGCATTTGGATATTTGTTTCTCTATCTCCCGCCGAAGGCCCTCATTATTTATTAATGTAGCAGAGGAAACCTTACACCATGTGTGAGAGAGCCTTCACTGTAAAACAGGGGTTCATCATTATTTCAAAACAAAGACAACAATTATGACATCATTAGCTTGGGTTAAAAATAAGTGCTCTTCGCTCCACAGTCTTACAACAGTCTAGATGCTTGCCCTAGAGTAGAGGTCACACAACCTCATTGAAGCTATATATATATATATATATATATATATATATATATATATATATATATATATATATATATATATATATATATATATATATATATATATATATATATATATATATATATTTATATAAATGTATATATATAAATAGTTGTGCCTTTTTTTAGGAAGATGCTCAAAGGGCCGCTCATGTGGTCTTTCAGAACACCCTGTTGCCTGACTATGTTGGCGACCCCTGTCTAACCTTTCAAATCAGTGATGTTCCATAACAGGAAGCAGTGATAGCTCAAAGCATATGTAGTGTAATATATAATGAATTCTCTTTGGTGAAAATGCAGCTCTCTCTGACTTTTTCGCAGCTTAAATGAGCTGCAGACATGTCTTAGCAGTTGTTGGAACACCAAGTTTTTTTTTTTTATCGCTTCAAACATTTCTCTGTTTACTCTAACCATGATTGTTTGATTGTGAAGTTTTTTCCTCAATGATAAAATCCTCTAAAGACTGTTAGTGCTTAGTTTGGACATTCCTAAAAAAAACAACAGCTCTATTGAACAAGGTTTTTATGCCATGTTTCTCACAGATGTGCCCCCGAGCTTTGCTTCTCCACTGAGTGAGACAGAGAAGATGCATAAGGGATGGGGATACAGGGTGCAAATTTAACATACAAATACCTCACAAAATTATCTCAGTTGTCAACGCTGCCTTCACCCGAATGTCTACTGTTCAATGGTATTAGGGAGTCTTTGAGATTTCCATCATTCAAAGAATGTCAAAAATTGGCTATAAAAAAGCTAATCTGAGGTGAAGAAAACAACTCCATCTATATAATGGATTATGGAATAATATTTCTTAGGAAAAATATGTCATTTAAGTCTCCTTTATAAATGGTAAATGGCATGTTAGGAGACTTGACCAAAGCGCTTTACACTACATTCATTCACCCATTCACGCACACACTCCCACACTGATGGTGGCAAGCTACATTGTAGCCACAGCTGCCCTGGGGCTCACTGACAGAAGCAGGGCTGCCGTACACTGGCGCCACCGGGCCCTCTGACCACCATCAGTAGACAATGCAGGTGAAGTGTCTTGCCCAAGGACACAAGGACACTGAAGTCGGAGTCGGGGCTTGAACCGTCAATCCTTTGATTTTCAGAGCAAACTCCTACATCTAACGCCACTATCGCCCCATAAAAGTTCTTATAATTTATAATTTCATATAGGCATGTCAAATTATTTGATAAATATTTGTAAGTTGCGTAGAGATAGTTGTAAAATAATTGATATTTTGATTGAATGTTTCAGTGTAAATGCTCTAAACCCAATTATCCATTTCATTATTGGCAGGACCCAATCAGTCACTGGGGGATGGCATCTTGAAATTAAACTAATACACAAAAGCTGTTTTAAACACTGTTATGTTACTATGAGATGGTAGTGATTGGGTATGGTGTGGTCATTAACGGAAACATCATGTTTTTTAAAGATTTTCCATTTCTTATTCGTTTCCAACCATGGGAATGTAATTGTTTTTCACTGAACAAATGGCGAGGAAAGCAAATCAACTGCACTTTGGGGTTTACTTGTAAAAATACTTTTCTTCCAAACAGGAGATGAAAGTAACCTTATCAGACGTAATTCCTCAAACTGTTTACATGTGCACCTCCCCGCTGACCTAAAGCGTGGGTGATACAGCCAACATCTCCTGCCTGCCTGTGATTTGAGGTTGTGTGTGGGGAACTTCTCCCCCACTCTTTTTCTTGGAGGTCTGGGGAATGAACTCATGCTGACTAGATGCTTGACGGTGTAAGAGGATACCCTGTTTCCTGTCTGTGCTCTCTCCAGACAGCGGGACTAAAAAACTCTCAGATCAGTCATCTCTGTCTTACTCTGTGAGTGTGATGGGTGTGCATTCAGGAACAAGTAACGTCTGACTTATTTTTAAAAAAAATGCGTCTCGTCTCTGGAGCTAATTAAATCCTCATTTACTAAACACTATAATGTGCATGGATTGATGATGGATTTCTCATCTGTATTTGAACAAATGCTTACTTGTAACTTAAGGATAATAAAGATTATACTTTTTTATTATTCTAATGAAAAAAATATAATTTCAATAGTGTCACAAATAAAAATGTAAAGGTAACAAATTGAAGGAAAAGACCCAACAGGGAAAGGAATTGTATGAATGTCAGTGGACTCATTATTCACTTTATTGGGAAAACTGACCAGAACCAAAAAAAAAAAAAAAAAGAGAGAGAGTTCTGTTTTTATACTCAGACATTTGGAAAGTCCCCCTCCTCCTTTTACTCTGAAAAAAATCCACATCTGGAATATCAGCACCGGTGTTCAAATGTTATGAAGCATAAATGAAAGGAAGGGATTTTGTTTCATAAATCCATACAATTGATAAAACAAAACTGCTGATTGGTGTCAAGTTGAGATGTAATAAGGAAATGATTCATCTCTGTTACAAATTTTAAGTGGGTAATTTTTAAGGCATCTTATGGTTGAAGAAAGATATCAGTTCTTCAAAAAGTTTACCTCATGAATCTTATGTTTTAAAGGTGTGTAACAGATTTTTTTTTTTTTTTTTGGTGATAAACCTGTCTGGGCTGATGATATTAAGAGCTATGAGGCATAAATATTGCACTACTCTTAGCTCTCAATTATTGTTTGAATATCTCTTTTGAACCACAATTAATCAACTTTCTTAAATCCAAACATGCTGGTAAAGATTCTCAGTCATTCAGGTCATAGTTAATCCAAAAAAGTAAAAAAATCAAACAACAATCCCCTGGACTTTGTTTCTAAGTTTGAAGACCTTTCGCTTCCCATCCAGGATTCTTTTTTAATTCAAAATGTCAGAATTAGCGTTGAGTGGCCTAATTGGGCAACAAAGCCAACAATTGCCCCTAACGACCCCCTTTTAGAGGCATAGCCCAGTATCAGGTATTGCAGGCTAACAAAGAACCCAAAACATCTCCCCGTTCCTAAGGAGGCGGACCCGTTCTTCTGATTCAATTTGCATGTTTTCTAAGCCAAAACAAGTTTTCTGGCTACTATATGAACCTTCGAACTCAACGCTAATTCTGGCATTTTGAATTGAAAAACCTTCCTGAATGGGAAGCGAAACCTCTTCAAACTTGGAAACCAAGTCCAATGAATTGTTTTAGTTTTTTTTTTTTTTTTTTTTTTTTTTTTACTTTTTTTGGAATTAAATCCAAACAGATTCAATATTAAACACCCAGTGCTGTGGAAAAGTATTTTTCCCCTTACACAAATCTAGTGTTTACTTTAATGTCACACTAGTTCAGATAATCAATAAATGCTTCCTAAACCCAATAACTGGTTGTTATATAACTGCCATCGGATAATCCTAACTAGTAATGAGTCTTTTACATGGCAAGTAGAGAAGGAATTTTTTTATCCCACTCTTCTTTGCAAAGTGGAGAATGAACAGGTTACTTTAAGTCTACCTACTTTAACAGTCAGAAGTCCAATCATTTACTGGGCCATTACAAAATATTTACATCAAGGAAGGGTTATTCAATGAAGTTGTTTAAGTCCTGAGGCGACAAAGCACTTGACATCCATCACACTACTACTATTCTTTTCTGAAACGCTGCTGCTTGTAAAAATACCAATTTATCTCTTGTCAGCCTATAGTATTCTTTTCCCAAAAGTTTCAAAAATTTGAGGGGAGGACTTTGAGATGGACTCTTGTTTTCTTATTCATCAGCAGATGTTTTTGCCTCAGGATTTCTCAGATGGATGCAATTTTTGCCCTGCCTGTTATTGTTCAGTCATGAACAATACCCTTAACTAAGGCGAGTGAGACCTCCAGGGCCTTAAACGTTGATGCCCTCTGGAAGTACTTTTGTGAAGCTAACTTCTCCTTGGAGGTTTAGTTGCTTCTCTGTTTGCTCCATCTGTAAGTAATGGTCGACACTTTGGACTATTCCACCAACACGGTTCAGGGCCCGCGGGTTCCTGAAAGTGATTTAGTAGCATATTTCCACAGAAAATAAAGAGGTTCCAGGACATGAAAGGTTTCAACTTGGGGAAAAGAGAATTTTTTTTCCCATGTAAACTGTGGCAGCAGATTAAAGCTGGAAACAACAGAAACAAATATGGCAGCAAAGAAGAAGAAAGTATTATTCAGGAAGCTTGGCATTCATCTTTATTCTGTGGTTTGACAAATTAGTTAAATAATGTCCATTTCTGTTGTTCTTTTGCTCTGTATTTAGTTTGTGTTTTCTGTCTTTTCTTGTGCAGATTTCGCTGAATTCTTCATCCTTAGCTGAGATTCTTTGAGGTCATTGTGATGAACATGCTTCCTCAAAGGAGCGCTGTGGCAACACTGGGCTATGCCTCTGGTAAGACGAAAAAAAACAAAACCTTATTGCTTATCAGTATTTCATCAATTATCAACAGTAAATCTGTATCAGTTTAATCGAATATACATTTCCAAATAGATTAATAAACACAATAAAATGGTTAAAATGAAGTAAGATCGGAAGAATTGGAGCCTAAATTAAAAGGTTTGGTGATAGTTGCTGTACATCGGACTGATAGGTTAGCCAGAATTTCTCAATAGGTCAACAGGTATGGTGTTCAGAAATATATCCATCAGTGTAAAGTTGACCTTCAGATGAATTTGAGCTCAGCTTAAAAAACCACTTATGCTGTAGATATCTGTGTGCAGGGGTCTCCAATCCCTGTCCTCAAGATATGCTCTCCTGCTGATTTTAGATGCATCCCTGCTCCAACACAGCAAATTTAAATTAATTGAATTACCTCTTCAGCATGTTAGCAAGTTTGGCAAAGCCTGGTAGCAAGCCATTTATTTAATTCAGCTGTAATGGAGAAGGGATGTATCTAAGATCTGCAGAGCAGTAGATAGAGGACCAGGGTTGGAGACCCCTGCTCTAGTGTATTGTAGCATGTAATACTTTCTTGGTCTTTGAAGAGAACACTATAAATAAGTGTGGTAACAGAGCCCATCTGTCATTAAAAACCCATAACAGATGACAATAAACTAAAACATCTTCGCTATAAATTTAAATATTGTTAATGTTTGTACTTTATATTCAGCATCTCACTCTGCTGATTCATCAGTCAGTCTACTTTCATCAGTCTGCTTGGTTTGGTATTTGACTCTCTAAGGATATTATTTTCAGTCCAGACTATAAGTATTCGGTCTTGTCTTGATTCACGAACATTCTTCCATTTTTAGAAAAAGACCAATGTCTGTGCCAGTGTTTGTACTGGCCTCAGAACTGCAGGAGCGTACATTCATCAGTGGTTTCCCCTCCTCTTACCAAACACATTAGATCTTGTAGCTCAGCTGCGGCTTTGTGGATTAAAGATATTAAGTTAAATATGGCTGATGGTACAAAGTATGAAGGCTTTTATATGAAGCCCAACAAGGTCCAGGATTTCATGCTTTGTCAAATCTCTGTTTTCTCTAGACTGTTTGAAAATGGAGCACAGCAACGGCAGCTCAGTAGGGGGCACATTGCTGAGGGGCTCCCGCTCTAAAGCAGAACTTCAGGAACTGATGGAGACCCTGCAGCGCAGAAAGAGTGCTCTTGAGGCCAGCCTGAGGGCAGCTGAATGCAGTCGCAAGTACCTTAGCGTACCTGCACCTGTGGGTAGCCAATCCAGCAGGCCGCTGTCCATCCTCAGCAACACAGAGAGACCGCCCTCTGCCTCCAGAAACTTTTCTTACATCAACAGCAACAGTGTGCCTCCGTCGCCACGTCAGGGTGAGCGCCAAATTAGCTCCAATGGCTTGCTTCGTCATCCCTACTCTCGCCACCAATCACAAGACAGTCTGCTGCTCTCTCATGCTTCCGATGGAAGCTCTCTGATGTCCTCCTATGGGGAGCCAGTACCTCGTTCTCCCAGGGTCAAAAGTGGTGCAGCCAGTATGCCATCCAGCCCTCGAATGAGCCGTAGACTCAGCTCTCAAAGCAAAGCCATCGGTGAGTCAAGGCAGAGGAAATACTCCACAGGTTCCCTCAACAACCTAGGGATGCATAGCCGTTCTTTGCCACGACTTCACAATGCAGCAGACCCGCCCGTTTTGTCACTGCCTTCTCGTCATTCAGTGGGTTCCCATAGAGTGGTGGTTTCAGCAGGACAGCGGCGCAGCCTTTCCTCCCTTGAGCAGCCCCCAGATGTGACAGTGCCGGCAAGCATGCCTAGCACATCTAGGAGGTCCAGTCTTGTTTCTCTTAGCTCTCTGGGTGTAGAAATTGATGGAACAGTCCTGGATTTGGGATTAGGAGAGAGGAGGTTGTCATTTGGGAAAAGTGGGCTAAGCCCAGGACAAAGGGTAAGCAGCATCAGTTCTCTCAATGGCAAAGAGGAGCTTAGAGACTACCACCAGCATCAGAGAGATGAAAGACTAAGGGAGCAGAGAGTGCAGAAATTGGTGAGCTTATTATCATTTAAATTCATTGTTTAAATTAACAAATCATTAAAAGATTCATTCTGCTGTTTGCAGGAATGCCAGCGTCTAGAGACCATCTTAAGCCTGTGCACTGAGTTTGGACAGGTGGTGCGAGAGCCAGCGGGCTCAGCTGTTTCTGATCTACAAAAGATCAATAAAGAGCTGGAGAAGCTGCAGGTGTCGGACGATGAGTCTGTGTTTTCTGACTCCCCCAGCAGCACTGCTCCAGACACCTGTTTTACTGCCAAAGCCAGAGACCTTCAGCTGCCCGAGGAGCAGCAGTCCATCCAGCGTCAGCCGGGCAACTACAGGTCCCACTCACCTGCGACAAGCCTGAATAGCAGTGCCCCCTCTCCTTCTACTCACCACAGATCCAAAGTAAGTTATATCAGAGCAAAGAAATATAAGTGAAGATAAGTGGTGTGCACAGAACTTTTGAAGGGCAGAGGCAGTATAAAAAGGTCACATTGGTGGTGCATCCTCGCCACTGTAGGAACTTAGTGTGCATAAGACTAAAGAATCAAAAGTCCATTGATGACAGAGTCAAAATATTTTTGAATTTTTTAAAGTGTTGTATACCTGGTGTTTAAGTTTTTACAACAACTAAAAAGTTTGTTATTAGGCCTTGCTGCCTCCTCTTACAGATTTTGGAAAAATCTACACACTAGTAAAGAATTTTTAGTAAAATAACAAATGAGGCTCTCCCTTACAGTGGAATGCAGCTAGTAATGATGCTGACAGACCATTTATCTGTGTCTGTTTACCTTTTGTATTATCTCAGAATGTTTTTCTCCAGCTCAAATAAATTAGCATTTCCTATCCGCATTCCTACTTAAGGACAGATGTAAGAGTTTCCAGGAAACAAAATTTGAACAAATTTTAAAATATCAATGAATCAAAATAATGCATTTTACTTTACAGAGGAAATCTGGACAATTTTAAGAACACTACAGTAGATTCTATTTTGGTGTATTTCCACCAAACGTATAAACATAAATGTATTTACCAAAGCATTTTTAAGGGCTATGTATGTAGTAGACTGTGCATGTAGCAATTTGTACAGTTCCTGTTTATGTGTATTGGACAGACTTATAAACATTGAAATTAAAGTTGCCCAAGACTTTTTTAGATTTTGAAGTCAATACAATCTGACCTCATTTTGATTCCACCACCTTTTTAGGAGATCCTAAATTGGAAAGCTTCACTGCTCTTTGTCAAAACTAGATCAACATGTTTAATGCCCAAATACAAAGTATACCGACCATTTACCAAGTTGTATGGGTGTTTTTCTACCAGAGAGTCCAATTTTCTTAAGTATAAGCCTTTTTTTTCCACTCTGGAGCAGTAACTTCTCAGTGTCTGGTTTTAATGAAGAAGTTCTAGTTTTGTTTCAGCAATGAACCACTCACACTCTTGAGGTGGGAGGATGGGGTTGGGGGCAGGAAATTACTTGATCCAGCAGTGAATTAGTGTGTAGATTTTCTTGTGTGTATGCGCAGCTGTGCACGGTTGTGCGAGTGGAAGAATGTAAGCCTGCGTGCATGACGAAAAACATGCACTTTGCCAGATGTTTACCTCATCTATGCAAGTGAAGGAAATGGAGAAGTGAAAAGTAAATAACCCAGGTAATAAAGCCTTTTCATCTTTAATAAAACTTATACTTTCTTTAGATGCAGCACTCATGATATGCTGGATCCAATTGAAGTCCAGATTTTCTGTTCTGTTTCAGTTGTGACAGTGGTTTACAGTCTTCAAATAACCCTTCTTCCATCTCCAACATTCCTCAGGGGAGTATGTGCTGAACAAAAAAGCACACATCTGAGGAACTATAAATCAGCTAGAGTTGCTAAACACACACGTCTGAATAGAAAATAACCCACCTGGCTCCTTTAAGGAAGAGAACTTTTATTTTAAGATATCTTACAAATTCACATGATTGTGACTGAATATTTAGGACATTCTGGCAGATGGTGCAATATGTGAGAATGCTTTGGCATGGCTGGTAGAGCAAAGCTCTGATAGAGATTTCCATTGCACAAAGTGGAAAAGAATCCTGCCCTTGTTGCCAGTGATCCTTTTTTGGATGAGTTTGACTGCAGCTGTTTTGTGACTCAATGAAAAACGAATCTATCCAAAGCCAAACGATTCTAACAGCATAAACACGGAAACCGTTTCTTATCTTCCTCAAACTTTTTAGTGTGATGGATGGTGATGACATGTTTTTGATAACTTGGTTGTCAAACAGTTGTGTTTACTTTGCTCTATAAGGAGCCAGACATTTATTTTCAATCCTAATGTCATTACAGGCCTTGGAGAGCGTGCAGCTGAAACAGGAGGTTACTCATATAGAGGAAGAGAGAATTCAGGTTCTGAACAACATTGAGGAGCTTGAACAGAAGATCAAAGACCTGGATAACCAGATGGAGGAGTCTCTGCGTGAGGTAAAGAACATATGCACACAGCTGACATCTGAAGAGCTCCTTTTTTTTAAATGTTATGGATAGAATGATTGTAGAGTCGAGATGATTTCTTACCTTTTTTCTTAAATATTCAACAAATTTGGCTATGATTTATTGACTATTGACTATTGATGCTGTAATCAGAACACACTAAGATTGCACTAGAATGAATAATGTCTGCCGCCTTGAGGCTCAGTTTAAAGTTTAAGACATTAGGAGCCTTTTTTAACAATGGCTTTTGTTTAAGCAATTGTGGATTTTGAACATCATCAGATGCATTTATGCTGTTTTTTTGTTCTTTCATTTGGTTCAACTGTAGTTCTTCACAGAGTAGAAAGGTCCAAACATTTCCTAAAACTGCTCTGAATGATAGACTTTTCATCTGATTGTTCTTTATCTTAATAAGGCTCAAAGCCTAATAAAGAGTATGGCTATTTTGAAAATTTCATATTTGTGGTAGGTCACACCCGATTGTGTTCAATGCAACCCTTATTCCAGGACAAATCTCAGCAGGTAGCAATATAGCCTCATCTGCCAAAATATGTTATGCACCTAGCTAGTACCGTTTTGCATTGTCTTCCATGTTTTAGGCACAAATGTCATCACTGATGTTTTGAGATTCTGATCTATATTGACAGAGTCAAACAATAATTGCAGATTTTTCGGGTCCACATCCATCATGCCAGTACACCGTTCCATCACGTCCCAAATTTGCCAGACTGGTCTAAGATCCTGAGACTGCAGAGTTCATTGAACTCCTCATCATGCTAAAGAATGCAGTTCAGTCTTTGTGAAATGGTTCATAATACTGCTGTTTCTAATCATGGTTGGAAACAATTATAAGTCTGGTTGTCTTGTTTAACCCTTTACAGGGCACTCAGTGAAATACTTTGAAAATCAAAGTTTCCAGCCAATAGTGTTATTGGAATCCAGGACAAGACCTTATTTAGTACCTTTGTAACATTCAAAAAATATGGATATTTTGATGGCAAAAATGAATGTCAATGTAATAACAAGAAACGTCAACCTGCCCAAATACTACTACTATACTACTACTATAAGACATTCATGAAAAACACTCTGAGAGTGAAAGAAACACATTTTTTTGGCACAACATAACCTTAGAGGCATTAATGCTGATTCTGAAACTTGGCTTTTTTTCTAGTTTGTAAACCTAAATATAATTGTTAACAAAGCTTATACTCCCTTTAACTTTACTTTTTAACTTTTTAATTAGCTTTTTACCTTTTTTTTTTTTACCATGACTAAGCTTTTTATACAAGGCAGACATGGGTCCATGGATGAACTGAGAGGAGAGGCTATATGAACTTTTCTTTTGTTGTGGTCTCTGCTTCAACGTTTGACAATGTGTGCCTTCAGAGCGTCAATTTTGTACATATTGCCTCTAATAAATTATTATTTTAGCTGCTGTTGCCTGCCTATTATCATAAACCAGTCACCAAATTCATCTTCAACCTCTGACTTAATATATATATATATATATATATATATATATATATATATATATATATATATATATATATATATATATCTTTCCTATATATCTTAGATATATAGTATAACTTTCCTTGATCAGTGTGTTAAAATCCTTGCGAATGTTTAAAATGCTCTGACCAGCCAGGTCAAAAACAATGCCATGCTTAGATTCACTTAAACCTCATTATGGTTCATTTAAACTTCAGCAGTTTGTTTCTACTCCTTGCAATGGCAAACATATTATTATCTATGAAGTTTACTTATAAAATTTAAATTAGAATATTTATTTCCCTGCAACTAGATTAATTGAGCTTCAGCATAAATATATTTCTAAGGATCATATTTTATAATAAAGTTATCAAATTTGCAAAACATTTACAGCAATATTACTTGGATTTACACCCTAACAGTTTAAAAGCAATAAAAAAATTCCTACATGAAATTGAAGCATTGTCAGATAGAATGATTTTTAATGCTTTCAACAACATTTTTTTTTTCTTATCTGACCAATGAAAGTAAGTTCAAATAGAGAATTCCTCTTATTGTCTGCTTTGTTCTGCAGATGGAGGTTGAGTGCGCCCTGCTGGATGGAGAACAGGAGTCGGAGATGGCCCAGCTGCAGAGGGAAAAAGAACAGTTGGAGGAACTCAAAGCAAAAATCCAAAGTGTCGAGAAAAAAAGCCATAATGAAAAATCTCAGGTAAAAAGTTCAAAAAGTGCTGGGAAGGTTAGGTTTTTTGCTGGAGAGATAAGCAATGTGCTGTTTTTGAAATAAGTGAACTACACCACATAGAAATGAACGGGCAGCATGAGAGCTTCTCGTTGGGAACCAAAACCCGCAGCACCAACAGGTCGTCAGAGATCAGTCCAGTTAAACCACTGCATCCTAAAAAAGAGGTTCTGTTACATTTACTTCAAAACCAATTTAAACAAGTTCTTTAAAAGTAAATAATGAAAGCCCCAAATGAAAAGAGGGATCAGCACAATTATCAAAGCAGCTGAGAAGCCAGCTTCAGGCCCCCACCAACTGTCCAAATACGGAAATATAAGCACTTACAAATGAGGCCATAAAAAGTCCAGTTTAAACACTCCAGGGGATGGTTGGCTCAAGTGACTCTTAAGCACCTGTACTAACACAAAACCAGACTGTACGGTTTTAATTTTCACATTCGTGCACTGAATCCTTTTCCAATGCCTTCATGATTAAGTTACTCCTCTCCTTCCTGACCTTGTTTCAATAATCCTAGATTATGTTTTTCATAGTATTTCATTATCATCAGTTATTGTGCTTAATTGGTGTGAAGTATATATCTGATATACCTGTGATGTCTCTTCTTAGGAAAGTGAGGAACATACAAAAACCTCAGAGGATTTAGAATTTCAGAAGCTGGAAAGAGAAATCAACCAGGAAGAGGAGAAGGAGAGTCAAAGCCAAAAGCTGCTACAGGACATCGCCGAGTATCAACGTCTCAGCGTCACGCGCAAGGTAGAGCCAAAGAAACTCTGTTCTTTCTGTGTCCATTGCATGTCTCACTTCAAAAACTACCGGAAAGCCTTAAATGAAACATAACAAAAGTACCCTTTGTATTATACAATGAAATTTACTATATTCAAAGACACAAGCAATTTCTTAAAAAAAAAAAAAACAGTGATTTTCTTATGCTTTGAACTGCCTTTATGTTATACTTTATTGTTTATCCTCCTACATATGTTGCATGAAACGCTGCAAACCAGGAGGTTTTGCAAACTGGATCGATATGTTAAAAAATAATTAACATAAACCGATATTTATGCAGAAAAATTCAATACTATTCAGATTGGGCCAATTTACAATAATGTCCTCTCAAGGCAGTTTATAGTCTATTCAGTAAAATCTTATAGACAGGTTGGGTAAAAGTCTTCTATGAAGGTATACACTTACATTAGACTCACTAAGCCTTCCTGAACACTTCACTGTGAGATGCTCAAAGCTTGGACTATTACCTACAGACCTTACCCTGATTTAAACTCATCCACAACTTTATGTCTGAATTTTCTTCTTAAACTATAGGTCTTATATAATACTGTTCATTTTCCACCATAGCTCTGTGGCCTGCAAACTGTATTTATACTGAGACACTCAAGTGGACTCTTTTCCATAGTTAGTTGACTTTTTAAGGCGATTAGTTGGGCTTCCCCATTTTAAGATGTAGATTTATTTACATATCATTTACTTTCTCTCATGCACTACCTTCTCGTGGCCAATCACAATAAATTTTGATTAAATGTATTACTAATTGGGATCATAATGTGCCAACACACAGGGAAACTAAAGGGGAGGTAACATACTTGCAAAACCTCACATTTATAGGCTCCATATGTGTTTACTTTGCTGCTAACGCTTCAACCTGCAACACATTTCCACCCACATTGCTAACTTTACTGCATTGTTTTTTCCCAAGATTTTTATAAAAGTCAGCAGATATTTGTCACTGATGCCTCCTTGATGATTGTAACCCCACAGGAAAGAATCCTGACTCTAAAGAAACAGTCCTCGCAGATCACTTCACAGGCTCAGCAAGAAAAAGAAAACTTCCAGAGAGAAAAAACCAACTTGCTTGTCATGCTTCAAAAGGTAATGAAAAAAAACAATCTCTGCCTGAAGAGCTCAGAAACATTTCTTTTTAATGAGTTAAAGACGGCCTGGTGTCTGCAGGAGAGAGACAAGCTGCTGTCTTTGGATGGAAAGTATGCAGAGTTGTCTGAGGGGCAAACTCTACCCAACAGTCCTGTTGCCATCAAAGAGGTAGGAGTCAGTTACAGAAATACTGCAGCATTTTAAGGATAATTTCCTGTTTTGTGATTGCTCTGGTATTTGTGATTGCTACAGCACTTGGCCTCCCTAAAGGAGAGGAGAAGAAGCAGCAAAGAAAGCTCTTCCAATCCTATTGAAAGTACGCTTCATAAGAGAAACCAGCAGCTCCTCGGCTCCTATGGCAGATCTCTGGGACGCACGCTTCCTCCCAAGGTCTAATCTACACTAATCTATCAAAACCTATGAGAGGTGTATAAAGCAGTGGTTAAATAAAGAGAATGTTAAAAATTCATGTTAAAATGATTTCAGTTTATTTCTATGAAAGCTTACTGCAGTGTGCTAAATTGAAGATTTAGAATGACACTGATTATTCTGTTTTGAGGTTTTAGAGGAGGGGTCTTTATAGTCTTATCAATTTACAAGGGAAAGCTCTTTCCCCTTGAGACAGATCCACCCAAAACAGGAATTCTCTATTTCACTTTTGCTTGCAACACTCAGTGATATTAAGAGAACTTTGGAGAGTTTGGTCCTAAATATGTGTGTGTTTCCAAATTGTTCCTCAGGCTCATCTGCCTTTATCCCAAAGCTCCAGCTGTGGCAGCGTCATTCCACAAGGCTTCAGCTTCTCCCCTCGGGACGTAAACATGCGTCTGTTGCCTAAGGGTGAGTCACAGTGACAAACTGGCATCTTGTTAAAAAAAAATCCTACTTTGGATGAAGTAGAATTTAGATTGCTTTGCTTTTTTAGAAGGTACCATCTTGCGAAACTATTCACAACCTTTGCACTGTTAAAGTTTTAACCATGTTACAGCTACAAAACCTCACTAATTTAATAACTTTTTAGATTTTACATGATAAAAAGTAGTGAGTAGCTGTGATGAAAACAAAAATGCGTACATATAGAAATCGTGAGCTTGGATACCCCTAAACAAAATCCGGTGAAATGATATTATAAAATTGTATTAGCACTGTTTAATCGATTGTCTGAAAAATAAGGTTTTAACACAGCAGCAGAAACAAGGCTGTGCATCTATAGAGAGAACAGGCAAGGAGAGCATTGATCAGAGAGTCATCTGAGATCTCTGGAGGATGTTTAGACATTTACTGCATCAACTGAAGCCACAATTCTATAAATGTGGACTTTACAGAAACGTAGAATAAAGAAATCATTTTTTTGTTTTTTTCTTGAATGAATCAAGAAGTTGGGATGATTAACATTAGAGACAAACATTGCAAAAATGTAGTCCTGATCTTTGTTTGGTCTTCATGCAAAAACTAAATATAGCAGAAAGTAGCACTGTTCTCTGAGCATCTCTTCATCATGATGATACACGGTAGTGGCAGCGTCATGCTTTCGGAGTGTTGTTCATCAGCAGAAACAAGAAAGCTGATTAGAATTGATGGTAATATGGTTGAAAATGAAGACGAAAATCAATCAGTACCTGCAGACACATCATGCTTTCATGTTTCTCAAAAAAAAAATAATAATATAAATCCTTTTCCTTCTGCTTTACAGATATGAAACTAAACATGCTGCTCTGCTGTCATGTTCTTATCCTCTTTCAGCAGGAAACAGCTATGTTCACATGAATGACGACAGACAGAGGCAAAGTGAATTTTGCAGCAGGATGGTCTCTGAGCCCAACGTCTTCCTGGACTCCTTCTCCTACCAGGACAACAGTCTAGCATCGGACACCGTCAGTGTGGACAGTTCAGACAGCTTGGAGACCAGCTTCTCTGCCTGCTCACCAGACAACATCTCAAGGTTAGAGAGTAGTCCCAAATTACAGAAGGTTCTTTATTGTTGGTTTAGCAGAGGAATCAATGAGAGTAATTAGTAAGCAGACAGAGGTCTTATTGCATTCTGCAGAGGACATTTTTTTTTTCTCTGACAGGAAAGATAATCCGATTTGGACTGCTGGCTTTTTTAACATTGTTAGAAGAGTTAAGGAAAAATATCTAATTTATAAAGCAGAGACTTTGATCGGAAATTAGGTAATCTCTTTAAAGGATAATAAGCAAGTATATAAGCACTATTTCTAATGAAAGAAAAATGTTTCATTCATATAGTTAGAAAATAAAATGATATTATTTCCTACTCAGTAATTATTGGGATTATATTTATAGTGGTTCAAACAAAGAAAGAAGTATAATAATATAATAATATTTATCTTAATCTGTCGATTATTTTTTTGATTAATAATCAGATAGCAAAGGGTTCTTTAAAGAAGATCTTTTACAGATTTAAACTAAACTATTTCTACTTTAAGAGTTCTGGATAGATCATATTGACAGACGAAAAAGTTTTTTTTTTTTTTAAATGCCAAATAATTACATTTTTTTTTTTTTTACAATTTTGATATAACGTCTACTCTGAGGGCCGGATTTATCAAAGGTTTGCGTGTATTAAAACGTGAGCTATTTCACTGCGCACGCTAAAAAATGTACAAACTGATCTATCAACAGCGTGCTAAAAGGATTTGGTCTTTAAAATGTGCTAAATAGCGCCTCTTATCCATTTAGTACTTTTTCTGCAATGAATATGCAATATGGGGCGTTTACACGCAAAAGTGCGTCTTGTGGGAGGAGAACATGTAAATATATTAATTTAGCACTCGCAAAGTGATTTATTAAACCTGAAAGCAATTTTGCTAACGGTATCTGACTCTATATTTAACACGTTTCAAAAGAAGGTGCAAATGGTCTGTATGCGTAATTGCGCACACATGGCAGCGGTTATTGTCGCAAGAAGGAGACATCGAAATGAAGCAAGGAGACGCAGAGAACGCATTTTTTCACTCCGTGTGAATATTTTTGCAATGAAGGAGGAAACGATAATCAAAACATATCGTTTATCCAGCATTGCCATTTTGGAGCTGTTGGGGGAACTCCGAATGGATTTGGAGCCAGCCACAAGGAGGACCCACGCAATACCAGATATCACAAAACTCCTTGCAACATTGCACTTTTTTGCGTCTGGGTCATTCCAGCGTACGGTTGCAGCGAGAGCTGGGATCTCCAAATCTCGTTTTTTCAGAAGTCTGTCCAAAGTGCTGTCCGACGGGGTCGGGGTTCTCCCCCTGCGCCTGTGGAGCAACATGCCAATGCTGCGGGGATGAGCCATTTGGTATGTGCATTTTTCTACAGGCCAATACAAAACACTTGTTTTTTTTTTTGTTTTGTTTTTTACTGCAGTGAAGTAGAAATTCAGCCACATACCACCTTAGGGAATAAAGGTTGCCAAAGTTTGTATATATATAGGCTATATATATATATATATATTTTTTTTTTTTTGGAGGGGGTGGGGGTGTCACTGTAAGATTAAAATTTCTTAATGCACTAGTTTGCACAAACTACAAACTACTTTGCCGCAAACCACAAAACGCGCAAAACCATCATTTAAATAGGGCGTCTCCAACAGTTTTTCACCTGCCACCAGTTACGCAATCGCTCTTGTTAAATCACCCGCAAACCATGGTTCAGCCCCTCGCGCAAAATTCCAGTTTGCGAGCGCAAATTACTGCACGCAAAATTGGATCTTGATAAATCCGGCCCTGAGTGGGTTGCTTTGTCAGCTAAAGGCATGTTTTAGAGTCTCTGTACTCCAGTTAATGATTAATCGATTACTAGATTAGTTAACGATTATTTAAATAATCTATTAATCACAATTAATCCAATCAATGGGCTCTATGCACAGCTCCACTACTTCCTGAATTTAAGGCAGCTCCTTTGTTTCCTGTCTTTCATTACTGGACGAACTGATTAATCCAGGTGTGTCTGGCCAGTTACTTAGGTCATACACACCTGGATTAATCAGTGCATCCAATCATGAAAGACAGGAAACAAAGGAGCTGTCTTAAATTCAGGAAGTAGTGGAGCTGTGCATAGAGCCTATTGTTTCAGCCCTAGTTTGAAGTCATTGAAGGATTTTGGTGGCAGGTTCATTCCTTCGCTCATCTTTGTTCATTTAAACAAATTCACCTTATTAGGTTTGAAGTTGCAGATTTCTCAACCCTAAAAAGCTCATCATATCATACTTTGTAAAAAACGAAGGTGCGCAACCTAAATTATTCCAAAAAAGTGGCTTAACAATAGTTAGAAATTCTCTACTGTAATTCTGTAAGAAAGGGACTGGATAAGGCCACTTTTGTCCTCTGCACGCTGGACTCAGTAGAGGAAGTGGCTGAAAGGACGGTGCTGTCCAAGCTTACATCCATCATGGAGAACACCTCTCACCCCCCTGCACCAGACTGTAGAGGAGCTGAGCAGCTCCTTTAGTGAAAGACTTACAGATCCTGTTTGTAAAAAGAAGCGCTACTGCAGGTCATTCCTCACTGCTGCCATCAGACTTTACTATGCAACACTAAAACTGAAATAACTTGTGCAATAACTAATGTGCAATCACTATTAAATACCCTGTGCGATAACCTGTACAATAATCCTGTTAGATAAGGGATTTCAATATATATACATATACGTGTGTGGTCGCACTGTATATACCCCATGCACGTTTTCCTCCTTTTGGCACCTTCTTTGACTATTAAGCCAATGTGACAATAAAGTCCATATTCTCTTATCTTATCGTAAACTCTTTTTTTAAGAAGACCTGATCATTTTGTGCTGAGCAGCTAGCTTTCTCTCCTAGTGCCAGCACTTCAAACGTGGCAAAGATCGAGGAAATGGAGCGTTTACTCCGGGAGGCCCAGGCCGAGAAGCTGAGACTCCTTGAGCATCGGGTAAAAAAAAAACAAAGACCTGAACTGGAACTGAAAGTATCTGTTTGTGAAAATTCATGCAGTTTATTTTTCCAATTGTTTTGTGCAGGAGCGGGAGATGGAGATGCGCAGGCAGGCCCTGGAAGAGGAAAGAAGGAGGAGAGAGGAACTGGAGAAACGTCTGCAGGAGGAGACCAGCAGGAGACAGAAGCTTGTGGAGAGAGAAGTGAAACTCAGGGAGAAACAGAGATCACAGGTAAACCACAAGTTGAAACCCTTCATGTAAATAGGTGGAAAACAGGTCTTATTAATTTTTAGAGAAATTTCTCTGCAGTCTCGGCTGTTGACTCGCTACTTACCAGTGAGGAAAGATGACTTTGACCTCCATGGCCACATTGAGGCAGCCGGACACAATCCGGATGCCTGCTTCCACCTGGCCATCACTGATAAAACTTGTCGAGGATTTCTGGTCAAAATGGGTGGAAAGATCAAAACATGGAAGAAACGCTGGTTTGTCTTCGACCAGAATCGAAGGACGCTCACATACTATGCAGGTGGGCGCCCCTGTCTCTGCAGCAGAAGACATCTGTAGACACATCTGGATAGTTAGTGGTGGCGGTGAAAATGTTTGATCATGCCTCTGTTTATGTTTTCTGCTGCAGACAAACATGAGAACAAGATGAAAGGAGTCATTTACTTCCAGGCCATAGAAGAGGTGTACTATGACCATTTAAAGAACGCACACAAGGTACATGAGCATGTGTCTGTGTTTACATTAACATCTATAGTGAGGGATGAAAGTGCCAGAATCCAGTGCATAAATAATAAATTATAATATTAGATCAGATGAATCAATTATTATCAAATAAATTCAAATAACATAATAAAATATATGTAAAACTATTATGAATAATATTTTTAGAACTCAAAATGGTTTAAAATATCTCATCATAGTTAATGTGAATTCAATACCTGCCAGCAATAAACAACTCAGTGATAAAAATGATAAGAAATAGAATAAACAATGACAAATAAAATAAAAAAGGCCAGTCACCTTGACTAACTTAGGTTTAGGCCTGATATTAAGACAAAATAAAAAACAAAAGAATCTTAAAAGTGTTTATGCTTTACTCCCATCTAGTGGTGCATTAAGGGAATTACACATGGTGCCAAGCTTTTAAGCATGCCACTGAAAAAGACTAGTCCAATCTGCACAGTGAATTAAACTGAGCAGATTGAACTCGCCTGGTTCAATGACTGGACACAACAAATATATGACTTGATGGCTCTACATCCCCATCTTTGTCACAGAATGGCATAACTGTAAAAATGTCAACATCCTGCAAAAGTGCAAGTGTTCTTTCTAGTGAAGAGGTGCAGAAACAATGTATGTTTTTTATTTTATTGATACCAATAAGTTACAAGTACATCCACCATGCATGACTTCTATGAAGTATATGCAACTAATAACTATTGCTTCAGGGCAAGTTCAGTGTAAGCTATCAAACACTAGCCATCTCTGCAGGGAGGACAGACTAGTTACTGAATTACACTGCCCTTTTTCTAACATACCACCAAAAGAAACTTCACTGTAATATTGAATTAACTTATCTGTACACCAGAAAGCCGGGAACCTCCACGTCTGTTTTAAAAACCTATTTCCTTTCAATTCCTCTCCGCCTGGTAAAAGCGACGCCACTGTAGACTCTTGTTTTCTCTTGGGTAGTTTTTTTTTTTTTTGTACTGGTAACTTCCTTTTCCCTTTACTGTGCAAAAAAGTATGGATGGTTCCTCCAGATCAACAGAAAATAGAAAGTAGAACGATTTCTGATGTTTTTTCCTGTTTTATTCTCCTCCACTGACAACAGATGTTCATATACAGGTAGAACGCCTAAGACTAACAACTTTTTTGCCCTTTCGGCTACCGAAATCAAAGATGGCGATGCAACATGGCGCAACTCATTGGGTGCAGCGCAATAAAAGAGCTTAGCCATGGGAAGGCTTTACTTTTATTTGATTCGACTTTGGCAGCTTATGTATTTATGAAAGCTATACTTGACTTTTACTAATGAAAAGCCAAATTAGGTCCCACTATCCCTTTTAATCAATAAAATAAAAAAATAAAGTACAGTATAGTACGAGAACTTTTAGGCTAGTTCACAGATTTTAGTTATTTAACATGAATTTCCCATTTTTCTTAGATGTTGACAAACAGCTGATTCACTTGATGGAATGTGGCACTTTCACCCTCAGTACTTCCCTTTGGGCCCAAATCTCTGTAATCTATCTCACATTTGTTTATCTTCTTGTCTCCCTCCTTTCCTGTCTCTCCATCACCATCTTCATATGTCTGAAATCCCACCTATGTCTAAACAACAGAGCCCCAATCCCTCTCTGACCTTCAGTGTGAAGACCCATGATCGGGTATACTACATGGTGGCTCCTTCCCCTGAAGCCATGCGTATCTGGATGGATGTCATCGTGACGGGAGCTGAAGGACACATGCACTTCATGGTGTAGCAATCCCGCTTCTAAATTCATTTTCCTAAACCACTTAAAGCAGTTTCACCACTCTACCCATGTGAGAGTAATGATCAACACGTGCGGATTTGGGAGGGATTTTAATCAGGTCAACCAAACATTAGCTTCTCCGTACAATTATAGAGATGAACTAACGAGCATGAGGGAAATCAGTCTCCATGTGCACACTTCAATATGCAGCTGTGTATAAAAGTAGTGAATTGTTTAGCTTGTTTTTCTCCAGTTGCTTATGTTCTGTGAGACGCTGCAGCGGGTTTTAATCTCATGCCAGGTAGTTTTCCTTTTTTTTCAAATCAGGGAAGATTTCAAAGTTTGAACTTGCAACATGTGCTGATGGATCTAACCCATTAAAGCTATTGTTTATTTTAAAAAAGCAGTCATAGGAATACAATATAAATCCACTTTTTTGCTTTAAAATGGTCTTTAATTTAAGGGTGCAAAAGCTTTAAGCCATCCCATTTTTACTTTGCTTTCAAAGACAATTTTTTACTTTGACAATCAAATATTTTTTATTGTTTTGTACGTCATAGAAAGCATGAACTGTTAGCAATTTAACTGTATTTGAGATAAGCTTATTTCTGAAAACTTCAGCAAAGACCAAATATAGTACCTCATATGCCAAATAGCAGTTTCAGCAGGAATTACCTTATTGAGGCTAAAATAACACTAGCCGTCTGTTAAAGTGTTTAACCTTGATATGTTTAATATTTTCAGGTAAAAAAAAAACAACAAAAAACTGTTGAATAGAGCTGCTAAATCGTGTTCTGATGGGATGTTTCCTGCTGTGTGTAGACACAACGCAGGTTCATCAGGTCTTTTTTTTTAAAGTAACGCAAATTTCTGGTACCGCACAGAGTCTTTTGAAAATAAAGAAATAAGCATTCCTCTGAGCCACTTTTTGAAATTTTATGAAAGACTTGATACATATTCTATTCTGTTTACCATTTTACAAGAACAAACTTCAGTTAATAAGAAAATTGGCGAATATTTGCTTAGTGGAAGATAAAATGAGAAATGTATTTTTTTCTAAAGTAAAATAGATTGAAAAGTGGCTGTATCCAGTAGTTTCCAACATATTTTTTGTCCTTGGTCAGAGACTTGGTTTGGTTGGATGGATTTCTTTAGGTCTGAACTTTGATTAGGCCATTCAAACAAATAAAAATATTTTCATCTAAGCTATTCCATTTTTGCTCTGGCTAAATGTTTGTAATATTTTCCTGCTGGAAGGTTAACCTTTACTTTAGTTTCAAGTTTTCAGGTCCCTAAGAAATGCTTTGAATTTCGCTCTACCTTCATATCAGATCTGACCTTTTTTCTTGTCCTTCACCTTTCGAGTGAGATGCTAATGTCATCATATTTCTCTGTGGTGCTATTCCGTCACTCCTTTTCTCAAACAGAATCGTCCGTCACCAAGCAGCTGAATTGTACCAGAATAAATTGACAGCAAGAGAATCTCATAAACATTAGATTAATCTGAATTCAAGTGGTTGCATCGCATTTTCTAAGAGTAAATCAGGCTGAATATAAATGCAGAACAGATTTTAAGGATTTTAGGTTGTAGGACGGTTGGAAAAGCAGTTCTTTTTTCTTCTACTTGACAGTTAGCTGATATATGTTTGGTTTGAAACAGCAAATTCTCATCACAAACATCAAAACTTCTGGTTGCAATTATTTATACAAAAAGTCCAAGACATGAACCTTTTCTAATGTATTGTTTATAAGGAAATAAGGGGCCAACAAAGATTTTTGCACGACACGGCACTTTTCTTCTTCTGATGGTACTTTTAAGCGTTTCTATACCACAAACAGAATCATCATGGGTGTCTTATTAGAATGTCAGGATGAGAGCTTTTTTTTTATCTCTCTGTACTGTCTGTGGTGACAAAAATGCACCTTTTATTTAGGTCAGATTTATGGTTCAGTCTCTTTTACTCCTTTCAGCCGCTGCTTTCTGATGACCAACATAAGCTGACCTTGTCTGCTTACCTTATGACAGGATTGAATGTCCACCATTGTTCTTCTTTTGCACCTCCTTCATTACCACAAATGCTGGAGTAATGAAGAGAAGATGTTTAGGAATCATTTGCAAGAACTAAATAAGGCATTGGAACTTCTAAAATCACAGTTGTGCTTAATTTTATACTGTTCAGCTAGCTCCCTCTGTCTGCCGTGGAGGCTGCAGGCCTCACATGATGAGGCCATGTTGTGCAACGGTGATGCTGGATGTTCCTGCGTCACCCATCTGTTCTTAAAACTAACGCATTTCAGCATTTTCCTCCAGCAGAGGTCCTCATTGCAGAGCTATTGCACTAGAGTGACGTAATGCTCTGCCTGGTAAGCTTAAGCTGATTTATATTAACGAGCATTTTCTGCAGGAGTATATGCCATATGATTAGTATTCTTTATACTACATATAAGCAGTCATATGCAGGTGTATGCAAAGCTCTAAATTAGCTTTTAGGCTCTTTAATGCATTGTTTTGTATATTCATTAGTAAGACAATGTGCAGAATGCAGGCTTAGTTTACCCTGCGCTGTTTAAGTGTTAATTAACTCCTGCAGAGAGATGAGCTGAGACTGTCACAGATGACTTGTTTCCTCTATCATCGCTGTCACTTAAACATCTCATTGTTATCCAAGCCTTGAAAATAAAATATATAGCATTTATATATTTTTAATACTTCTATTGTTTTGTATTTTGTATATAAACACATTAGCATTGTAGTTGATGGAATATTCCAAGTTTTATACTCAACTTATGTTATGAATAAATACTTCTGACCTCAAAAGTTTAGAATGTCAGATTTTTTATTATGTTTGTGCTATAAAAAAGATCAAAGTATATTTTCACAAAAAACTAAACTCCTCTTTTTCACTAAACCGAAACATGTGCCTGAGGATGCTAATGTTTCCTGTCGGAAATAGCACTGACAGGATGTTTAATGTAGGAATCAATACTCTAATAGAGTTAGATGCATCTCCATCAAGTACTCCTTTAAAGACTTTAACTCACAATCACTGTCTTATTTTGTTATGAAACAGAGATTGGACGACAGATCAGACCAAAAAAAAAAAAAAAAAACACAAAATAAATTAGGAAAAAAATGTAAAAGATACAGTTTCCCAACATGATAAAAATAGTTGTATTTAAATGACAAATTAAATAAACTGAATAAATTTTAAACTGAAAAAGCGAAAATGAACTATAGGTATTCTGTTAGTTGTGCTGCATTTGAACAAAGGTATAATAAATAACTTATTGTAGAAAGGAGAAGAAAGTTGAAAATGTACATACCCTCCCATTAAAGAAAATTAAAAATTCACACTAGTTGCTCACAAAATAGAAAAGTAATGATAAATAAAAATGTTCTAAATGATAATTTAGCACAAGAAAATATTGATTTTGATTTTATGTTGAATAAAATTGAATAAAAAAAACCCTTAGACAAATTAAGCTACTTAAACTAGTCATGAACAGTGAACAAACACGGGTTCAGAAGTCTGACTGAACATTTCCTGAACATTACACCTGATTTAAGTGATCGCCAAATCAATGTCATGATTTCCTTTGTCATCATATTTCTTTAATATTACTTTTGTTATTTACGTTTTTTTTTTAAAGGCAGCTGATTTTTTTCTGTCTTTAAAGGAAGGGTATGTAAACATACATGCACAAATGAATGTATATATTTTTTTTTTTCTGCAATATTCAAATAAAATAAATACGTTACTGTAAGTCGACAGTGTTTGTTTGTGTGTGTGTCTGTCTCTGTTTGCTTATTAAAGCACTGTTGTTTAGAACTCCTCCTTCCAATATGTGCAGCCGTCCAATTGGTTGACCTAGTGGGGTTGGCATAGAAACACAGACTGAATCATGCTAAATTAAGTCCTTAAGAAACACATAGACCCTGCAGTGATGGAAACAGACACAAATACATCCAGACCATAAAACTGTACGCTTTCCCTGAGCATTGATCAGTGCTTGAATTTGTATAACATATGTAGGACATAGATGATGTGGTGTAACAAAATCCTATAAACTAAGTGAAGCATAAAACTTTGTGTGTGCATGATCTGTGGTGGTTCTGCACTAACGCTGCTAGGTTATCACTTAAAGGCATGAAGGCCACATTACTGCAGAATCATGTGAACTTATCTTAACAACGGACAGCATTCACGGACTGCTTTTTCTGCCGTGGTCATATTTGCAGTAGTAAAATTCATGATATAATTCACCACGATGTCTCACCATGTAAGTCCTTATTAGTCTTCCAAATTCCTGTGCAAAACACATGAATTATCACACATCTGTCATCGGTTTCAGCTGCTGTCAAAACCCTTTAATCCTGCAGTACAGGTGTTACCTAAAAACTGTGGGACATGTTGCAGCAGAGCCTGGAGGTAAAACTGTTCTTTTTCTCAGCCTGTATCTGTGCCTAATGTGGAGAAGTCCTCGTGTTCTTCCAGTGCCGGTGGTGGCTCTTCTATTCTCAGCATAGAGCCTTTGGCTTTATGAATATAATAACAGTCCTTTTGTAAACCAATGAAACATTTAACCTTTGTTTTTTTAAATCTTTTTTAAAAATCAAGTGTTTCCAAACATCACCTCATGACTAAGATGAGCTCTTATCTTTAAAAAGATAATGCAAAAGGTTAGTATCTTACCTCTAGGAGAGAACATGTTTGCTACCTTTATATTGTACAAATCCAAATTAGTTTTTTGCAAGCCAAGACCATAGCATATCTCTACAGTCTTAAAAAATTCTGATCTCCAAAACCATAAATTCTAACACTACGTTATCATTTCATTCCCTGTTTGCTGTGTCTATCAGTGGATATTTACAAGGAAGTCTTTAAATATTTACAATGAAAGTAAAAGGAGAGTCTCTTTCTTTGAAACAGGTTAGAATAAAACAGAAGAAGCTATCATCTACAAGAATTCAATTTAGCTTTTATAGTATTTTAGATATTACATACAACTGGTTTTATCAGCCAGTTATTTGGACCAGGATACTGTTTGAAGTTTACTTCACCTCTACCCGATTTCCCTTGCAAATAACGTACTACATCACAACTCTAATGTAAACACAAAGAAGTTTTAGAAATTCAAAAAGTATAGTTTGCATGAAGTGTTTTTTTTTTTTTTAGGGTGAGAGCAATTTATGTTGTTCTCGACCTCTTTGAGGGAAACTGTGTTTTACCTGGGTTAATAGAGATTTGCTGGGAAATCTGGTTTTACTTAAAAAGCTGATTTCTATAATTGAAGATATAGCTAAGGTGGAATTGAAAGTCAGAATTTAACAAGTAAGCCTTATTGTCAGTGTAACTGATAAAAAAAATGCAAAGAAGGCGACAGATAAAAAGTATTTACAACTACTTCTGATGGTTTATATTATTCTATAAAAGCTACAATAATGCAACCATCAATTTTTTAACATTTAGTGATTAGATGCAAAACACTAGAAAAAGAATAAAATCATCTGATTCTATTACTAATAGTAGTTAGAACCAAAACAAGTAGTGAAGCCCTCTTCCTCTCTGTCTTGCACCTAGAGCATGCTCTCTTTGGGTTTTGCATAATTCCCAGATCAGATACCACTGACAATCTGAACCAAAAAAATAAAAAAATTAGTTATCTAATACTTGTTTTGGGGGGTATTTTTTGAATAATTACTTGTTTTATCTCAGTTGTAAAGACATTAAAATCTCATATAAAGCAGAAGAGTTATTCAGCAAATTCATTTCCTCTAAGAATAGCAGTGACACACATTCCCAAGCCTTTTTACTGATAATATGGTATGCATGTTAAGTGCTTTTCCCTCGCTGCTGATTGGCTGATCCCAGCTGACATTCAGAGGCTCGCTATTCAGGTCAGTGAGCTTGGAGTGTGAATGATGTTGGAGCGATGCTCCTTTGGGGGTAATCCAAGAGAGCAATACAGAGGCAGGAAGATGGGCTTACTCCTGTTTTGCTTTGAAGCAGCATTAAGGACATGATGGAACTGATCACTCCATCTAGGCACTCATGTTTTTTTTTATTGATTAAATAAGAAACAGAACAACACATATGCTTCTCTACACTGAGATATTGTTCTCATTTGAGCATAACTGAGTTTAAAGTAGACATGTGCCAGTGTATGAGCCGGAGAGCTAATCTCATCACTCCCCCTTGTCTCGCTCAAACGTCCACAATGGCCATTCATAATGGCCTCTGTCCGTTCCACTGAAAGAGCGATTTCCACTCCTCGACAACAACAAACAGTTCATGATGAGAACTTATAACGTTACATATAAGCAGGCAGGCTGTACAGTCCAATGTCTTGTGCAAAACGGATGGCACGTTTTCTGCTACATAGATCCATAGAGAGGTGTGGAATGTAAATTTCATTGTTGCATTCGTTTTATGCTGATCTGCCAAAAATAGAAAAAGACAAAAAGGACGGAAGCTTGAAGGAGAACGCCCCCGACCCCCTACCAAAAAAAACTAAGTTTCAGGAGGTTACTACAAAAAGTGGAAATAACAAAAGTTAAACCAGTGTAGAAAAGACTGAAGAAAATCTGAGTCTGTAGGAAAAGCACCTTTGACAAGGCACTCGCCCTGTTTGTTTCCTCATCCAAATATTCAGGTGTGACCTTTGAACCTTTCCTGAGTGCACGCCTGACTAGTGAAGCACCAAAGATAGGGACTCTTGCTCCAGCTCCCCATAGAGATGTTGATTTGTGCTTGAATGCTGCCTGGCTCATTTCTATGTTTCTCCTTGGTGTATTAAAGTAAAGAGAGAAAGTTACAGCATTGAAATGGGTTTTAAAGAATGACAGTTTACATTAGCAACTGCTTTAGTCCAGTTTTATTTTTTACTTCCTTATCTGCATGCTGCTGCCAGTAGTGGCAGGTTTATTAGCGGCTCTGCGGACGGGCACTTTGGACACGGGGATCTTTGTACGGGGGGGTTCTTTAGTCTGGGAGACCTGTGATGCAGCGTGGAACTGGGTGTCGTGCTTCAGAGGGATCTTTGAGTCACGCGCTGAACTTGTGACAACCTTTGACTGTTGAGGCTGCTGATGCTCCACCGGGTGATGTTTTGAGGCCGGAGCATTTGCCTCAGGTGAGACCATTTTCTCTCTGCCAGCTGCACTATGTGAGTTAAAACCGTGTTTTTCTTCTACAACTGGCGAAGTGGGGTCCTTGCTCGGTTCGTAATGGTGAGCTTCCCGGACGGGCTGTCTGCTGACTCTTCCTCCACCAACCACTGGTATTTTACTGAGACCCGTTGCTTTTGATTGTGATGTCTTCTTTTCTTTGGGGGGCAGTTGTTCTTTTGTTTTGGACGGCAGCCCTTGGATCACCTGTTCACCTGCTCCATCCGGACTATCTGGCGATGCCTGCACAGAACCCCTAACATTAGCAGAGGATGGTGCATCTATCTGCCAAGAAACAGGTGGAGCAGAAGCAGTTTGTGGTTCTGGAGTTTTCGGTTGGGAAACTGGGGCAGGTGGAGAAACTGGGAGAGATTCAGGGTGGGGGCTATCTATGGATGATGCCACTGGGGTTTTGGATCCAGAAAATGTGGTCTGGGCAGGTGCTGGAGGAGTTTTAGATACGGAAACTGGGATTTCAGCAGGGGAAGTAAGAACTTTAGATGAAGACTCCTGCATTTTAACATGAGTAGAGAGTTCTTTAGATAGAGAGTTTGGGATCTCAACAGGGAAGGTAGAGCATTTAGAGGAAGATTCCTGCATTTTAACTGGAACAGATTGATCCTTAGATACGGAAACTGGGACTTTAAGAGGGGCAGGGCAGATTTTAGATTGACAGATATCAATTGGAGTTGGAGAGGGAGGTTCTTTTGATGCAGGAATTGGTATGTTAGCAGGAGAAACTTTTATCTGATCCGGAGCAGATGCAGTCGCCGATGATGTTGGAGCAACGTGAGTGAGGGGAGCTGTTTCTGTGCGCTGTACGGCGGGCATCTTATCTAAAGCTACTGATATTGCAGTGGGTTTAGTTGTGGGTGGAATTTTATCTAATGAAGCTGAAGACGGAGACGGAACAGATGCAGGGCTGACTTGGGTTTTAATTGCAGCATTGGAGGTTGAATAAGGGCCGGGGTCAGAAACTGTTTTGTTAAGGTCCAGATGGTTAGGGGTTAGGGTGGGCTTGGAAGGGGCCACTGATGCTGAACCAGAAGTTGTGGTTGATGCGGTGAAGGACGTGATCTTTGAGGAAATGACTGGGGCGAAATGTGGGGATGTGGTTTTATTCGTAGAGGGTACTGATGATGCTAGGGAATCTTTGGATTCTCCCACTGCTGAACTTTGAGATTTAATGTAAGTTGACTTTTCCAGGTTAAAACTACTATTAGTGGGAGGCTGGGTGATGGGGATGGGAGGACTGTAGGTTTCGGCTACAGGTTTAGATGATACAGCAGGTGAAATAGATGTACGATCAGGTTTACTTACAGGTGCTTTATTTGGAGCGATCTCTGTAGCCATGTAGTTAGCGGTAGAGGTCAAAGTCGGACTGAATGAAGAAACTTTTTCCACAGTTGCAGATGCATTTGCAGGGGGTGTGGTTGTGGTGGAGCTTGGAGTGGACTGAATTGTCTTGGAGATGGAAGATGTAGCTGATGACGATGGAGCTGTTGAGGGTTTCGTTAAAGAAGGAGCAGGAGTTTGTTTACCTTGCATGGTGGCAGGAATAGAGTCTGAACTCAGTTTGACAGGATGAGAAGTCAAAGTGAAAGATGAAGATGAGACAGCTACAGAAGAGGGTTTAACTGTAGCAGTGGAGCTGACTGTTGAGGAGGTTGTGGTAGAGGAGGAGAGGGTAGGTTTGGAGAACGGAGACGTGGATGATACAGGAACATTAGCATTTAGAGCACTGCTAACTTTACCCCACTCTGCTTCCACATCAGCCATGATGTCTCCACCCCCTGAGATTGAGTCAAATGTCAGGAGAGAGGAGATATCTGCCAGCAGTGAGCTAAGGCTGTTATCACCAGGTACCAGCGGGGGTTCTGGGGTAAGCAAAGGGGACACATGCTCTTTTGTAGGACTCACAGTCTCTGCAGATTTCACCTGTGGAGCCGGGGTCTTTGACGCGGTCATGGCTGAACTTTCTTGAGTAGTAGAGCTCTGGACAGGCTCTGTACTCTCGGTTTCAGAGCTGTCCAGCGTGCGAGGCTGGCATTTGGGTGTGAGTGTCATGTCATCTTTGATGATTTCCACACTGTTAGTGCGGGATGACTGGAGAAGAGGGCTCGGAGGGGCTTCCTCTTTGTCTTCCTTATCCCTTGATCGGAGCTTGACGTTGCTGAAAAGGCCCTTGAGGCCACGACGCTGCCGAGCCGGAGGCTGGGTCACTGTTTGGGCTCTGCGGTCCCCCACTGCCCTTCTTCCACCCCTCAACAGTGAGAGGAAGCTGAGGGACTTGGCTGAGCTGGCTGAAGAGATGGAGGTGCGGGCAGGAGCCGTTGCCAGAGCATCATCTTCACCGAGTGCTTCGTCCTCTGGCTGCTCCCCATCTTCTTGTTTCACCTCTTTTCCATTTTCCTTATCTTGCTCCTGCTCTGAATCCTGCGTTGAAGTCTCAGATAATCCCTCAGATGTTTTACTCCGGCTGACAGATGACTTGTTGTTTCCGTCGCCTTTTTTTCTGATGGAAAAAATGTTACCTGGTTTACGTTTTCCAAACAGCTTGAATCCTTTTCTGATTTTTCCAGTTGGCTGTGATTCATTAGGAGGAGGGTCCATGTTTTCTGTCTGTACATCCATCCTCTCTGTGATTCCCGCCACCTATATCTAAGTCCTTTGTCACTTGCTCAGTTATTATTCCAAACCTTGTGATGGAGCATTTATATCCAGGGCTTTATCTCCGTCTGTAGCCTTGCACTCTGCTGCTCACACTGCGTTTCTTTATCAGTCTCCTGTATCCCTCCCTCCCTCTGTGGTTCCCATCCAACCCTTTCTCCTCTGTTTCTCCCGCCAAAGCACCGCCCCTTTGCCTTGCTCTTTTTTTTTTTTTTTTTTTTGGTCTGGCTCCTCTCCCTGGCTGCCATGGCAACTGAGGAGCTCAGCAGCTTTCGTCACCAATGCAGAGCCAGAGGCTGTCATCAGCTAGCTCTGAAACACAGCTTTCTTTTTTTTTCTGTCTGATGACTGTGTTTACATAAACAGGAAAAACAAACGCTCCATTAATAGATTCAAAATCAGACTTCTAAATAACCTGACTAAAAATAAAATAATTTGATGCAAATTATTGCAAATAAGCTGAAGGGACTTTCAGTAGCAACATACATTTATTTTTACCTTCATCAAATCAGAAAAAAAGGGAAATTCTATAAAATGTATACAGTATATTGTAAATGTATTTGTGAGCTGCATAGTTTACAATGTTGGGGGGGTCATTTTGCATGTTTACCTACAGGAAATTTCTTGTAAGTTAATTTTTTGTTTATGTTACTTCAATAAAAGCATAACTCTAGACTAAATAATTGAAATCCTAAAAAAAATGTTACAAACTATAGTAGGTTTCTGACATTTCAAAGAGCAATACATCAAATATTACAAAGCAACTAGAATTTTATGCAACTTTTAAGTCACATAATGGCAAACAAAATAAATGAAGAAATTATTAGTATATTTAAAAATGCTTTGAACTAGATTTGAAAAAGATTTTGAGGTCACTCTCGTGCGACCTCTTGTGGTTATGTTAGGAACAACACACGGCCGTAATAAAAAGGAAAGGGAAAAAAGAGGGCCAAAAATGAAGCTGCTTTCTCATCCACTTTCTGCCAGAATGAGCCTGTGTAAGTGGGTCAAAATTCATACTGTATATGCTTGAGTTACTTGATTTCAAAATGTGACACACATGCTTTATGAGGCATTAGGTATATTAAATATATCCTCATCACAGACACAATGATTCGCTTCAAACATTTCTCTTAATTTTGGAGAGCATGGATTGCTGTTAATGAAAATCCAAAATTCACTTCCTCAGAAAATATAAATATTACATAACACCAATAAAAATACTTATTTTATCATATGCAAATATTTCTTTATGGCCTTTAGTGTGAGGGAATATTGCTGACTTAATAGTCCATTACATCATTCTCATAGAAAGCAAGTCATAAAAGGCCATTGCTTTAGAAGCTGGAGTGTTGTATTCAGGAGCGTGCTGAGTGCTGTACCAAAGCATAATAAGAGAAAATTAGAAGAAAGGAATAACATGGTAGAAATAGCTGCACAGGCAATGATTGAGAAGATAGCATACAAGAGTTACATCCAGATATACAGGATGTATACTGTCTTAAGTCAGGTCTTTGGAAGCCACAACAAAGAGACATATTTAAAACATGGGCTACTACTTTTGCCACAAAACTAGGAAGCAAAAAACAGAAAGAAAAAAAAACAACTGAATGCATTGCTCTGTTATGATTCTACACGAAACCTACTTTTTAATTGAATTACAAAACTGAATCAACTTTATAAATGATTATTTTGTCCCTTCTGCATCTGGTAAGATGCAGAAGGCATAGGTGCTTTGATGCACTTCCAATGTTGCATATAATTTAAAGGCCTTTAAATGCTGCCCTGCAAAGAAAGCTGATATAATTGAAGCTGTAGACTTTAAAAATAAATCAGAGGGACATACCGGTAAGTCAGTTGCACACTATGGAAGTTTTCATCTGTGTTGCATTGTAAGAATATATAGCTTTATAATGATGCTGAGGTTGGTTCTTGATTCACAGCTTCAAAGTAACTAAATAAAAAGCTTATTTCACTGTTTGTCATTTTGGTCTTGTCTTTTATAATCTATTAAATTAAATTAGTCCATTTCAATCTTAAACATATGTCTAACAGAGCCTACTTAAAATCTCTAATCGTAAAGTCTGTCACTAACATTAGACAGACAAATGTCTTTTTTTATATATTGCTTTGTTTCTAATAAGTTAAAATAAACTACAGCAACCTTTTGTTTTTCTCCAAATGACCAACAGTTGAATAGTGTTCACTTTTTTCTTTTTTTTTTGTATTTTAGTTTTCAAGACAACCAGTTCAACTGATGTGCAAAAAAATCTTAATTACATCAATGCAGAAAAATTTTGAAAATACAAAAATGATTCTTTAAAAATGACACCTCAATAAATAATATGCACTCAATTCTTTAACAAGATGCTAAGGGTAAATATGACATATTCCATAAGTTATACAGTTCCAAAATATGTTAGTTGAAAGCGTTGACATTCCTGGTCTTCTTTAAACATCATGCTCCTCCAGAGGAGCCTGCACGATTGCCTTGTGGTTCAGCACAATCTCTTGCTCCTCAATTTCAACTGGATCGTACAAGCGACGGTATAAATACCGGGTGAAAAGGCTTATGATGAACATCTCCATGATCAGCATCTTCTGACTTAACACTGCAGATACCCACAAAATAGACAGAGAGAAAAGAAGACATGATATGAGTTGTAATATTTCAGCTGAAGTGGCTAAAAAGTATTCAGAGTTGTTTCTTACTAAATCCGCGGTACTGAGAGGAGAGAGGAGGGGAGCAGGCGATGCATCCGTTTGCAGCCAGGATGTTGATGATTGATGTCTGCAGCTGGGTCAGCACAAATGTGAGCTGAAAAGCAAATAGATAAATCCTCATTATAAGCATGCATGTGGAGGGAAAATGTTTGCAGTGCTGTAGCTTTTCAATTCAATTCAGTTTATGCCTATAGCGCCAATTCCCAACAAAAGTCATCTCAAGACACTTTACAGAGACAATTCAACCAGATCATCCAGTCAGATCTGTTCAAACTTTTCTATCCATGGAAAACCAGCGGATTGCATCGACTCATTGACTCGAAGGCAATCCCTCACATTAAGCATGCCTCAAAGCCAGTACTTTAACATGCAGAACCTCTCTTCCACATTTTGACACATTACAATGAGTGAAAAATTGGATGATGGTGCTTTGGATGGATGAGATCAAAATCTATTTTTGTCCCCAATAATAACAATACATAGGACACTTATTATACAAGTGGTAGTATAATGTTTTAGGGATGTTTAAAGTTACATGGGATTTAGTTATAGTTGGAGGGAATAATAATAAATAAATTGATTTAAACACAGAGTAACCATGGCAGTAAAATTGTTAGAGATTACAAAAGGTTTAGGCCTTGGAAGGGGATTTACTGCCAAGAATCAGAGAAACCCTTAAAATACTGCAAGAGAATGGTCCTGATCAGGGATTCCCAAACATCCAGCCTGTAACCCCCACAATTATACATATAATTACTTTGTTCTGTATTAGTTAAAGAGTAGTAATTATGTTCAATTCTATTTTTATCATTATTAATGGATTTTTAATATTTAATTGGACATTTAATCATTTATTTGTAAATATGCCCAATTTATTGATATTTTTGATCATTTATAATGTATAAAAATAAATAAATAAGGGTTACATATACCTCTTTAATGATGCACAGAGGTGAGTACATTGTACTCAAGTAAAGGTAGCACTACTTCAACATATTTCTACTTGAGTAAAAGTATTATTTAGCTGTCCAATAAATTAATCAAGTATCAGTTAAAAAGTTCTTTAGGAAAAGGCTACTCAAATTCTGACTATCTGTTTACCTTTCAAAATGATTTAACGAGACTGACTGTAAATAAATGTGGACATTTCTTTTTTCAAAGACTATAATATGATATTTAATACAACGAATAAAAACTCAGACAGAAGAAAGACTTATTCAAGTCCCTTTTGTTAGTATATAGTTTTTTTTTTAGTTCTTTAGCATACATACAAAGCTATTTACTTACAGTATCTATTAAATATATAACATACATTACCTTAATTTAATGTCATACGGGTCTAAGTAAACAGGTAAAACGCAACAATTTTCTACAAATAAGAAAGCTAATTTTAATCAAACTTTAATTTTCTATATTAAAGTAAAGTAAAAAGTATGGTGCAATGAAATTACTCCTAAATGTACATTTTTGTCAGAAATGTATTTAATTAAGTTTAACTGAGTAAATGTAACTAGTTATTACCCACCATTGATGTTAGATGTGTTCATTTTTATGAGATATTTACTTTAATGTCTTTCATATGTTTGCCCTCCATATACCTCACATCACAATCATTATAAAAACGTCTTACATCTCCCCAGTTGATGTCTAATAATCCCCCAGGGGGTCCTGACCCCTGCTTTGGGAACACCTGGTCTAAACCAAATAAAATTCATGAATTAAAATGACTAAATCAAATCCAAATATAAATCTATTACAGTAAGTATTAAAAATGTGGTAAATTCTACAGCTTTATCCCCACAGATATACTTTTATTTTTTTTCCTCTGACTGATTGATTTTGAGCTATTTGGCAAGCTGGCAAAAACCTCAGGGAAAAGTATCCCTAAAAAGGTATCTCCTTATTTAACATTGCTTTATTTTTTCATTTTACAGTTACATGTAGTATTGGAGCCTAATTTCTTTATTAAGCAAAAAAACAACAACAAAAAAATAAAGTTGACTTACTTGGTACATTGCATACTTGGGAATAATTTTCACGCTGCGTAAAAGGATGTTAAGGTTCATGAAGACGATGCCGACTGGCCAAAGGGAAATTACGGTGAGAACACCAACAGACAGGTTGATCCAAAGGGTTGCACTTCTGATCCCTAGCTAAAAAAAAAAAACAACACAAAGACATCTTACATTTTTTTATTCTTAACAAAAGGATTAAAAGATGTAATTTAAGCTCTTACATTTGTGGGATCATAGATGGCATTTCTCCAGAGAATTACAGAAATGATAGAGAAAACTGGTTTTAGGATTGCATACTGTAGAGATCCCAACTTCAGCAGGAATAACATCTTTCTAAACAAATGCAGTAGAAAGAAACAGCATATTACTGTCAGCAGTAGGAACATGGATATCATAAAATGAAATGATGGAAACATAACTTAATAAAAATACTTAAATCAATAAAGAACATGGGACAAATAAAAGGGAGAAGAACTCAAATAGAAAAGCGTACCGTGACATCGGTACGAGAGGTAAACAGGGGCAGCAGCAGCAGCAGGGTCCTACACTGATCTTGAAGTTTTTACCAGCAAATATTTTTAGAAAAGGAGTGGAGCCTCCAAACTCCTCAATCAGCAAACCCAAAATCTTGTACACCACAACTGAAAAATAACTGAAAATGGAAAAAAAGAAATTAATGCATAACTTATAACACGGATTAAATCTCCAACAAGTAAAAATATATAATGGAACTATTTTCATTTATTTGTTAAAAAAAAAAAAAAAAAAAAAAAAAAAAACAGTTGTCCAAACCTCAGCTGAGTTCAAATCTCCATCTCTCAATGCAAATAAAATGGGAGAAACATGCATCTGTTTAACTGCATTAGCAAACATTCTCTAAAGTCAGGTTCACGACATTTCTATTGTTGATTAAATTACCTTTTTTAAACACACAGAGATAAGGGATGAAAACAATGAGGCAAAAATTAATTAAAACAGCTATGTAGGGAAGCAAACAAAAAACAACTTCTGCTCATGTAAAAACTATTTCCCTGCAGTTAACTGGAAAAAAAATAGCCTTGGAAATTAATAATCTTTAACAACATGGTCATAATGGCCAATAAATCATCTGTGTTTAAATTCAGATATTATAAAGGATATTAGGGGGGTAACAACTAATTAGAGATTTATGATGAACATATTGTTTTCTTTTTATTAAATCTGTCAGCTTGGATTCTAACAGAATCATGTCTAAAAAAAGAAGCGAGGGGAGCTCTCTATTGTATATGTGGTTGAGCTTTGATCTGAGGGTGTAATGATTCATCAATCAGTTAAAATTATACTATGAACTCCAGGTGAAGTTTTGTGGCTTTTATATTTATTACTCTGCGGCCATTCACCTTGTTTTCAAGAACAAACACAGGGGCCAATCCTAAACCTTTGCTATGTAAGAAATACAGATTGCATTGGTTAATAAATCTGGGCTCCTCTTAACTTTATGTAAAGGATTAAAGTAAAGCTTAGGCAGAAGTAATACTGACAAATCCAGGTCCTATACTTTTAATTCAATGTGGGCAGCCCATCTCAGTGTCATGCATTGAAATTTCAATTAAAATGAAGAGATTACTAAGAAAACAGCTGTATACTAACTTCCACCCCACAGATACGGATGGGGTCCTTGTGAGTAGGCTGGAAAGAGAGCTTCAAATGCGTTTGTGCAAAAGTTATAGATCTGTCTATTTTGATTTGCTTGTATAGATTTGATGATTAAAAATTTGGAAGAAAAGTGAAACCAATATGGGTCCTAAATGTTCTACTTTTTTATAACCCATTTGAAGCACAGCAACGACCAAGCTGGTGCCGGTCTGCATATGCAGATATGGGATGTGCCAAGCCAACCTAAAATGGTCCCATGCAAGAATCCAGTACTGAACCCAAGCCAACTTGACCGTAACACAACTCATATTGGCCCCCCAAAAAAACATGTTGGGTAAGGAGGACGAAGCCAAAGCTCACCATGCTGACGTCATGTCTGTGATCATCACCGCACGAGGAATCCACAACCCGAAGCAGGCCATGGTGGCGATGATCTGAGACACAAAGAGTACAATAACACCATACTGTTCATCTGTAATTTTCATTAAATGTATTTGTAGTTAGTTAAAGTAATATGCTGTGTCCATTATCTGTTTTCTATATGGTTTAAACTTAGCAGCAACTTCTAACAACCTCTGAGACCTGAATACTTACTGGTGACACACCACTAATCCAGATGACGATCGTCTTCTTGGGATAAGGCAGGTGTTTGTAAATAAACAAACACTGCTCCAGGAACAAAAGCAGGGAAACACAGGACATAAAGGTGAGCACGAAATAGAGTCCAAACTCAAAAACATCTAGTCCTGTCATGGAAAAACACAAGAGAAATATTCAATTATCAAAGTCAGGAAGTAATAGAGGACCATGTTCAGTTAAGTTTTATTTCATTACTTTAAACTGAGAGTTTAGGGTAATACAATCAGCAACAAGGATGTAGTAATGAGACTCACTTACGGTTGATCATGTCCAGAGCCAGTGGAGGCTCCAGTAAACACTCTGGCTCTATGGTGCGTCTGAAGTCTTCATCCATGTTGACCAGGTCTTCCTCTTAAAAGCTTTTTCAAAAAGACTGCAACTTGACTGCAAAATGCTGGTGCTCCTTTCACATTGCCAGAGGACTCAAGAGGCAGAAACACCTACAGCTGCTCTTTACGCTTCAGCCGACTGTGATGGAGTGAAGACACACAGCCTATAGGTCACGGTTTTAAACAGCAGTCGCCGCTGCTTATTCATTCACAGTCTTGAGTCATAGTGATTAGAGAACCATCAAGGGCAGAGTTTTAGTGAATCGGGTGAGACAGAGCATTAAAATGAAGGGCTGGACTTTGACAGGGTGTGTTGATTCCTTACATGAAAATAAAATAGAGTATAAAGAGATAAAGGAATTTTTTTCTAGCATTTTACAGCTTGTGTTTCTCACCCTCCAATCATCTGGTGTCAAATTTGCTTGACAGCTTCCAATAGTGATTGAATTTAAATTCATTGCTTAAGCAGAATTATTACATTTGTTTAAATATTATCAGTGATAGGGGAGCCAAACTTAAAAAAATAAATAAAAATAATAACTTCAACCTTTTGAACTATTCCTATACTTTTGCAGACAAAGCAAAAAAAAAAAAAATATACAAGCTGATCCTTGTAAAATCTTGGGTAATGTATAAACTATCACACTACTTCTCATTTGTTGTGACACTGAGGCCATTCACCTCATCCAGCTAAGTATCCAGTTAAGTATCTCCTGTTAACTCTATATGTAGTTTTCCAGAGAAAAGGTCAAATTATCACATATCTTTTCTCTGATGATAGTGAATGCTTACATGTACAGAATAAGATATTAAAAAACCAAGAATTAAATTTGAGGTCTAGATTTAAGAGCAATCTATTGTATGTATCTATTTTTGCATGTATTAGTTAGAAGTTGGGAGACATAATTTTGGACCATTTTCAGTCAAGCAAAGTTTTATTGTGATTAAAATGTAGATTACCACAATAGCATGACCTAATGCAATAATGGTTTGGATCAAGAGAAAGAATCAGACCCTAGCAGGAGGCATAACTGGCCATTTATTTTGGTCAGTGTGGATAAATAATAGTTTCACAATCTTAAATTTCCAATCCAGTAAATACATTTAAGCTCTTAAGAGGATATCAGATTTGGGAATAATCTTGTTAGTGAAAAACAAAATTTGAAAAAATAAGAAATCGTTGATTTCTAAAGTAGTGGATGAACATTTAAACCTTTCGAGAGCAGACCCCTTCAGTTAAATAATTTTTATTTACATAGCGGCAATTCACAACACATGTCGTTTCAAGGCACTTTACAGAGACAATTCAGCGAGATCATACAGTCAGATTAGTTCAACATTTTCTATCTAAAGAAAACCAGCTGATTGCATCGACTCTTTCAAAAGCTATTCCTCACACCAAGCATGCTTGTAGCGACAGTGGAGAGGAAAACTCCCTTTTAACAGGAAGAAACCTCCAGTAGAACGAGGCTCAGTGTGAGCGGTCATCTGCTGAGGCCAACAGTTCCTGGTCCTGTGCTAATACCTCTGTACCTCACTCCATTTGTAAAGGACTTAATCAATTATGGATTCTCATTAACACACAAATTTATCTTAATGCCACAGCTGCAAACCGAGCCTCATCATCTCCATCACCACCCATTGCCTATCTGGAGATTAAGGAATGGCTGTAGCTTAACTTCCTCAACTAAATACCTCCAAAACCAAAGTCAGTCTAATCTGCAGCCCTACATTAGACCCAGTCATCATCTAAAACCAGCATCACTCTTTCTGGCTATGCCATCTCTCATCAATAGTCACAAATTGGCCTCCCCTCTTTAAAAGTAGTGACTATAAGGTCTCCCTCCTCTCACACAAATCTACATACAGACATGCCCCTCCCTACCTCAAAGAACTGCTGGAAGAGAACTTTTTGGTTCCCATGCTGCTTTTATTTGCTGATTAATGAACCTACTTGTTTTACTGTTACCGGTATATTTGCTTTGATTGCTAATTGTTTTTTCATTCTGCTAGTTTTAAGCCAAATGAGAACCTGATAAAGAGGGCATTGAAAGTACATTTATTATAAAGAATCAAAGCTTTATAATTTCCCACGGTGGTGAGATAATTATTAATTAGAAAATATAGTCAGATTATGTTTCAAACAATCGACATGCTGGGTTGACCAAATTTTCATCAGCGAGGAGAGTGAGATTATTTTGGTCCTGTATGAGCTTAAGAATTGTAATTATTAGGTGATATTGATAATTTAAAGCAGTTGTATGGATGCCTGAGTACCACACATAATTTATTTTTCCAACAGCTGGAGCCAGGATATCTTAACAAATCTACTGAATTGTTGCTAGCCTACCTTAGCAAGTAATTCAATTGAAGTTAGTGAGCTCCAGTGATAAACTAATAGAACATTAACATTGGAGCATTATTTAATATAATCAGCCAGTTGTGCCACTTAGTGCAAAAATGACAGATAGGTAGTATTATTCGGTTCAATAAAGTAAATGAAATAAAGGGTTTTACAAAAGGCATACAAAGGGCTTTAATTCTTAACACTTGTAATTAAGTATATTGCCTTTTTTCTTTTGAATGCTCCTTTGTGTCTTTTTATATTTTTCAATATAAATATATATTTGAATATACGTGATGATGGTTGTGACAAATGTTCCCCCTCTAGGGAATTAATAATGATGATTTATAGGTCAAAGCCTCCATAAAAAGCCTATATAACAACCCCCATACCAAGCCCTTCTCAATTGTGTTTTATTTGTATGTGAAGATAAAGTTTGCAATCTATTGCTTTGTTAAAAAATAAAATAAAATAAAAAAAGAAGAAGAAGAAAACACATCAGACCGAGAAGAATCCATTCATTTAAGTCCTTTAACTTTCATCCCAATTTTTAAATGAAACTTCTCAGAACGTACAACACCCATAGCACCAGGCAATATTTATCTTCTGGTTGAATTTACTGCAAACCGTCTCAACTATTACTTAAATAGTTGGTCCAAGACAAAGTATTTTTTTAGGAGCACATAAAACAAAACAAGACTCCCTAAAATCTTTTTCCCTAAGAAGAAAACTCTATACGTTAAACTGATAGAATACATATTTTTTTACAGTAAAAACTATTTTTAAAAAAAAGTAAAAATAACATTTTGAAGCGTAAGAAAAACAATCAAAAATTAGGAAAGAAAAATACAGCAAATAAGTATGGATTGAAAAAAAATGCTGAATGATAAAAAAAAAATAACTTTTTGGCTAAAATAAAATATACTTTATAACTTTTTTTTTTATGGACATTAAAATAAACTTCCACATTCAGGTACTTATTGTCAAACCTAACTTGGAAAAAAAAAAAAAAAGTTTACCAGTTAAATGTCTATCACAGTCATCCATTCTCTAAATCCTGGATCACAGATAGGCTAATTATGAAATATAAAATTCACGAATAAAGCTAAAGTTTGCTCTGTTGCCTGAGAAAGGTCAAGCACCTCATTTGACTGGAATGTCAATAACCTGAGATGTGTTGCCGAGATAAAGATTTAAAGAGGTCCAACTCTTAGGTGCTGAGGCAACATATTTATAAAAAAAAAAGAAAAAAACCTCATACCACCATTCATACTTGTTTTAATGAGCTTTATTGTTATAATCAGTACATTTATGAATCAAGTTTGTGCAATAAAAAAGCAGTTCTTTACAAATGTTAAATTAGCAGCTGAAGCAAACACGTTGTGCTTTAAACAGTCAGTGAAGTTAATTATAAATAACTTGTAAATTCATATCAGATATCATCCTATAAATAAGTTATCAGTCAAACCCCATAAAGAGCTGTTCATTGTGTCCACTAGAAGGAATGTGCTCATGAAAAAGGACCGCCTTAAAAGACAGGATTATGGTCTCCAAAGGTATAAAAGCTTTTATCCAGGAATCTCCTGGTTTTGGCTCAGGAAAACATTGAAACACATGACGCTGGTTCTGAGTTTATCCAATTGGAGTGTTTTTTTCCTTTCTTTTTTTGTTGCTTAAGAATAAATAAACTCTGTACTATGAGAAAACAAAAACAAATCAGGATGAAAAATGGAAACTTCTTTATTTACTTTGCAGCATTTTAGACTTTTCAGTGTATTGAATTCCACAAGCTTGATGCCTCCTTACATTTTCAGTCATGAGTTATTCTTCATAGTTGAAATAAAAAAAAGATAAGAAAAATGTAAACAACACCGTTTTAAATATTTCCAAACATAATACAAATTAAATCTAAGATCATCCAACAGTTTACTATAATTACGGCCCATTTATAGTACGTCACAGACAGCCATAGTGTTGGGCTTTCTAATCATTTAAATCTGACCAAAAAAATCTTGATTTAGATGCTCTACAAAAAGCCCCTAAAGATTTAGCGAATACTGAAAGAGGACGAATGTCTTAAAGGAGAAGTTCGGTTTTTTACACTTTAAGCCCATTTTCTGTAGTGTCCAGGATGAAATCGAATGATCGACACCAAAAGTTTGACAATTGCTCCTGTCTCTGCTTTTTGGCTCATTTAGAATCCCCCCCTGGCTGCTTTAGAATGGCTAGCATAGAGCATGTCCGATAATGTCCTTAAAACAACCTTAAACGTTCTTTTTTTTAAATATGCTACTCACCGTGTCGTCAGTGCTGTTCAATGACGTTCCAAAAAAAGTTTTGTGAAGAAAAAACGTTCCTGTAGTGTTTTATTTAGCATTGTGTAAATCCCATTGAGTTCTGTAGGAATAGTCAATATTCCGCTGCCACCGGAAACGGAAATGGGGCCTGTTTACACAGTTGTAGTCTTTTCGCTTCACTCTGTGTACTCCGACGTCGAGGTGCTAACGTCTCTGTTAAACACTTTAAAAAACTCTGAAAATGGAATACGAAAGGTGGATTCTTGATTCTCGACGTCATTGAACAGCGCTGACGACACGGTGAGTAGCATATTTAAAAAAAAGAACGTTTAAGGTTGTTTTAAGGACATTATCGGACATGCTCTATGCTAGCCATTCTAAAGCAGCCAGGGGGTGATTCTAAATGAGCCAAAAAGCAGAGACAGGAGCAATTGTCAAACTTTTGGTGTCGATCATTCGATTTCATCCTGGACACTACAGAAAATGGGCTTAAAGTGTAAAAAACCGAACTTCTCCTTTAAGAAATGGATTAAATGGTTATAATATTCAGAGAGTTGGTAAAAACACAAGCTGGCTCTCAGAGATTGGTTTTAGATTATAAAATTAATATAAAATAAAGTATTTAGTAGATACAAAGACAAATCTCCTCAGCTTCAGACTGTTGCAGTCTACAAAGTTGCTTTAAAGCATTCGTTGCCATCACAACAGTATTTCTTTTTTTGATGCCACGGATGGTCTTGGAGGTATTGATGCTCCTTGTTTAAGGCAGTTCAGCTGATAATCTATACAGGGCTGCGTGCGTGACCTTGGGTGGGGGTGTAGCAGAACATACATGATACGAGTTAGAAGAGATATCATGTTGTATAAAAAAATAAAAATAAAAAAAAGTTAACATACCTTCTAAGGCTCAGTGTCCATGGTCACGGTAACCATCTGGCCTCCATCTGAAATGACATTATTAAATAACATAAAGAGAAGAAAACATTTTTAAACCACTCAGACATTTCTAAAGACTGTTCCCCAGGGCTCCATTTGTGGTCCCATTGTGTTTAATAAATTTTGGCTATAAGATTAAAGTTTCACTATATACGATTGGGAATTCTGTCATAATATTGATGAAAAAGAACTTTATTTTTATTAAAAAACCTTAATTTTTTTTTCTCACTTCAAAATGTACAGTTAATAGCTGCTTGATATGACTTAAGTCACAAACCAAGAAAATGTAATTAAAAGAGTCAAGGTATTTCTGTTGAAGTGTTGCAGTTAAGAAGATTATCATCCTTGCAGCATTCACACAAGGATAAGTTTTTTCAGGGATTTTGAAAAGTTCGCTTTCACTTAAAGATTTTTAGACCAGGCCAATTGTTATGCAGACGAAAAGAATGGTTTCAGAGGCAGCATATTTGTGTAATGAGCTGATCAAGACAAAAAAAAAAAAAAAAAAAGGAGTAAATTTTTTGGCCAGGATCAAAAGCCGATCATCCAACAACAAACATAACAGGAAATTTGATCAGGTAATGTTTTTGTTCTCTGACCTAAGGGTCCAGGATGGATTGATACTGGCCTGATCAGTTCAGAAACTGGACTCTGTCACGGTTAAAAGTATTTTAAAGGTTTAGTGTGAAATCAGTATCTAGATCAATGTTATGTTTCATTGCTTGTAACAAAACTGAAACTGGTTAAACTTTTAGAAATAAGTTAATTTGTAAAAAAAAAAATAATAATAATAATAATAAAGACCACCTTTCTATCCCTGTTCAACTATACTGATTGTCAAAAGAAAAAAAAATGTATCCCTCAAAAGTTGTGACCATCATATAATCTAGACTTCCTATATTACTTCGAGCGCTGGTTATTCTAGTTAATTGTTCCATCAGGAATTCACATGAAGTTTAAAGCCTTCAGCTGATCAAAAAACTCCAGCTAGAGTTCTGATACCAATCATATCAATCAAAGATAGATCATATTTTTTTTATTCCAGGTTTCTGTTATTAGCTTCTTTTTACCAAAGAGTTTAAAAGGGGTGTTGAGGAATTGAATAACAGCAAAATTTTAACTGCAGCTCATCCTTCTAACATCACATCATGGTTCAGTTATTTTAAAACCAACTGCAAGCCAGTTACTCTGCTCTTCCATCTGACTTCCAGTCTAGAAAGGAGATTCTCCAACATCCCAGCTGGACATCATGGTCCACGTGGTGGAAACTCCAGAGCTGCAGTCTTACTTTGCTGGTAAGGTGGCTACATCCCAATCTTTGAAGAAAGCTTTGACCCAAAATCTTAACTTCACCTGTTGCTTTTATCTGTCACTAGTTTTTTTTTTTGCTGATTGGTTTATCCAAAAGTTCTTTGAAACTATTATGTTGATGTCTTACGTTGTGCAATTGTAGGACGTGACAAATATTTTATTTAATTGGTCTTAAACAGACATTATTTATGTTGTTGCCGAAATGCATCTTTAAAATAGCCCTTTTATTTGACCTCTTATGACTAAAATATTGTTAGATGGGTAGACTTATACCTTAGTAGTTCAGTGCCAATGCATCTATAAGCCTGTAGCCTATTATCCTAAATTTACTTTGGGTCGAAAGTTCCGGTGCCGTTTTTGTTAAAGGTTCCAACCTAGCAAACAATCAAAGAGTTATACTCGAGATGGATTTTCTGGATCCTCAGAAACGATTGGCATTTTGCTCAACTCAGGCACTAGCGCAAGCTACGAGAATGAGCAGAAAAGTGCAACAGTCCTGTTATTTGGCCACAGGCTGCAGTATCCGTAGGGCCTCTTTAATGTTAAGGACTTCCACTTTCGCCACCAAGTTGTGTCTTGCTTTGCGTTTTCTTTTTTCTCCCTCCTTCAGCTCCTCCTGTGTTCTTCTCAAGTCCATTTTTAAAGTGGTTTGGTTCCGCCAACTCAGTCCCATTGTGAGTCGCAAGCGCCTGTCAGTCAGCAGTCCTGAGTAGTGCAGGTAGTTTATGAGTAAAAGGAATTTTTATTAAAGAATTCTGCGGTGACCCGTCATCTTGTGATCTACGGCCTGTTGGTTAGCATCCGCTGCTAGCTTACAAGAGTCAGCTTGGCTTGCAACAGTGTGTTTTTGGCCTGTTGGTTAGCTGTTGTTAGCCGGTTCCCTATTCACCCTCCACCCTCCTGTCTTGCCTGGTGGATGACCAGTAGCTTTACAGCAGAAGCCTCTCATCCTCACATTATCATTTGGTTTTAATTAAATTTCAATCCTGTTACATCAAATCTTTATTGATATTCGTTCATTTTAGATTAAGTAAAACTTTATCGACTCAAATATTACCAAAGACTGGTACTACTGCATATCTATATTATATTACATCCTCTGTGCTGCGGATCCAGTGGGCTTTTTCCAACGCAAAAATTAAGTGGAGTTAATAAACCAAATATTATCATAGATTATCCCAAGGACGTATGTATTCCTCTTCATTTTACTTGTTTTTTTTTGTTTTTTTAAAGTACCCTGTGACGGAGATTATTAGGTTTTCCATTTGAGTAAACAACTTGTACAAATGGAGACAATCTTTCCTTTGTAGTTGATGATTAATAATCCAGTGTTGGGCCACAAAGCAATTATACTAATTTTGGACATTGAGGGCCAATGTCCATGCTGATATTGGCGTGATCATTCATCATGAAGAAGATACAGTTTTATCTGCATCACCTCTCCAATATCCGCAAAATCCCCTCTCTACTATTTTTTCACAAGACACTCCTAAAAGAGCATGTGACCCTGTCCCCCTCGGGGCTTGAGGAGGAGATAATAACTCAAAGAGATTGTCTCTTTCAGGGATGATCTCAGGCTAGAAACAGTGAGAAGGCCCCATCATGGAACACCACATGTTAAGGACCAGAATTTGCACACTGATCAAAGGCTAAGTGGATCTGATGGCTGACTTCTGAACTAAAATGCTGCAACAACCGTTTGCAACATTTCTCTCTGACTTAGAGGGAACTTTTAGATGCCTGAAAAGAATTCCAGTCTCCACACTAGAAAAAAAAAAGTCCCTTTTCTACCAAACAGTGCCAGAGCATCAAAGTAAAACACATATTAAGAAAGTAAAAAGTTTTATTAGAATAAATGCAAATCAAATGCATTCAAAAACTATAATCACGGGGGGGCAATGTTGCGCAGCCCTTAATCAAATCAGATCTTGAGTATCGGCCTGTTTTTCCAGTGTGGTCCTGTTTCTCTGACCGTGACTGAGTGGATGTGCTTTCTTCGTCCTCTGGCATGGGAGCTGCCTTGGAGCTCGTCTGCCTGGCTGTGTGTTTCCTGGACGGGGCCGCCTTTTACAGCTGCTTTTTGTATCTCTGCTTCTGTCTCCTTGAACCCCAGTCGGCCTCGGCAGATGGCCGCTCACACTGAGCCTGGTTCTGCTGGAGGTTTCTTCCTGTTAAAAGGGAGTTTTTCCTCTCCACTGTCGCTACAAGCATGCTTAGTGTGGGGGATTGTATTTGAGTCAATGAGTCAATGCAATCAACTGGTTTTCCTTAGATAGAAAACTTTGTATCAATTTGATCTGGTTGAACTGTAAAGTGCCTTGAGATGACATGTGTTGTGAATTTGGCGCTATATAAATAAACTGAATTGAATTGAATTGAATTGAGTAGTCTTCTAGATTCTATCACCTGTGCGAGAAAACTAAATGAGGACAAGGCTGAATCATTTTCTTTTTGATAAAAATTAAAACTAAGAGTGGTGTTGGTTATCTATGTGACTAACAATTTAAAATAATAAATGAAGGCAGAAAAAAGAGCTATTGTAGTGTTAAAAATACACTTTAACGTGTAGTAACATAATGTATGTTACAAGATGAATACTTACTATATAAGGAAATAAATAAATTTTGAGTAATAAAAAAAATTAAATAAAACACTGCTAACAAAATACTCTGCTGAACATAAACAGAAACACAACAAATCGAGAAATTTAGCAAAAAGAAAAAAAACCAACTGAGGGTTAAGGAAAAGCTTCAAACAAGCTTCACATAAGGGAAGAGCGCCAGACCACTGGGGTGGGGGGGAATCATTACCATTAAAGTAATCAACACATAGACATTAGTAGAAATTCATCTCTACAAACAATAACAAGGGAAAAAATATATATTTCTTCCTTTTATGCATTTACTTTACTAATGGTCTGTCCCAAAAAGTGTTGATGACCGTCTCCCCCTAGTGGTCTGGAGAACTAATGTGAGCTAGTTTGCAGGTTTTTTAATTTGAAGTTTTTTTTTAGCTACTTGCAGCCTTTTTCTATGAATGTGTAATTTAAGTTTAATGTTTGTATTTGATAGCCTTATTTGTTTACACGACTTTTGAATTTGCTATGATATGTATTGGCAGTGTTTGCACCCTTCACCCATTGTAATTTATCATTTAAACCGCATAAGTAACCAGTAGCTAAGTAAAATCTTTACAAAAAACAAATGTAACTGAATGGAACACAAACTCAGAATGTGAGAAGCCTACCAGATTTGTTCTTGCAGTTATCCTCTGCGTGAAGCTCATCATCAGGCACCACACAAAGGTTTGTCTCTCCATCCACGGGGCTGTGAGTTAATTTACAAAAGTGATTAGCATGATAAAAGAGACACAAAATGCGTGTCTCTTAAAAAAAACAATACATAGAAAAAAATAAAATACAGACAATTTTACGTTCTGCTGGAGGATGCTGTTTGCTTGTTCAGGGTCTATGTGAACCAGCCTGGTGACAAAGGAATGTCCATCTCCTTGACTGAAGAATATTAAAACAATACTGATGAGCATGCTAGTTCATTTATAATCGCTTCAATTTTATAGAAATGTTATTCAGCAGTCTGAACAAGACTTTGACATATTTCAGTAATTTAGATTTTAATAAGTTCATTCAAATTCAAAGCAATTTTTTTTTTGTTAAATGAAGACCTGAATGAATGACTGCAAAATTGGGTTTTCACTATTTCAATGTTTTACTCGCTTGAGTTTAAAATATTTCAAGCTACAACATCAAGTTGATGAAAACAAATATTTCTGATTGGACACACCGCTTTTTTTTAAATGTCTGCAAATCACTTATTTTTTTTCGATTTGGTAGTGGTTTTCGTTTCAGGAGGGGGTCAGTCATATGGTATTACTTTGGTCCTGTGCAGCGTTAGAAACAGTCAAATAACTAATTACAGTTACTTCTCCCAAAAAGAAACTTAGGACGTTTCTCATTATGCGTACTCCTGAGTTCTCATGTGCTCTTGAACATCATCAAGCTCAGCCCCAGCACTGCTTCAACAGACAAGCACACAAGACAGAAAAGGAACAAAATCCTGAATGTTGTTCTCGCCCCTTCCTCTTTACTGAGCGCGCATCAGTCCAGATTTGTAGTTGCCATTTCTGTTGCCGTTGTTCTACGAAGGTACAGCACAGAACAAAATTTTGAACGCACTCTCATTCAAAGAGTTTTCTTTATTTTCTTGACTATAAAAATTGCAGATTCACACTGAAGGCATCAAAACTATGAATTAACACGTGGAATTATATACTTAAAAAAAAAGTGTAAAACAACTGAAAATATGTCTAATATTCTAGATTCTTCAAAGTAGCCACTTTTTTGCTTTAATTACAGCTTTGCACACTCTTGGCATTCTCTTGTTGAGCTTCAAGAAGTAGTCACTGAAATGGTTTTCACTTCACAGATGTCCCATCAGGTTTAATAAGTTTAAGGCTTAATGGGATTTCTTGCCTTATAAATGGGGTTGGGACTATCAGTTGTGTTGTGCAGAAATCCGGTGGATACACAGCCGATAGTCCTACTGAATAGACTGTTAGAATTTGTATTATGGCAAGTAAAATGCAGCTAAGTAAAGAAAAATGAGTGACCATCATTACTTTAAGAAATGAAGTTCAGTCAGTCCGAATAATTGGCAAAACTTTAAAAGTGTCTCCAATTGTAGTCGCAAAAACCTTCAAGGGCTACAAAGAAACTGGCTCACATAAGGACCGCCCCAAGAAAGGAAGACCAAGAGTCACCTCTGCTGCGGAGGATAAGTTCATCCGAGTCACCAGCCTCAGAAATCGCAGGTTAACAGCAGCTCAGATTAGAGACCAGGTCAATGCCACACAGAGTTCTACCAGCAGATACATCTCTATAACAACTGTTAAGAGGAGACTGTGTGAATCAGACCTTCATGGTAAAATAACTGCTAGGAAACCACTGCTAAGGACAGGCAACAAGCAGAAGAGACTTGAACACAAGGTATTGACATTAGACCAGTGGAAATCTGTGCTTTGGTCTGATGAGTTCAAATTTAAGATCTTTGGTTCCAACCATTGTGTTTTTGTGCAATGCACAAAAAGATTAATCGATGGACTCTACATGCCTGGTTCCCATGGTGAAACATGGAGGAGGAGGTATGATGGTGTTGGGGTGCTTTGCTGGTGACAAGGTTCGGGATTTATTCAAAATTGAAGGCATACTGAACCAGCATGGCTGCCACAGCATCTTGCAGCGACATGCTATTCCATCCGGTTTGTGTTTAGTTAGACCATCATTTTTCAACAGGACAATGACCCAAGGGCTATTTGACCAAGAAAGAGAGTGATCGCAGAGTGAAGACAAAGGGGCCAACAAGTGCCAAGCATCTCTGGGAACTCCTTAAAGACTGTTGGAAGAAGGTGACACTAATCAAGAGAATGCCAAGAGTGTGTGAAGCAAGTTCAAAGAGCATTATCTACTGCAGTAATCAAAGCTAAAGGTGGCTACTTTGAAGAACCTAGAATATAAGACATATTTTCAGTTGTTTCACACTTTTTTGTTTAATATATAATTCCACGTGTTAATTCATAGTTTTAACGCCTTCATTGTGAATCTTCAATTTTCATAGTCATGAAAATAAACAAAACTCTATGAATCAGGAAATATCCATCATCAGCCATAACAGTAATATCAATATCTGTGCTTTGCTAATTTTAAGCCTAAGGCTGTTTCTCAGTTCACAAGAATGAGTATGGCCTCACGTTCTAGCCAAGATCACAGGAAAGTATGGACTCAGGGAAAACAAGAGATAAATCTGGGTTAATTGAAACAGAAACGTACTTGCAATGTCACCACATTCAAAGCTTGTCTCTCCTGTTATTGTTTCTAGATAATAATACACCATTACTTTTTTTTCAATTCAGTGAGGGCAGTGTTGTGCATTCACTGAATATGTTGATATTTTTAGTTAAGGGTGGACAAGAACAATATCCAGGGACTTTTTCCATTCTTGGTCTTGTGTTCTTGTGAACTGGAAAAGTGCTGGGGCTGATGACATTTCACGGGCGCACAAGCACATGAGAACACAGAAGTACACAAAACGAGAAACGGCCCGACTGTTTTAAAAGGAACAATTCATAAGGGATCATGAAATATCTTGAGACTCACCTTGAGAAAACAGGGAAAATCCAGTACTTTGCCTGTTCTCCAAACACCTCAGCTACATTTCGTTTAAAGCCAAGAGAGAAGCCATTTTTGTCTGGACCATTTGCAAAAACAGGAGCTCTAAATGCCTCTGAAAAAATTTAAAGATTTAACTTAAGTTAGCAATCAATTTTTAAAGAACAAAAAACTGTCATATTAAACAGATTTATATTTACCTATAGTGGTTCTGTTCTTCCCCACAAGCCACATATGGTAGCTATAAAGTGATACTATGCTAATGAAGAAGAGTGCCGCAACAAAAAATAGAAACAAGATGTGGAATTTCGCGTGTGTGTCAGGAAGTTCTTTCTAAAAACAGAAAGAAAAAAATTTTAATTAAAAACACTGAGAAACATCCCTTCTGCATAAAATTTTAATGTTTTAGATTTCTGTAGTCATATTTAAGAGTTTCTAGAAAATCCTTGAAGTGAAAAAAAAACAACAAACTGCTACACTTTTATGTTTTTAGACTTAATAACCTCAAAAGAGCAATTCATCTGTTTGACACTTTTACAGAGGTGAATTACAAAACATACACATCAGAGGAAGTTTCTGTACTCACCGTCCAGAATTTGATGAAATACTGCACAACGGTCGCACAAATGACAACACAGTAGAGCGTTGCATAGGCCAAGAATAGAATGAAGAACTTGTAGTTTGAAAACCCAACACAGTTATTCACCCTGATAAACAAATTCAGAGACAAAGAATAGAGAAAACCTGACAATATAGGATTGTAGTTTAAAGAAAGATGTGTCATTCACTACAAAATTATACGGCTTCATAATAATGAATCTAAAAACCAACATAATAAATATATCTGCTTAAAGGGGTCATAGAATGATTATATAGGGTATTTGGTGCTGGTTCTTAAGGTCTCTGAATAGGGTTTGTAACGTTGGTTAGGCTAAAAATTGCATATTAGCTGTTCAATGAGCCCTAATGCAAGCCTGGTTAAAAGCCCTAAAATGAAACGACAGATTTTCTTCCTTTTATGCTAAGCTCATGAGTATTTCGATGAGCTGTGCTCTGATTGGATGGTTTACAACGAGCGAAGCTGCTGAGCAAAGACGCATCATAGCAACTAGCACTCACTCACTGAAACATCGAAATTGTTGATATGGTAGGGTGACAAGACATCCCCTTTTTCCCCAGATATGTCCTACTTTTCATACCTAAAAAAAATGTCCGGGGGGAATTCCAAAATCATCCGGGACTTTGGTCGACTACAGTGCAGCACGTAGTCGAAACACACCGGGCACTCAAACCAAACCGTAAGCCTTGGGGCTGGACTAGGAACCCCAGCGGACGGGGGCAGGGAGCCAGCGGGGAGCGGAGCAACCGAACCCGACCCGGTGACAGTAGCCTGGACACTGGCGGCCTACAGCATACAGTCACTGGGTCTGGTTTGGTCGCTCCGTCCTCAGCTGGTCACCCTAGACATAAGCTGTCTTCTGTAAAATGCTTAGAGCAAATGAACAGCTGAGCATCAAACTTTGCAGAGACCTTCTGATAGACAAAAAAATCCATGCCTGTTGAGTCTTCGGATCCTTGGGAAGACTGTGAAAATGTCCCCTTTCTCCGAGCAGCCTGGAACACTGCATTTATGGCCATGGTTCTGGCTCATTTTCAATAGAGTAACTGCCTGCTTTGTAATTCTTGTAGAAGTAAACCCAACTGTAGGCTAAACTAGTGCCTTACATCTTCACAATCTCTATTCATATTCGGGTTTACATCAACTCGGGCCTTCATTTGGATTCGCCCGATTTATGGTGGAAGTTCGGAATTGTGAGTTTTGCAGAGAAAGGAGGTGTCGATGGGGTTTGAACTTCTATTCTACTATTGTTATTAATCTAAGACAATGTAAACTTGGTTTTGCATTCTGTGACCCCTTTAATGCGTTATGCATCAATTTTCAAAATCTCACCAAGGGCAATGATGGTCCATTTTCAGCACACACCTTGACAAATGGAAACAAGAGAAATTAAATTGATTTAAGAATAATATATTTAAAAAATACCTTATTTTCTGGGCTACAAAGTGCACCTTACTATAAGCTGCGCCCAGAAAGTTTTTTTGAAAAAACTGAAAGTGTACATATATAAGCAGCATCGTGCAATATGCCGCTGATATCCACTGAACTGTCTCCCACCAAATCTGTAGGGGTAGCTCTGCATATCGCCCCTGGAGTAGGGACGAATGAATGCTAGCTCCCGTTAGCTTGTTTGCTAGCAGCAGTAAGAGCTTCTACTGAAAGATGGGGCTTCGCTGGCTCTATTTCAGCTCTGCAGGAGTTTAGCCAAATTTCCTCATTATTTCGGCAATTTTAATGCAACAAATAAATGGCTAAATGTGGGAATTCGGGACATTTGTTTCCGTCATGGCTGCTGCTAGCATATTCTCATGCCAAATGGAAATTAGCCCATTATTATTTCATTTCCAGCTTTGACTTCCCGCTCTGGGGGTTAAAAAAAATCCACAACAAAGCCGCACCTTCTTATGAACCGAATTGTTTAAAGCGTGGGGAAAAAGTAGAGGCTCACAGTCTGGAAAATACGGTACATACATAACATTTTTTTTATCTGAAATAAATCCTACTGAAGCTTTTGCTCTAGTCATATATCATATATTGTGTGTGTATATATATATATATATATATATATATATATATATATATATATATATATATATATATATATATATATAGGGTGTAAAATAATTATAATTAAAGAAACTAAAGATTCTAACAGTAATTTGTTTTATTTAGTTTTTCCATACATCCTCTGGTACATGAAGCTCGCTGTGACAGTTTTATTAATATAAAGTACATTTCTATGATGTACTATCTATAGATGTGGTCATGTGAATCCCAGCAGATAATATCCAGTAGCAGCTGACTCATAACCACTTTGTTTGATCAAAGGTCACAGTTGTTCATATTTATGAGTCAGCTAGTCCAAACAATGATCAGAACCACAATTGGCGGTAATGGGCTGTTCTCAAACTAGAATAGAATAATCTGTTTGCTTAGAAAAAAGTCAACAGGATAAAAATGCAAACAAAATCAGATGATCAAGTAGTTTGTTAACAATCATTGAACAGTGTGGAAAAAAAATTCCCTTCTTTTGTTGTTTACATGTAGAGATGAACATAAGGAAGAAAGTACAGAAGCCATAGCAATAGGTGTTATAGAAATGTACGAAATTACAAAAAGAAAAGAAATTAAGCTGATCCAGAGGTGCTATGGCAAGAAAGTTCAAAGAGCAACCAACCTAATGATCAATTAGGATGAAAATAACCTCATAAGCCAACAGAAATAGAGTGGGATACCTAGTCCATCCAAACGTAAAAGGCATAAAGTTTCCCAATGATTAAAATGTGTAATTTGTAGGAACCTTAAATGAACAGATAAAGCTCTCTTAATAAAAAAAAAAGAATACAAAAACTTTATAGACACTTCTTAATATCGTTTAAAAACAACCCTTCACAAAGAGTATTTAATCAAGGGAGGGAACTTACATTTCACATGTTGAGCAGTGATGACAGCGATCAGGTTTGATTACTTGACAGAAATCACAGTATCTGATGGCTGTGGAGAGAAATGCAAGCAGGATAATAATTACCGGTAGCATGATGAAAAAGCAAAATTATAAGTCCTGAGTAGGTATAGGCATCTTAACAGTTTTACAGTATGAAAAAAGTTTGAACTTCTAAAGTGTTCGATTATAATGTACCTGCAGTTTCAGCGTTATATAAAATCTAAAACCAGCAGAGAAAAAGTGAACAGATCCCAGAGGGCGTGTGTAGCAGCTGCTGCAGCATCATATACCCCTAGTCGCTGGCTCTGCTCTGCAGGTAGTATAAAGACTCAAGGAGGAAAGCATCCAGAATCCCTCCCAAATCTTAAAAAAAAAAACTAATTTACCAATCAATTGTTAACAGCAGTATAGAGACTGCAAAATACACCTTTAACTGACAGAGCAACCCACTTAGAGCAGTAATTATAGAAGAGAAAATACTTTATTTTCCCACAATGGGGAAACTGTGCTGTTTATAACAGCAAAGGTTATAGTAGAAGCAGCCACACACGGTGCACCATAGAAAGTGCATAAAAATAACAAATATGAAAGTTAAAACATAGTATTGTACTGTACAGTGTTTTACAATATATTACTCTGTAACTGAAGAATAAAAAAAAAAATCAATAACAGTTACAGACATTTTTACTGTAATGTATATGTGACAAATAGTAGCAACACCAGAGTTGTGCAACAAAAACGTGCAATGATAGCAGCAAATTATTTAACTGACTAAGAAACTGCAAAAATCAGCGTCAATCTAACAACTTATTGAGGTTGTTGGGAACAGTGATGGTTATAAAGTCTTACAGCTGCTGGGAGGATATAGGTTTACAGAAATTTTATTATATTGTATTGTAATATACCAAATTTGCTAAACAAATATACAAGGTATATTCAAGGAACTTTTCAAGTTCAAGGAACTTTTTACTGTCCGATTATTAATCAATTAATCAAAAAAATAAGCGACAGATTAATCGCTTAGCAAAAGTATTGTTAGTTGCAGCCCTAGCTATATGGAAATACTTTGGTTACCCCAAGAAAATGGATGGCAATGGTTTGGAGGAAGAAGGACCCCCTACCAGCAAGATGTGCTTTGGGACAGTGACAGGCAGAGAAGGGGATACATCTGTAGTAGTATCACTTAATGTTATTTGCTAACACCATTCTAGAGTTTGTTATTTTGAAATGAGCAATCTACCTTTAGCATCAGGCATTAGTCTAAAACTAAACCACTGTGTTACTGAGGCAGATGGCTTGATAATAGGGCTGGTCACAACTTTAGTCGATTGATTGTGTATTTGATTAGTTATGAGTGAAAGGCAATAGTACTGAAGGTCTCCATAGCTGTAGTTGTGGATTATGTGTTCATTAGTTCATACTTGTAATTTCTATTAGCTCTCTGTGCATGTAACAATTGTTAACATACAATATCCATGTTAAACCCCACTTGAGAACTAAAACCAAAATAAAAACAACCGATAATAATAAGTCCCTTTGCTGTATAATCTATTTGCATTATGAGGCAGAAATCGCACACTGCAAAGGGAGTGGAAGCCTACGAAAAATAAGGTGTCATGCGTAAAATAACAGCATGACACCTGTGATCTATTAATAGCTACCACTGACAGTTAAAGCCCACTATGATAGAGATTATGTTGAAGATCAGCCCACAACTTAGCAAGCATTTGGATTTTCTTCTTTTTCTTTTTTTTTAATTCAGACATTTCAAATTAAACATGTAACTTTAATAACATATTTTTGCTAAAGGTTTTAACACCTTCAGAATTTCATACCAGCCCATACCTAGTCCTAGTGTACAGAAAAGAACCTGATTGAAGCATTTAATTAGATATTAATAATTTAAAGAATTTCTAAAGCTACTCATCTCTTTTGTATATTTTTTTTTAATTGTGTAGTATAGCTCCATAGGAGGCAGGGCCCCTGAGTTAGGTTTAATTCCACTGAGAAAACAAGGTGTACTGGAGTCTAATTAACCCTCCTACATTTCCGTAAACAAAAGAAAGACCAGTTTAGTAGTCAGTAAAAAAAAAGGAACATCTCACAGTCAGCATGATCTGCACTCATGCTGTAAACAGGAAGACAAAATGTAGCAACTGATACATGAGGTTTCCTTTCTATTAATTATATATAATGTGGTGTATCTGAGGAACTGATCTCTTCCTCCATTTAGAATACAGTTATTCAGCAGGAGGGTTTTTCTCTCAGCACAAACAGAGATTAAAGCTTCACCTCCTCCAGCTGTGCGTGTGTACACAGGTACATTTCTGGCCGCTTTCTTCAGGATCTCTTGCTGAACTTCGGCTCGTTGCTCCTTCTCGTACAGATCCTTCTCTGCTTGCGGCAGGGCAAACTAACGGGCAAACAAGGCAGGAGTCAGAGAGCGACCAGCACTTTGTGATTTGCAAAAAAATAAAAAATATTCAAACCCCTTTTCAAATGTCACAAATAGACATCTTAAAAGCGTGACATGAGTTTGTATTCAGTACCACTGAGTCAATACATTTACAGAAACTCCAGAACAAAAAAGGCCTTCTGGTCAGGAATTAGGATTTAATTGTTGTTGTGTTAGGTGGAGAGTTTATTTATAAAAACATTGATCCATACAACTATAGCCAAACAATAAGTTCTACTTTTTTGTAATTTGCCTAGAAAACCTTCTTCCATTGAGGGCCTTTATTTTTCCTTGTTATTCTTCCTAGAAAATTCAGATGTGTTGCGGCCAAAAGAAACTTCCCCGATCAACAGATTATTCCACTTGACCTTTTGCTCCCTCAGGCAATACTCTTAGTTTTGGTGATAAACCATGTCATGGTGGTTTGTGTCTAGATGATGAATTAAACAGTGCTCCAAAGCCTTTTTCCCACTGAAACTACACTATAATAATTTGGCTGATACAATAAAATGGGGCGATAAGCTAAGAATCGGCATTTAGCTTCCTTCCCACTGGCAAAAAAGCTGGGTCTAACCCCTGGCTGGCAAGTCGGTGCGACAGAAATCAGGAAAGTAAACAATGGAGAGCAACATGTAAGGAAGCCAGGGATTAGTAATTGGTTTGAATTAAACAGAGATGGACAGCAAAATGCAAAGACATGCCACACTTTTCAGATATTTATTTGAAAACACTTAGGGGATGAGTTACCACTTAGTGTATTCTCTGGCAATTATTATATTTTTTACTTGTCAAATAATCTAAAAAGAATTTTGAAGTTGTTTTTTATATATATATATATATATATCTTTACAGGAAGAAGCATCGCTTGCTTACTGCTATTGAAGGACTGGCAGGTTTGGACCAGATCGTTTTCCAGTAGGACCATATGAACATGGCAAAGAAAATATGAAAGATGACCAAATAGCTGACTGTTGAGGGAAAGAAGATGTTTTATTTTGGTTATTCAGGCATTCTTACATAATTTTGCTAAAATCAAACTTTCAGTTAGACTTAATAAACAAACAATGGATTAGTGAGGTGGTGTGTTAACAGGCACTTACTTCGTTCCGCATCATTTGGGATTGTATCTATATGGGGAAAGGAAAATAAATATATATGTATATAAGGTCATTGAGTGTGAATGGATGCTATTGGAAATGTATGAATACATTTCAGACAGAGACACAGCCTCCTCTCTTGCGCCATGCGGCTGCAGCCTGGCACGGGCAGCAGTGGGCCACCCATAACAGGGCGCTTTGTCTGAGGACCATGGATGGCCCGATCTGACCACAGCTGTTAGATCTACGCTAATAGATGCATAACCATAGATTGTATTAATAGTATGGTAAAACATCAAGAAAGCATAAAAATTTAAAATAAAAAAACAGAGATACTGGAGCAAACAATATAGAACACCATAAAATACACACACAAAAATGGATCCAGGGTACATTTGAAAAATAAAGAAAACTGTTTGATTATACAAACAATTAATTTATATAATCTTAGAGGGTGAACAATTTTCGTATACAGAAAACATCACAGTATGTAGATGACAAGAAAAATGTATTGTATTTATAAAACTACATTTTGCGTGTGTGTGTTTATATATATATTTATATTTATTTATTTATTTATTTATTTTTTCCCCAATTAATCTGTTAAAGAAAAAAACTTGCCTGGCTTCTGCCATATGATTTATTTATTTTTTTGTGTAGAATTATCATTTAAATAGTAAAGAGAACTATTCCAAAAATATTTAAAAAGAAAATTCAATGATTATGTAAAATTATATAAAAATTTTAAAGGGATCCAACTCCTTAGATGCAAATGTAACAGTTACACCGATGTTAAACCGGTTTCTGTTATCATCAGATGCATATTTTCGAGCTATTTAGTTGTTCAAACATATAAAATCCGTGCGGTATTGTCTCCCTGCCCTGGTCCTTTAGCGGCTGGTTTTAAACCTCACTTCAACCCGCTTATTAAAGTTGAAATCCCCTGAATTAGTCAGACATCCGCATATATGCAGCCCGGACGCGGTGAAACACTCATTAACAAGTAGCGTACTTACACACACAGAGCTCCACCACATAGGCGTAATAAGACCAGGCGACAACCAGGTTAATAAACAGGACAGGTATCCAGTTCAGAGCCCGTTTACAGCACCTCAGCGCATGAGAGGGGGCCATCTTTAATCCGTCTACCTGGGGGTGACGTCACAGCCAAGAATTTATAAGCGCTGTTCAAAGATGCAATAATAGTAAGATAGTTCACTCCGACATAAAATCAAAGAGACAACAAGTTCAAGATGTATCACTCCCTCATAGCCTTAACAATCAAGACGGTGCAGAAGCACATTTGTGGTGGGACGCAATTAAAAATTTTAATGTAGTTAATTACAGGGTCTTTAATTAATTAATCACAATTAATCGCATTTCAATTGAAGCCCATATATCACCTAAAAATAACTTTTCATTTCAAAAACATCCTTTTCCTCAGTAATTGAATAAATTGATCAGAACAATATCTATATTTATTGGTTTTAATCCAGCTATTTAGGTTCTCAATCTGATTGGTTGAATGGTTAAAAATTTACTTTGAAAACCCATAAATTATTTGTAGGCTATCGAATTGTAAACAGTACATGAGCATTAATTATTATACAATTCTTTACAATAAATATGGTAAAAAAAAATGTATACAATATTTTCTATAAACTGAACATAAAGCTTAATTTCTTATACTGACAGAACTATGACAGTTCAGCTCTGCATAAAGCATTAAAAATGTTGTTCAATATGGAGCCTTTAGTGCAATTAAAATAATTGCTTTTGTCAATAAAATAGTTACATACACAAATAATCTATGTTCCTGGTCCTAGTTCCTTCCTACCAGCCAGCACTATTCGGACAGCACTTATGGTTACAGAGGACGCACTTCTGCCGATGCTTAGCTGTCCATCCGGACTTGAGGTTTTCGGTTTGAGCTTGAATATCCCCAGTGGACAAAAGGTCTGTGATACAGCTTGTGTGTTAGATTTACAGGTGTACATGAAACAGGGAGAACAAAGGTTCCCGTTTGGGACTAAAATTTCATACATGCTTTTATTTATGCGTTAAAATGTTAAAATGTTACAATGTTTCAAATAATCAAGTCCTGGCCTTATAAATCTATGTTTTAAAGGTATACTTAGACTTAGACAAAGACTTAGACTTAGAGACTTAGACAGATTAATTTTGTCATTTTGTACACACAAGTGTAAACAAAAAGGAATTTCATTGAGAACAGCTCTCTAGACAATTTCATTTTTTTAAACGTGCAGCTTTGAAAACAGTAAAAAAAAATACATAAAAACAGTAATATAAACATATGGCTGTATATTTACAGTTACAACATTTAAGTTTTGTTTTTTGTTTGATGCACTTGAGGTGCATCTGACCTTAATGTCTACCAGCTTCAAAAATGAAGCAGCAGGCGCTTTTTTGTTGCCCAAAGCTCGCTAAGTGTGAACGTAGCATTAGGAAGGCTGTTCGATTCAGAATGACCAACTCAACCCAATAGTAGTTATATATTCCTTTATTTGCTTATCTATTTGACAAGGGACATTGGACATTAATCAATATTTTAAAATGTAAAACATGTCTGAGTAAGCTAAGCAAATTGTTAATGGTAGTTTGATTGGCTGTTGTCAAGGCCAACCTCAGAAAATAAAAACACATAACCAAAGGATACAGGGGAGATATATATATATATATATAAATATATATATATGTATATATATATATATATATATATATATATATATATATATATATATATATATATATATATATATATATATATATATATATATATATATATATATATATATATATATATATATATATACAACCAGTATTTACACATAATCTACATGAATACATCATGTAAATATTCCAGATTTAGCCAGAGGCTAAGTTTGTTAAATAAGTACTTGGTTAAATTTCTAACATATGTTGTTCCTTCTCATTTCAATCATTTAGCTTATCAAATTACAACAAATAATTGCCAGCTCTATAATTTAGCATTTAAGTCCTATACTTGCATTTTAAAATCTATTCAAAATATGTAACAAAAAGCCTTATTTTTCTAAAACTTGTAAAGTGTCTGTATGAAACTGTTAGAGTCACATTCAGTTTCATTGTTGAATAATCTATGCCAAAACATTTAATTGTTTAAACCTGTTTACACTGACCTTTTTTTTTTTTTTTTTCACCAATTTAAGTTTAAACCAGAAATGCTTTCATATAATTTCATATTTATGAAGTAAAACTCAAGCAATCCTTGTTGTACCAACACATCTTTAGGGCCCTAAACAATTTTTGCTGCAAGAAATGTGGTGATTCCAAAAATGTAAAATGTCTAGAAGTTGTCATGGTGCAAAAATGTCCCCCCCCCCCCCCCATTTTTTTTTTTTTTCCCACATTCATTAAATTTTTTTATGAAAGAAACGTGCGACGATCAGTCCGATTTTAAAAGCTGCATTCTACCTTATGGCCAGCAGGGAGCAGTATTTTGCTGCAAAAAGTCAAATTAGAGTAGGTTGAAGTTTAAGTAACAAAAGTGATTCAGCTGTTAAAAAGAAAGAGTGTTGAATTGCAAAAAAAAGTTACATTTACTAATAAATAATTTATATATAGAATGTTTGAAAACTATTAATTTTATTAGTAAAATTTAGCATAGCTTATTGAATTTTAAAATGTGAAAGATGCATGTAAAAATGCAAACAGATACCATGAAACAAAAATGGTATTCTCACTTTGCTTTATTATGTACAACATCCTTCCTCATTTGTAGTTTAGCACACTCATAATAAATTAAAGGAGTCAATCTGTACACATTCCACATATGAGACACGCTGAGTACCAGCATAGTGTCTAATAATCAGACGTCTCCTTAACAGAAGAATGGGCCCTCTTTTGGGATGGGGATGGGGAGGAAGGAGGAGAGGCAGAGGGTGAGAGTGATTCGGGTGAATCTGGACGTCTTCTGGTAGGGCTGCTGCTGGGAGATCCACGAGGCGATGAATAGGGTGACAGGGCCTGGAGCATGCGGCCACTGCGCTCCTGGATAACATGCTGAAAAAGAGAGGGAAAGAGAGATAGTATCATGTTATTTTTGTACTTTATGCATTAGTTTAATCATTTTAATCTGGATTTATAAAAAGGAGCTTGATGGCAGGCTCTGTGGTGATAAAATAAATATTCTCCAACAGCCCAATATGACTGATTAACCTGTCAGAACATGGATTTTCAACTAAACCATATTCATCTTAGAATCCAGAAATGTGCCTAAATATGTTTCCATTTTAATTTCACCTGATGTTTTCTCCCTCACTTTATTTGATTTTTGGGTTAAAACTAGTGTTGCACCGATACCAATACCAACGATACCAATACCAGTATCAGGCTGGACTGGATTCATTTTGTATTAGTCTTTTTCCCGCTTTACAAAGGTAGGCAGCAGCTTGACAAAGCCATGATGGCAATTATTTTACATCCAAGTACTATGCAGTTCTTCATATATACACATGCACATCAATTTTTAAACAGATGGTATCGATATGTGCTAATACTGCACAGCCAAGTATTGGGCCAAAAACACTAGTTAAAACACAGCATATGTACCCATGCTCTATCTGGTCCGAAAAGCTCCAGGAAATTCCCAATGAATTCCCGTGATTTCTCCTCCCACTTGTGGATGAGGTCCTGGCTCTTCTCCTCCACTTTGTTCACAAAATGCTTCGACTTTTCCTCCACTGTTCGCACCGTCTCTTTCATCTTATCCACCTGATTCTGGAGACGATACTTATTCTCCTACCGGAAAAGAATACTTTGAGTTTATCTTTATATGGTGGATTTTTTTATACAGAAGTGAAAGATTTTCTAACCTTAAGAAACCCAACATTGAGTTCTCGAGCTGTGTATCCTCTCTGCAGGTTCCGCCGGACATAGATGTCATAGTCTCGGACGATCCTGGTGATCAGATCAGAGGTGGAGATGCCTTCAGTCCTCTGGGTGGCCACAAACATTCCTGATATGAATGAACAAATCCTCAAATTCATTTAAAACAGTAAAAGTAACGTATTGTTAGTAATGATTGCACTGAATGCTGTAGATCCTCACCTGCTTCCTTTATGTGCTTATAAACGTCCTCTGACCCAGCAGATGTGTAAGGAATGTCATCATGGGCCACAAAGTCGATCTATAGATGGAAGAAGGGTGTATTCAGGCTACATACATTAACACATGTTTCAGTATCTTTTCTACCAATAAAATGTCCTGCCATGGTTGAATTCTGACCTTGTGTTTCTGGAGGAACTCTGGTGTAAGTGTCCAAGGAGCATCCCGCACCACCTCGTCGACATAACGACAGTGTCTGAGAGCGTCATAGCGCTCGTCTTCTGTCATCACAGTGTAGCCTTTAAACTTGTGGGTGAGTTCGTCACTGCACACTATTCATGTAAACAAACACATTCGGTGTATTATATCAAAACTGTAAATATATAAAATGGTGTAAAATCAGTTAATAAATTAAAATTTGACTTAAGTTTTATTAGATTGAGATTCATCATGTATGTAGAAGGTAATCATAGCACATAAATGTAATAAACATTTGTATAACCACCTCAACTTTTAGTGCATTTTATTTGGATTTTTAATGTGATAGTGTTATGATCTGGTTTTCAGCCAGGCTTGGATTTAAAGTTAAAAATTATATCTTTGTATTGTATCCTACTTTTACTATTCCTGTTTGGTAGATTTTCAGTTATCTCTTTTTCAACATTCCTTTGTCTTTGCTCTAATTCTATTTTGCCATTCATTGTTTACAGTTATCTTTAGGTTATGTTTCCCAGTTATTCTCCATTTCCCCCCAGTATCACCTTCCTCTTCTAGTTCTTTCTCTCCACCCCTGTTCCCACTCAGATCATTACACCAATCTTTGTCCTGTTAGTCTGTTAGTCTACTCCAAAGTGTATATATACCCTTCCTCTACAGTTTATCCTTGCTGGATCTTCGTCTTTAATTCATGTCCTCCTCAATTCCTGTCAGTCCCCTCCCGTTTACTCTGCTCTGGTTCCCCCATTCCTTGTCTGATTATTTTTGGATTTATACTACTACTGCCTTTATAATTAAATCTACAAGAAACCATCTCTGCCTCTGTCTCTTCAGTTTGAGTCCAACTACAATCTTCTCTATTTTATGACAGATAGATCAACAAAGGTGTTATTGTTAAGTAAATGATTCATAGCCATGTTCAGAAAACTTAGATAAATTGCTTCTAGGTCTATTTAATTTAGTACCTCCAAATAAATTCTTGCGTGTCATTTAAGGTCAGTGTAATAACAATAACAACTGTTTTATAAAAGCCTCAAAGGTTTGTTAGATAACATGAACACAACAGGCAGGTTAATGACATCAATTAAAAGAGGGTTTGGTCATCATACAATATTAAAACATCTCATAGAGAAGTATTGATGCAATTTCTTAAAAAAAAAAAAAAACTGTAGCCTGCACGAATGTAAATCAGAGAAACAACCAAGAGCTCACTGGTCACTCCGGAGTAGCTACAGATCCACAGGTCTCATGGAAATATATGATAGACCTGTCACAGATCTTACCTTTATAGAAGAAGCCATGCAGGAGACACAGCAAACAATTGGAAGAAGAAGGTGATATGGTCAGGCAAGCCAGAAATGAACTTTTTTTGGATACAAACAAAAAGCTGGGCATGATCAAGGATGAAATACGCCTTTTTTAGTTTTAGCTTAGAGTTTTTCAGGGCTGGACATACAGTCCCTAAACTGAAGGAGGATAGTGGCCGTGTCATGCTGTGGGAATGCTTTTTTTACAGTTGGGATGGGGAAGGGGTCAGGCAGTATTGGAATAAAACCTGTTAAAAGGTGCTAAAAGTATAATTCTAGGCTTATGTTACAGCAGGACAATGGGCCTAAACATACCTCCAGCATTACAGAGCAATAGAAAGATGAAAGAACAGCAATGTTAGAACAGCCAAGTCGAAGCCTAATTGTGTTTCAATTGGTGAAGCAGAGGGTGGGTACAGTATTAACCCAGGGTGGCTGAATTCAAACATACTGCTGAGAATTTAATGTTTCAAAGTTTTGAAAAAAATACACAATAGTCCTTCCACCTACAGATTATATTCACATCTGTTAGTCGATGACATAAAATCATAATAAAATGCACAATAGTTTGTGATTGTGAAGTCACAGAATAGGAAAATGTTTAAGGGCTTAATTTTTTATCCAATTAGAAATAATCCATTCTTCACCTCCTACTATCAGGTGAGTGTTTGGGAAAACATTTTTGGCCTGCATCAGGGCCCGGGCATGTCCCGAATGGAAAAGATCAAAGATTCCATCAGCGTAGACTCTCACTGGCCGTCGAGCTGCCAAAAAAGCAACATGCAAGCATGAACGTCATGTCCTGAACAGAAACTGAGATAAGAGTCTGTTTCTGTTACCATTACACTCATTTGAATTGATAAAATACAGCTGAAAGAGCAGTGCACTGATACTGAAGCTCATATCAAGATTTATAAGTCAATAAAATTGAAATATTAAAGATAATCTTTTCTTTCCTCCTCCTCGCTTCCACTAGAAGGCGCTGTCTGGATTTTGGTGTCAATATTTTTAGCTTTCAATGAAGAAAACTAAATCTAACCTGGCGTTCCTTTCCGGGCTTGAGCAATAGTCAGCTTTTCAAGTGGGATGTCTGTCTCATAACCATTTGGTTTGGCAAACTGTGCTGGATCCCGCAGAGCCTGAAGACAGAGAACTGATATAAAATGCCAAAAAAGAAGGATATTCTGTTTTTAGCCTGCCTGCAGCTCTCAGAACCTGCTGCAAGTCATAGCTGACATGCATTTGTCCCCTAAAACAATTCTTATTATATTTGTGCAATTTTAGGCATGCCTATATGACACATTGGAAGGAAGAGTGGAAGCAGCATTTACTGTAAGACAGGTAAGAAGACAGGAGTACTTTGTTATAAAATATCAGGCTTTCCTAACTTAGAAATAAGGACTTTTGGTAACCTCAAAAAACAAGACATTTTTGTATCATCTCCAGGATAGAGCTGAAGCTGTCATAAAGCAACATACATCTTCTCATGTTCTTGTCTTGTCTGGACTTTAGCAGATGCATATATGCACCCTTATCAGCTGTGATGCAAGATATACTTTGAACCCTTGGTCCGGTTCTAATCTGCAGGGTGTAGGGTGCATATAAACATTGGTTTACTCACGTTTCAGCTATTTAATCTCAAGTATAAGATAATCCTTTAAATTGCACCATAGATAATTGCTGGGTTTGTCTCATAAAATGTGAAAAAATCTTTTACTTTTCTCGTCCATTTATAACAAATATTTATTTTAAATTCCTTCCAAGTTACCATCTATCACAGTTATACCTGCAGTTTCTGGTGGCAGTAGAGTTTTATCAAATTTGATATTTACAATCGAATAGCAACAAATGAAAAGTCTTTGTCTCTGATGATAAAAGCTGTTCACATTACTGCAAATATTTTTAGTTGTCATTCTTTGTTCTTTCTCATGTGATGAAAAAAAAAAAACAGTTCAACTTACAGCATTTCATGACAAAATCAGACCTACCTTTCTGGTGTCTCCTCCTTTCCGGTTCTGTGGGGTCTGTTGGTGTTGGTGGTTGTTGCTGTTTCGGCCTCGTCTCCTTCTTGCCATCACGGATCTTCTGCTGGGATCTCACAGGCTGCGTCTCTCTGCTGGCCTTTCCAGCCTTACATGTGGGATGTGTGAGCCTGTGCTGCTTCTTAACTTTACATCCCATCAGCCTGTCTGACCCTGATGACGGGAGAACACGTCGAGCAAAGTTCATGCCACTCTGGTGAAGGCATTCGGAAATGGAGATTACATTTGCAATCAATACAGATCTGAGGTTCTTTCACAGTAAGGCTTTTTTTTGTGCTTGCTGGGTAACTGTTTTAGCCATTATACACATTTAACAGGTTGGTAATAGAGTGCTTTGGAAAGTCATATTTCTACAACTTCATGTGTATTCTTGGGGTTTAATGATAGAGGTACAGAAGGTGATGCATTTGGTGTGGAGTTAAATAAATACATGAATTGGGGCATGCATTTGTAGGGCAAATAAAATCAAATTCAAGAAACACCTTGATACTAATGAGGCTCATTTGCCATACCTAAGGTACTGTTTAGAAATAACAACCTTTAAGCAGCTATTAAACACGTGTTTTATTGAGCCCAGATTTCTGTATTAAACATTGTTTTTTTTTTGTTTCTCTGATGTAATAGTCTACTCTTTTAGGTAGTGTTTTGTTTTAACTAAATCCATATGAATAATAGAAAAAAACTTAAAAACAACATGCTGTTTTATTAATCTACAGTGTGTTTTACAATGATTTCAATTAACAAAATAAGCTGTAGAAGATCCTCCTTCCTGCAACTAACATCTAAATCAAATGGCTGAAAAAAACAAGTTAGTACAACATTTTATTTCCCTTTGGGATGAGTAAAGCATTTTTAAACTGAATTAAATAGAACTTTCCAGTAATATTCATGAATGTCTTGCATTCTGAAGTTAACTCTTTATTTTTCATTTTATTCTATTCACCTAATTAAGTTATCTAGCACCAATTCAAACCTGTATTTTTGTTTTGATCCACTCTATAAAGACTCGTACTATGCTATTTCTGACATTTTGAATTGAAAAAGCTTCCTGGATGAAGCCAAATGTCTTCAAACTTGGAAACAAAGACCCGTGGATTGTTTTTTAACTTTTTTGACTATGACCTAGATCACTGGGAATCTTCACCAGTTTTAAGAACTGCTCTTCTCTGATCAGAGATCTGATATTTTCTCCTCTTTGAGCAATGGGAACTTCTCAGTCACATGCCTTAGAGCAGGGGTCTCAAACCGGTTCCAGAAAGGGCCGCGTGGCTGCAGGTTTTGTTTCAAACCAAGCAATAGCACACCAGACTCCATTCAGATGATGTACTCAGATGATGAGATGAATGGAGTCTGGTGTTCGGTTGGAAAGAAAACCTGCAGCCACACGGCCCTTTCTAGAACCAGTTTGAGACCCCTGCCTTAGAGGATTTTGCCTTCTATACCAATTACTTAGCTTGTGGTCCATGTGTGATTTACATGGTTTCAAGGTTTTAAACTCAGCTGTCTATGTCTTTTTCAACCATTCTTAGGTCAGTGTTACCAGCCACTTAGAGTTTTTTCTCGTCAACAGGTCCTAATCATGAACTTTGGAATTCTGCTCTGTTTAAGGACAAGCCATTACCCATGTTGGGTTTTTTTGTTTTGTTTATCCTACACAGTAACTCTTTTCCTTCCATTCTTTTATTTAGTATTTATTTAGTTTTTTTAGATTGGAGAATTTGGGCAAAATTCCTTATCCAAGTTTCTAGTCTTCATAACAGTGAATTTCAGTTTCTCTTAAGGCCAGCTGGATCTGTCTAGGTTATCTACTGACTGGAAAGGTTTGTGCTCTTAGCTTGTTTCCGACATTCGGTTAGTTTCTTTGAACTTCTTCCACTCTGCCTGTCGAATCCTAAGGTTTTTGTATCTCTTTTGAACATCTGTAATGTTACTTTCTGATAAAGACAAGTGCAGTCTCTAACCTGAAAGACATTGCAGTGTCCCTGCCGTGTACCTTGGTTTAGTGAATCAGAGAATAGATGCGTATCTCCTTCTTAGTATGTAGATTAGTATAATCTATGTAGAGATTATGGCTGATAATTGCACTACTTCAAAACTAGGGTCTGTAGCCAGCGTTTTGTGTAATGAAAACCTCTCATTGATACATCTTTATATTAATGATGAGTTGTCTCGTATATTCTTACTGAACTCTCTATAAAGCCTTTTAATGCCCTATTGGTCAGATTTTCCATAAGTTTGTTGTTTCTTTTCATTTCTTTGCAGATGATGTTCAGATTTATATGCCCCTTAAACTACAAAATGGGAAAAATGAATCTCTTGAGCTATTGATAGATTGTCTAGCTGAAGTCAAATCTTGGATGGAACAAAGCTTTCTTCACCTTAATCAAAGTAAAACTAAAGTTATAATATTTGATCAGAATCTTCATACTACAAATCCAGATCTAATTCTTGGTTCTTTAGCTCAGTTTCGTCAGACCTCTGCTAGGAATCTTGGTTTTACTTTCGACAGCTGTTTAAAGCTGGATAAACAAGTTAGCCCTGTTGTTAGATCAATTTTTTTATCACCTGCGGATTTTAGCAAAAATTAAATACTATTTTTGTTTTAAGGACTTTGAAGGACTTATCCATGCTTTCATTACATGGATTATTGCCATTAATTATATAGAGGCATTGATAAATTACAGATGCAGTGACTTCCATTGATCCAGACCGCAGCGGCTCGGCTTCTTACAGGAACCAGGAAGCGTGACCATATAAGGCATATACTGGCCGCTTTACATTGACTGACTGTCTTTTACCGAGTAGATTTTAAGATTCTCTTACTAACTTATAAAGTCTTAAATGGATTAGCTCCTCCTTATCTTAGAGACCTTTTAAAATTCCAGTCTGTGTTGAGAAGTCTGCACTCTAATAATCAACTACTACTGACAGTTCCTCGGACTCGACTTAAGAGGAAAGGAGATTGGGACTTCTCTGTTGTTGTTAAAATTCTGTAGAACCATTTACCTCTTCAATTTCAATCCGCCCACAACCTGGATCATTTTAAATCGCTTCTTAAAACTTATTTTTATTCTTCGGCTTTTAATTAAAGCAGCGTTTCACATTCAGTTTTGTTAATTGGTGTTGTTGTCTTTCCTGTAAAGCACTTTGGTGCAGTTTTATACCTGTTTTTAAAGTGCTATATAAATAAATTTGACATTGTCATTGACAATGCCCTGTTGATATTTTGCAGTTTTAAGATATCCATGATCCACATGTTTGGCCTAGAGTTATACATTTCTTATAGTCAATTTAGACTGGACATGTGTATATCTGCTCTGACAGTCTTTGATGACAAGTTTTTAAAACCAGCTGCTAGTGTTTGGCATACCTGTTCCTAAATTGGTTGATGCGTTTTGTCATATTTGCCTCTTCGATGTTTTATTTGATCTTTATTGAGTACATTTTCTAATACCGGGTATATATTCTACAGTCTGTTTAAATGTGAATAAACCACTTCAAAGAAACAGGATGTGTTTTAAGACAAGCATATTTTCGGGAATCGCCAAAGAGGGATATTTTGAAAGAAACAAGAAACTGTATTTGGGGGTTTTAAAAGAAGTGAAACTGTTTTCAAGAAAACTAAAGTTAATTCTCTTCTCGTTCAAAGTCTGGAATAATTAAACTAACACCCACAACTATGCGAGAAATAAGCTTTTAATTGAGCTTTTTATATTTAATTTTGGGGCTTTTACTAATGAAACTTTTTTACCCTTAAAAAACAATCAGTAGGTCAAACATGACCAAAGGTATTTTAACTAAAAATTGTTAATATTAAATATTAAACTCTTTTTGATTGCAAAAGTTGTAATTCTTTTTTTTTTTTTATGACCCAAGTTATACTGAACAGGTTTAAAGAACAAACTAAGTCAAAATTTGGACTGTATTGTTTTATATGTCAGCTCAGGATTAGTGAAAGTCTTTCTATTGTTTATTCTATTATTCACAGGTTTTCTGATAATATAAACTGCAAACAGTTACTGTATTGCTGAACAGGTTTCATATGGGCTGTAGAAACTGTTGGCTGATACTGTAAAATTCATTAGGGACCCATCCCTGCTTCCTCCCAATATTTATTCAGCCCTTTTAATGGAGAATGTAAGGAGTGACACACCTAAAGGCGTCCCGGGGCTTTCTTCTCTTCTCTCATAAATTCCACTTTCAAAACAAGTTTTACTTCTAATTACCTGAAGAGCAAACTCTTTGGGAATATCACAATAACCCCTTTATTCTAACAAAATACAATGAAATGCTGGTGAATTGTTGGAACTCCCCTACAGCTTTCACTTTATTAAAGGATAAAGTGTTTTATAAATTCACCATAAGTTGTTTTGGGTTTTTTTTTTTTTTTTTTTGTCTCTTATTTGGGTGATTCACATTAAGAAACATTAAGAAACCGGTCACAGAGCCAGTTTAAACCAGAAATAACTTCGTAGGTATTTCTCACCTGTGAGCATAATAACCTAAGGAAAGGGGTGGGGCTTTCCTTGTGACAGCTTGCAGGGCAGGAGTATCGCCTTGCTGCTCCTTCGCTCACTTCCTGAAGTACATGTTTTAGAAATATGTGGAGATCCAAACAGAGCAGTGCTCTGGAACTTGGATACAGCAGGGAACAAGATACATCACACCACTGCTAAAGGTAAGAACGAGGAACATTTCCCATCAGAAACTTCCCTACTTAGGGCAGGGAGTAAATCCAGTAAATGTAGTCGGGAAAACCAGTTAGAAAGGTTAGGGGTTTCATTTTCTGTCAGTGACAGGCTGACTGAGAAACTAACTGAATATTAAAGTAGGTGGAGACAGAGCATTAAAGTGTTTCTAGTCTTTAGCTTGCCAAACCTAAACCTCCTCTGTTAATAAGTAACTTGTTTTCTGGTCTTGTCTTTGGTTTGATTACAACAAGGTGTAACTAGATAAAAAAGCGAGCACTCTCCTTTAGTCTACACACACCTGAGAGTATAAAACTATCAGCTAAACATCCTAAGTGGCTTTCTGATACAGGAAAGTATCAGCCTAGTTCAACATTTCTTTTTTTTTGTCTACAGTTCACCCAACATGTTTTTGTGGCCATATCTGACACCACTCCTGCTGATAGCACTCCAGCTATGCACAGGTAGGAGTTTGCAATATGGGAAAAATAACAAACACGTCTTAGCATCACATTTCTGTCAGTGTATGATATTTGAACACAAACCCACCACATGATGACTTCTGACTTTATGTGAATCACAAGAGATGCAGCCGCAACTGTGGAGCTGAGATTTCTCAAGAATGAAAACATATTTATAGGAAACGGCCTTGCCTGGCGGTCATACAGTTCACTCATCAGGGGAATTACATGGAAGGAGTCTTACTCCTGTTATGCAAGAGGATGAATGCCAATATGACTAGTTTTCAACTGTTCTGCCTCAGCAAATATTTAAAGGCAAAATCATCTGTAAAGGTCAACAGGAAAACCACAAATCTAAATGTTTTCACCACTTCCTAATAAAAGCCTCAAGTTTAGGAAGCTTTATTTGACAGTTTTAGTTTCATACACTGCTTGCTCGTTCTGTTACACATTTGGAAGCTGATGCGAACATTTGGTCATAGTACATTGTGTAGTTACAATGTTGTTGGAGGAACTGTAGAACTAAGCGCTTGGGTAAACATTTTCAATCATCCAATTTAGATTTGCATCAGCTGAACTCTATCTTATTTAAATGAACGTGTTGTTACCTCTGCATGGAAATCAGTTGTTTATTTAAGCAAAGTTGTTTCTACACAAACGAAAGATGGTCAGGCAATGTGTATGTTGATGAGACATTTACATATATTAGTCCCTTCACAACCCCTTATCTTATGATTTCCTCGTTGTTCCACTTAATTAAAAGCCTTTAGAAAAGCTCAATCATCAATGTAACACCCTTGAAAAGATGGGAAAAAATTCATTATCATACAGATCACAATTTACTTTTGTTTAATGTCAGTGATGTGACATTTTTGATATTTCAATATTACAATCTAATGCATTTGACAAAGAGTGATGTTCACTGTTTTGTGTTGATTTAAGTTTTTTGTTTCTTAAAGCAAATATCTCTATAATCCATCCATTTTCTGTCACACCTATCCCTGCTGGGGTCATGAGGGGTGCTGGTGCATATCTCTAGCTGTTAATGGGCGAGAGGCGGGTACACCCTGGACAAGTTGTCAGTCTATTGCAGGGAAACACAGAGACAAAAAGGACAAACAACCATTAATTGACGCACACACTCACACCTAAGGAGAATTTAGAGAAGCCAATTAATCTAACAGTCATATTTTTGGTCTGTGGGAGGAAGCTGGAGTACCAGGAGAGACCCCACACATGCTCAGGGAGAACATGCAAACTCCATGCAGAAAGACCCCAGGCAGGGAATGGAACCTGGAGCCTACTTGCTACAAGGCAGCAGTGCTACCCACTGCTCCGCTGTGGAGCCTAGAAACATACTAAGATAATTGTCATAAGTTTGCACAGGCATCTGTTGTCAGCGTTCTGGAAAGTCTTTTGGGTTTGTTTTTTTATAAACACATGGAAATTATACCTACCATTTCTAATTAAAAATAAACACAAAATGGTAAATATTTTAAAACTTCAGCAATTACAAAATGCTGCCTTACTTGTAAAACCCTCTATGATTTATCCTTCCCCCCACTGTCTGAATACATTAAACCTAAAGCAGGTAGGGGTCTCACCCCCAGAGTCTCCTCCAGAGAATATGCTGAGATCCCACACAGAAAAAGAACATTGAGATAAACATACTAACCATATAACGTGATCTGTTATGAACAATCTGATAATAAACATAAGAGAAGGCTGTCTTACCTAATATTAGAAATAAAGAAAGGAAAAAAAATTCAGTCTTGTTATGGGAGATTCAAGACAGGGGCCAACAGGAGCTAGGGCCCCCGTAGAACAGGTCCAGGCCCCTGTATTAGAAAAATATTATTTCAAGTAAAAACACTTTTTCCTTTAGCAGATCATCTCATTTACCTGCTCAAATTAAGGCCAAATGCACTGATTTTAAGAAATGGATACTTATTTAAAGCTCTTTTTATAGTCTAATTCTAAATAAATTTATTTCCAATTCATTGAAACAGTTATTTAGAAATCACATCTTCAGCCGTATTAAGACAGAATCACAGTTATTATTTGTTAGACCAGGATTCTGCAGCTTTCTGGTTCACTCCATATACTAAATGCCCTGCATTTATTTTTATTTTTTTATTTGTTGTTGTTTTTATGAAAGACCACCCCACCCTTGGTAAATATTGTCTAGAAATGCCACTGCTTCTTGGATATGTCACCCCACCGATGTAAATGTAGCTGTTTGATTACACTCTTGCACATTTGTAATCTGTGTTTAATTTGTATAGGATTTGCATATGAAAAGTAAA